>NC_066558.1:11005587-11320587 GCF_024679095.1 Eriocheir sinensis | reverse complement strand
TATCTTGGCCTTTACAATACTTTGGAAAATGTCTCGATTGAATGTCCTGACATGTGCCAGCAAGACGAGCCTGTATAGTCCAATATCGCACCTCGCAGCTTAACACGTCTACTCGCACGCATCTTTCCAATTAGGATATACAGTATATCAGAGGAAAAATTATACTTTAGAGAACTGAGCCTGAGTAGAAAAATGAAATATCATCGGCCCATCACCCAGCTTCCCCCTCCCCGAGAAAAATCCTCCTCAATAGCCATTCTTTCACCTCCTCCCTCCTCGCTGTTGGTTCTGGTCGAGTTAGTAAACATTCCCCTCTTGGGTTTGCCCTCCGTCTGTTCGTTCATCTTTGTTATATAGTATTTGGAAGCCAGCTAATCTGCAATCGTATTTCTCTCTCTCTCTCTCTCTCTCTCTCTCTCTCTCTCTCTCTCTCTCTCTCTCTCTCTCTCTCTCTCTCTCTCTCTCTCTCTCTCTGCGTACCGGTAACACGCACACAGTTACACACACACAATCACAATCACATTTTTTTTAGCACAGATGCGCACGTACCATTTGACACACACACACACACACACACACACACACGGTCCTGCCTTACATCGTGACGCAATAACAGCTTTCGTGACGAATTTCCCTTGGCCACCCCTGCCATACCTTGGTTTTCTGTCATGACTCGTGATTTCTCTCGGAAGGTCTGCTTGCATGTGAAGAATTATTTAGGCGTCGGTAACTATGACATAACGCGTGTACATCTAAATGTACCTTACCTTACGTAATGATTTGTCCTCTCTGGAGAGGAAACGAGGGGCTGTGCCTGATGAGGGGCTATTACGTGTGTGCTACAAGATAGGTGGGGGAACAAATATTCCAAAATGATGACGTAAGCAAAGAAAAAGTTAGGTATAAAGTCGACTGAACAGGAGCATAATGTATAAAATAATGTTTTAAGTACACTGTTAAAGAATCATCACAAATAAATAAATTAGTAATTATATCAGTAGGAATATCTACTTCTAAAGGATAATGGCGGGACAGCGAGGCCCTCAGGGTTGTGCGCGTTGTCCATCGTGTGTTCACACTACATAGCGGTAGTGCAGCAGCATATGAGGATGGTGTCAATGCAAAGCTCAATTTATATAACCTTTGTGCTCCGTGATTCTGTCATTTACGGATATTTTTCTAGTTTATATGCAAACATGGTCAATGTGGGGATATAATTTTATATATCTTGTATTTGGATTTAATATGGAACAAAATTTATGACAATTCCGCTTCTCATCCTCCGAAATATGAAATTCGGAAACATTGTTTTCAATAGGAGACAGTGTCAATATTTAAACAAAGTTCAGGAACATTTAGTATTAGTATTTCATAAATTAACCTAGTTTATTAGGAATGTATGTATACTTCTGTGCTCGTAGAGGTTACTGAAAATATATTTGACCTACTTTGTGCATACCTTATTATCTTTTTGTGTATCAGTATAAACATAAACCTGTCTGCTTTTGAAAACATGTGCTACTATAGGTATCCTAGCAAAAATAAACATGCAGGCTGCAGCAAGAAGAAAGACACATTTTTTAGCGAAAATGCTCAGCGTGGCCATATTTAGCAATAAATAATGAGTATTGGTGTCCCTTGATCGATTTTACGAAGTGTGGCCAAGATAGTGGCAGATATATATATCACGTTACTGAGTACAGTGACGGTAGATACCGAACGTTAGCAAGTCAAGGGTTTTTTGTGTGTGATTAAAAGGAAGTCATGAGAACATTTTTTTTTCTTGCTCGGTCCATGGCGTCGGTAGGCTCTCTAGATACGACTGTATGGTCAATCCTAGACTGTTAGTAGCGCAAGCAAGTGCTTTATAGTGACACCATTCTTGCTTGGCTCCTATTGCTCCTCCAAATTATTTAATTCTCTTGAGAGAGTTTCTGTAATGTCCGATAGGAGACCATGAGGACAGTATGTGGATTGCCTTCGGCCACTCCATGATGACTAAAGGTTATTAGCTTGTAGCCGCGGCAGGGGCTTGAATGCATGTCTCTCGATCACCACGCCCGCAGCCTCACCATTCAGCCACCGTCTCCCCGTAATAAAATTGAATGATGGTGTCGTGTCGACTAGGCCTTAATCGAGAGTGCTTAACATCGGTGGGTCAGCACTAGATTATGCTGAGTCAGAGAATCGTGAGTGAGTCTTTCATTTATTGCTTCACTCACTATTTCGGTATCGTCTCGTTCTGATTCGGCAGTTCCTGGGCTCGCATGACACTCTTACTGCCGCTGATGTAACCACATTCTCTCTCTCTCTCTCTCTCTCTCTCTCTCTCTCTCTCTCTCTCTCTCTCTCTCTCTCTCTCTCTCTCTCTCTCTCTCTCTCGATGGCGGAGCTGTTTGAAACAGATAGATATTTTACTGCAGTGGTAACTTGAATTTCCCTCGATCTCTGTTAATCTTATGGTTCAGATCCACCTGGCTGCCTAATGTTTCCTAATACTGACATATTGTTGTTTAGTACGATGATTAAAAAAAAAAGTAAAGTTCAGGGTATACCTTATAGCTGCGCGTGGTCTCGATGCTCATCTCCGTCTCTTTGCGCTCTTGAGCCTGTGGTGGGTAAGAACCCATTACCGCGGGACCAAACGGAGGTGTGACATCCGGGTTACCACAGTTTACCTTCCTCAGCTTTCCTCACGAACCTATTTATCGATCAGCCCGTAAAAGAGGATGAACAGCTGAGGAATACCCGGGCCGAGACTCGAACCCGGGCGCGCGGATTCATAGTGAAGCACACTAGCTAGTGCACCTCATATGTTCAATACTACTAGTCGTAATAATATTACAGAACTACGATATATATATATATATATATATATATATATATATATATATATATATATATATATATATATATATATATATATATATATATATATATATATATATATATATATATATATATATATATATATATATATATATATATATATATATATATATATATATATATATATATATATATATATATATATATATATATATATATATATATATATATATATATATATATATAGGGGAGACAGCTCAAGGGCACAAAAAGTAAACATTAATAAAAAAAGCCGCTACTGCTGCTCTAAAAGAATCCAAAGAGGTGGCCGAAAGATAGGTCAGTTTCGGGAGGAGAGGTGTCCTGATACCCTCCTCTTGAAAGAGTTCAAGTCGTAGGCAGGAGGAAATACAGATGAAGGAAGATTGTTCCAGAGTTTACCAGCGTGAGGGATGAAAGAGTGAAGATGCTGGTTAACTCTTGCATAAAGGGTTTGGTTGTACAGGGATGAGCATGGTGAAAGTCGAGTGCAGCAGGGCGCGGGAGGGGGAGGCATGCAGTTAGCAAGTTCAGAAGAGCAGTCAGCGTGGAAATATCGAAAGATAGAAGAGGCAACATTGCGGCGGAATTTAAGAGGTAGAAGACTATCAGTATGAGGCTATGAGAGGCTGAAGAGCCTTTGCCTCCACTCTGTCCAGAAGAGCTGTGTGGTGGAAATATATATATATATATATATATATATATATATATATATATATATATATATATATATATATATATATATATATATATATATATATATATATATATATATATATATATATATATATATATATATATATATATATATATATATATATATATATATATATATATATATATATATATATATATATATATATATATATATATATATATATATATATATATATATATATATATATATATATATATATATATATATATATATATATATATATATATATATATATATTTCAAAAGTTTCAATGTGTCTAATTCTCTGAGCGGTGATTGCTCCAAGAGCTGTCCGATGTTTGAGTTTGAGTTCACTCAAGCATCGGACAGCCTTGAGCACTCACTGCTCATGAAGGATAATTATTCAGACACATTGAAGAAACTCGGCAGGAGTTGAATGCAGAGATTGCAGTAGCAATCCTGTCTGCTTGAAAGAGAGAAAAAAAAAAAATATATATATATATATATATATATATATATATATATATATATATATATATATATATATAGAGAGAGAGAGAGAGAGAGTGATAGAGAGAGAGAGAGAGAGAGAGAGAGAGAGAGAGAGAGAGAGAGAGAGAGAGAGAGAGAGAGAGAGAGAGAGAGAGAGAGAGAGAGAGAGAGAGAGAGAGAGAGAGAGAGAGAGAGAGAGAGAGAGAGAGAGAGAGAGAGAGAGAGAGAGAGAGAGAGAGAGAGAGAGAGAGAGATATTACCCTCTTATTCATTTTTTCATTATTTTACCCACTTCTTATCTTCTTTTCTTCTTGCCAATGCTCACCATCCTTCACGCTCAGAAGAACCTCTTCGGCTTTTTTCTTCCGTTTCCTTCACCTACTTTTCTCCATCTTCAGTGACCATGACATCCATCACCCTTTCACCCCTCCTCCTCCTCCTCCTTCTCTTCCGCCTCCATCGCGTGCATGCACAAGAGAGTAATGCATATAAAAGCAGCTATACTCGACTCATCTGCACTTCGTCCCCCACCAACGACATGGTAAGTACGAGGAAGAGCAGAGCATGGGAATACGGGAATAAATCACAGGAAAACGGTGTCAAAGAATCATCAGGACTTTAGGAAATAGGAACAAAATTATATCGCAAGATTATTAATTTAGCTGCAAAGGGATAGAACGACATGGGTAAAAAATTAAGCACTTCTTGACATGATCAGGATAAAGGACAATAGTTTGGTAGATACAAATTAATTGAAACTATTGTGTTTTGATGATAATACCAGTTTCAGTGACTCATTCTGTTGTAATTATTTTTTACGATATATATTACCTAAAATGGGACAGCTATATTTGAGTTTACCTGTATTTCTTAAAGATGAAACGACATTCATATCAAGAGGGTAATACGTGAAAGTGCTCATAAGACAGAAGCGAAATATAAATAAACTTTACGTTAATCAGGGCTATATATTTTGTATAAAAAGATAAGGAGCAATATGAGATAAGATATGCTGTTCGAAGAGAATAAAAGATAAAATAACACGAAGTATGCAATAACATGGTGAGATTTCATTTTCTTTTCAACTAATCACTAAACGTTCAACTCAGGATTATACAGCAGGACAGTAATAAGTTGATTATTGAGACACATGATATTTGCAGAATACCAAAGTCAGTTCAAAATACTCAAACATGTAAAAAAAATATCGTATACAGTATCATCGAAGTGAAATCAAGAGCCTACTGGATAAAAGGGACTTTTCCAAACATAAGGAAAAAAAAAAAAAACATTGGCCACGTTAATAATGTTTCGTTGTTACTGACCCCCCCTCCAAAAAAAAAAAAAAAAATCAGAAACTAAATACGTAACCTGTCGAGCGTGATATTTTTTCTTCGGTGCAAAAATGTGTCAACGTAGACCATAAAATTTGGAGTTTATAATGACCGAGATGTGAAGGAGAATCTGATCCAGTTTGTGTCATTCACCATGGTCGCTAGAGACGAATGATTTTTAAGCTCACAGTGACGGATTTTTGGGTACAGCTGAGACTTCACAAACACACAGACCCGCGAGTCGGGACACTATAGTCTGTTCACTTAAGTCCGACCCAAGCTGACAACATAAACCTAAGCGTGTTTGCAAGCTGAGTGCTGATTGGCTACTGCTATGGTTTCCAAGTTTTGTTTAACCTCTGTGTGTGTTTATCTCACGTAGCACTTTCTGATAGCCTGCACTGTGCTTACGAAGACGCTTAGGTTTATGTTGTCAGCTTGAGTCAGACTTAAGTGAACAGACTATACCCTTGACTGCTCGGTGGACAGAGGGCACGGAAACTGCCTAACCGTCTTCACTCCGCCTGGGTATCGAGTTCGTGTGTGTGTGTATGTGTGTGTGTGTGTGTGTGTGTGTGTGTGTGTAAAGAATGGTAAAAAATGAGACAGATCTAGAAGCCGCACGAACTTAGACTACATCCTAACCGGCCATTTGTGTATTTCTGACGAGCCATTGTGACATTTTCCAAGTACGTATGTAGTGCTTCCAAATACCTAACATCAAACCTTTATCCAGACTTCTGACTAAATATTTAGGTACTCGTAAAGTTGCAAAAATAGTCTTCGTAATCCAATTTTTTAGCTCGGAACTGCTGCTAACCCTTTCATTATTTTTCAGAGGACGGCGGTGGTGACGGTGGTGCTGGTGGTTTTGGCGGCCGTGTCCTACGCTGAGCCAGGCGGAAGAGGAGGAGGTGGAGGAAGTAGCTTTGGAGGCGGCGGAGGATTTAGTGGAGGAGCGAGAAGCGGAGGACGTGGTTATGGAGGAGGAGGAGGAGGAGGAAGTGGAGGAGGAAGGTACGGAGGTGGAGGAGGAGGAGGAAGAGGAGGTGGTGGATATTCTGGTGGAGGAGGAGGAGGAGGAGGAGGAGGATATGGAGGAGGTGGAGGAGGATTTGGTGGAGGAGGATTTGGAGGAGGCAGAGGTGGAGGGGCAACATCAAGTGTGAGCATCAGGTACGGAAACGGAGGAGGAACAAGCTACACTACAGGAGGAGGAGGAGGAGGAGGAGGAGGAAGATTTGGAGGAAGTGGAGGAGGTTATTCTGGAGGAAGAGGTGGTGGCGGTGGCAGCTATGGTGGTGGTAGTAGTTTTGGAGGTGGTGGATCTGGTGGTGGTGGTGGCTATGGTGGAAGTGGTGGTGGTAGTAGTTTTGGAGGTGGTGGATCTGGTGGTGGTGGTGGCTATGGTGGAAGTGGTGGTGGTAGTAGTTTTGGAGGTGGTGGATCTGGTGGTGGTGGTGGCTATGGTGGAAGTGGTGGTGGTGGTCGTGGTGGTGGTGGCTATGGTGGAAGTGGTGGTGGTGGTGGTGGTGGTGGCTATGGTGGAAGTGGTGGTGGTGGTCGTGGTGGTGGTGGTGGGGGTGGTGGCTATGGTGGAGGTGGTGGTGGTGGTCGTGGTGGTGGTCGTGGGGGTGGTGGCTATGGTGGAAGTGGCGGTGGTGGTCGTGGTGGTGGTGGTGGTGGCTATGGTGGAAGTGGTGGTGGTGGTCGTGGTGGTGGTAGTGGGGGTGGTGGCTATGGTGGAAGTGGTGGTGGTGGTCGTGGTTATGGTGGAAGTGGTGGTGGTGGGGGTAGTAGTTACAGCGGATTTGGCAGCGGTGGTGGTGGTTTTGGAAGGGGTGGTGGAGGTGGTAGTTACGGCGGAGGTGGTGGAGGTTACAGTGGATGAGGAGACTAATTCTGTATGTTACGGAGGGGATGGACTCGCCCATTCACACCGCCACAATACCCATACAGCTTTAGCTCCTCGCACTTATCTTCCTTGGCTTTCTTGTCCTGTTGTCTGTAATATCGTTTTAGCGGCAATGACTGTATTCTGTATCATGAAACAAGACCATAAAAATGTAGGAAAGTCAAATAGATTCCTAAATAAATGAGATGTTTCTTAACCTTTCCCCAACAGCTGCCCCCCCCCCCCTCTCTCTCTCTCTCTCTCTCTCTCTCTCTCTCGTCACAAGGATTTCCACGGAGAACAATCAACAATAGAATCGCTCGCCGATGTTAATATGTCGCATGAAAGACTTCTTAAGCCAACCTGAACGAGGCACCCCATTAAACACAGTAAAGCTCCCCCTGGAAGAAGAGGAAAATGGGGTCAGGGGATTGAACAGTTATAACACTCAGACTTGTCTTGTTCTTCCTTCTTCCGCATTTTTATTCCCTTTTTTTTCTCTCATGGTCGGTGGTTTCTTTTTAAGGAGAATTCTGCAGTTGCTTGTCTCATTGTCTTTCGCTTTGACGACTTTTCTCCGATTACGTTTTCTGCCTGACTTTGGTTAACTTTCTTTATTTACCATTGGGATTACCTTTTTTAGTCTTTCCATTTCTCTTTTTCTCAAACGATATGTTGACAACGAAAAGGAGATAAAGAGACCGATAGTGATGATTACAATGCACTGGAAAGGAAAGGTGAGAGCAATGCATGCGCAGCATACATCTTGAATAGAAGAAATAAAAAACTAATTGAAGAAAACACAAAACATGCGTGAATGGTGAATAAAAGTTGATGAGAAATAGCAAAATGTGCAAGAAATATCAATGAGGAATAGAGGGACGAGAAAAAAAAGAGGAATAAGATAAAATAGTCCACTCGTAAAAGAGAGGAAGAATAAAAGGACAAATATAGTATTTTAAAGATTATGTACTACATAAATATCAGTTAAAGTGTTGAGTAAAACAGTACATCGTTGGACCAAAAAAAGATGAGGAGTATGAAGAAAGGGAAGATTAAGAAAAAGAATAAAATAAAGATTGGAAAATGCTACCCAAAACGGAGCAAATGAAGAAAACGATGAGAATATCCATAACACGTCGGTTGAGGGAATCTACAAAATCACACTCAATAACTGTCATGTTTCGAGGCTGTGTGACATTTTATGCGCCGTTTGGTTATAAGGACTCAACAGAAACGCAGGCACTGTGACTGACTGGCACAAAGAGAGAGACATAAATCCTCTCAAATCAATAATCTGTAGCCAAGCAAGCATACACGTATACACGCAGAGAAACAGTCCAGCAGAAACAGGCAGACAGAAAGGACGAAAATAGACACACCGCTAGATAATAATCAATCAGATAAAAAAAGATAGACTCAAAGTATTACTGGCAGAGAGAAATATAACTAATAACGGCAGCATGTATTAATAAAATGATTGAATGAAAAAGTGAAGCAAGTGTGATAGGAGACAACCGGCAGATATGCTCAGACATTCAAGCAAACATGATTCAAAAGGGCAAGCGGAGAGACATCACCAAATAGGAACCCTTGCACACATCAAAACAATCAGCTAACCATCATGTTGAAACCGATACACACACACACACACACATCATCCTTCCCCACTTCCCCCACTACGCACCACATTACTCATTGTATGGTATTTTTGTGTATTTTCAGCCTTATGGCTGCCTACAAATGAATAAACCATTTATTATTATTATTATTATTATTATTATTATTACACACACACACCGGTAGGGTAATACAAGAAAGGTGGGAGGCACAGGAAGGTAATTTACCTGTTAACCCACATAACAATAAGAAATAGGATGACATGGCTTAACTCATCGTTGTATGACACATTATTTATTACAGAATCACTCGGACGGGGCGCCGTTTTCTATTCAATGACTTACACATCAGAAGTGTATCTTTGAAGAGTGGTATAGCCAGGCGTTACAATGAGTTATTTTTTTCCCTGGTTAAGATATTATGCCTTGCTTCATTAGCGATGCTTTGCTATAGTTTTTCAACGTGATCAATTGAAAACTACATTCAGATTCATGAACTAATAAGTTAGATCATGAGATTAGTTTTGCCACGATCGTTATGTATAGTTAACCAACAGAGGGCTCAGGGGCTAAAAGAGGTTGTTGGAGAGAGAGAGAGAGAGAGAGAGAGAGAGAGAGAGAGAGAGAGAGAGAGAGAGAGAGAGAGAGAGAGAGAGAGAGAGAGAGAGAGAGAGAGAGAGAGAGAGAGAAAAAAAAAATTGTGTTTGATGGATCTTCGCTTTGACTGAGAGTATTGTCTTGCCTACCTGCTGTCGAAACCGATATGTCCACACACTCAAAACACTATCGTTACACATTCAGCACGATACAAACTGACACCAAGGAAGAAGCCATTGAGAACAGGCTACTCATGTTGGTATCACTGCGTGTATTGGGTGTGGGTTCACTTGCCTGAACCAAGTGAGCGGGACTCGTAAATGAAGCAGTAGAATTTGAGCTGGCACAGTAACGCTTCATGTAACACACAGGTGGAGTCTTAATCGAAGTTAATGAACCGGTGTCCTGGGCCAAAACCAAGGTACAGGTGTTTGGTGGCTTGCTGGATGAAACAGTACAGTCTGTTCATGTGTGTGGCGAGGACGTTGATATCTCAGAAAGTTTCATATATCTTGGTAGCGTAGTTCATAACAACGGTGAGTCTGGCCAGGAAGTCTTACGGTGGATTGGTCTGGCCCACGGTGTTATGGACTCACAAATATCCGGATCTTCAAGTCCCTTGTGCTCCCTGTCTTACTATATATGGTTGTGAGACATGGACACTAAATGGGACTTGGAGGGGCGGATTGATGTCTTTGGTAATAAGTGTCTACGCAGAATCATGGGATATCGCTAGAATGACTTTGTGTCAAACCGGCGACTACTCCGTGAGACTGATTCGACATATATTACCTGCATAGTCCGTCAACGCCAACTCCGGCTATACGGGCACGTGGCACGTTTTCCGGAAGCTGATCCTGCTCATCGGGTTGTCTCTGTAAGAGACAATCCTGAGTGGAGGAGGCCAAGGGGACACCCATGGAGTTCGTGGCTTGAGCAAGTCGATAGAACCTGGCGGGAGGTACTCGGGTTGGGAAGGGGGCCTGCATGGAGACTCGCCCGGAGGGACCCCCGGGCTTGGCGTCGTAGGGTGGGCGAGGCGACGCGCCCCCCGGCGTATGCCCCCATTGATTGATGGATATGTAGCTATAATATTGTAGTGTTTGGGGCGATGAAATAATGCATTAACACCTCACACACAAGTGAAGAGTTAAAATTTCGTCCATTTAGGAGACAATATGATAAACACCTTACGGTGATGAGTCACTCAGGATTCGGATATCAGAGTGAATCCCACTGACTGATCGCCACATACGGCTCCACTGAGCCTAGGAGGTTACGTAAAACTTAGCTAACCTTATGATAGATTTATAGTGGATTATAAACTTGACTTATCACCCAAATGGTAAGATAACATTGGCAATGGTTTCACTAGTATAGCATGCACTACTCGAGTCACGGTATTCGCTGTCTCGAAACAATCATGGAATGCACCCAATAAGATTAATTCTCTAATAATTCTCGGCGAGTCATTATACCAACATGTTAGACAAATTAACTCCTGCATGCAAGGTATTTAATAAACTACTCTTCTCCAGAGACGGCTAATTTCGGCGATTCAAAACGCCTGCGCCAAATTCCTTATTCGTCAACTTAAAAAGCGCGCAAAGTTCCTACTTTTTATTAGGCAAAGAGAAGGGTAGCCCAGGAGTAGATTGAAACAACCTGTAGGAGTCCATGCAACTCTGTTTAAACTTTATCTTTCTTACCAGCAATGCTTTTAGCGTTGCAATTTGAAGTTGCGTTTTTTCAGATGCCCACAACTTGTTCATGAAAGAAAAGACACGTTCAGTGGAAGCATTAGTTCCAGGATGGCACATTATGAACTGAATTATATCTGACATGAGTTGGTGGTTGTTTTTGTCTTTGACATGGGAGAATACTTCTACCCACCGCTGTTACGTATATCATATGAGCATTATTGTTTAATAATTAGTAAATATAAAGCTTAAACAAGTGGCACTCAAATCACTCAGTTAATATTATGGTGATATCTGGTATCTCCGTGTCTCCCTCTCTATAACTCCCTTACGGGGGTCCTGTCCTGCTCCCCCCAGCAAAGCTGAGGTGGTGGGGGTGATCACACTCTTATCAACCCTGCCGAGATTACCGGGTTGCTCAGTGTGAAATTCGTCGGACCCCACTGTAACGATAGTTTTTTGAGTGTGAATCATAAATATTTTTTTTTACAGCAAATGAGACCGCTCAAGGGCTTAATAAAAATAAAATAAATGAAAAAAAAGCCCGGTACTTACTGCCCCTAAAAAGATTAGAGAGGAGCGGCCGAAAGAGAAGTCAATTTCGGGAGGAGAGGTGTCCTGATACCCTCCTCTTGAAAGAGTTCAAGTCGTAGGCAGGAGGAAATACAAATGAAGGAAGATTGTTTCAGAGTTTACCAGTGTAAGGGATGAAAGAGTGAAGATACTGGTTAACTCTTGCATAAGGGATTTGGACAGTATAGGGATGAGCTTGAGTAGAAAGTCGTGTGTGGCGAGGCCGCGGGAGGTGGGCGAGGCATGCAGTTAGCAAGCTCAGAAGAGCAGTCAGCGTGAAACTATCGATAGAAGATAGAAAGAGAGGCAACATGGCGGCGGAATTTAAGAGGAAGAATACTATCAGTAATAGGAGGAGAGCTGATGAGACGAATAGCTTTAGACTCCACTCTGTCCAAGAGAGCTGTGTGAGTGGGGCCCCCCCCCCACACACGTGAGAGGCATACTCCATACAAGGGCGGACAAGGCCCCTGTATATGGATAGCAACTGTGCGGGGGAGAAGGGCTGGCGGAGACGATACAGAACGCCTAACCTCGAGGAAGCTGATTTAGTGAGAGAGGAGATGTGAAGTTTCCAGTTAAGATTTTGAGTTAAAGATAGACCGAGGATATTTAGTGTTGAAGATGGTGACAGCTGAGTGTTGTCAAAAAATAGGGGATAGATGTTTGGAAGATTGTGTCGAGTTGATAGGTGGAGAAATTGAGTTTTTGAGGCATTGAATACACAAGGTTTCTTTTACCCCATCGGAAATGATAGCAAGGTCTGAGGTTAAGCGTTTTGCAGCCTCCAGTCTGGAGTCATGTAATTCCTGTTGAGAGGGTCTTCTATTGAAAGAAGTGGAATAAGGCAGAGTGGAGTCGTTAGCGAATGAGTGGATAGGACAGTTTGTGATGGAAAAAAGATCATTGATGAATAACAGGAAGAGAGTGGGTGATAGGACAGAGCCCTGTGGAACACCACTGTTGATAGGTTTAGGGGAAGAACAGTGACCGTCTACAACCGCAGAGATAGAACGGCCGGAAAGGAAACTGGAGATAAAGGAACAGAGAGAGGGATATAATCCGAAAGAGGGCAGTTTAGAAAGCAAAGACTTGTGCCAGATTCTATCGAAAGCTTTCGATATGTCTAGCGCAACTGAGGAAGTTTCAGTGATACGGCTAAGAGAGGATGACCAAGAATCAGTTAAGAGAGCAAGAAGATCGCCAGTAGAACGCCGCTTGCGAAACCCTTACTGGAGATCAGATAGACGGTTAGAAGTTTTTTTTTTTCTACATCGCGGCCTATTGCGCTCAAGGCTTCTTCCCGGTGGGGCCTGATGATCGGCCCAGCCCGTTCTGGCGCAGGGGAGTGTTTATAGTGGCGCCATCTTGCATTGGCTCATGCTGCCCTCCCGGAGCTCATCTTTAATCCTAGAATCTAGAGTCCGGGTTGATAGGTAGTCTTCTGGACAGCATGTGGGTAGTTTTAAGCCACTCGGCGGCAGCTGAAAAATCCCAGCTTGGTGGCACCGGGCGGGGATTGAACTCGCGTCCTCCCAAACGCGGCGCCGTCACTCTGTCGACTCAGCCACCGCCTCCCCATTATATAGTGGAAAGGTGCTTTTGAACCTTCCGTTTAAGAATTGATTCAAAAGCTTTAGATAGGCAGAAAAGTAAAGCTATAGGGCGGTAGTTTGAGGGGTTGGAGCGGTCACCCTTCTTAGGCACAGGCTGTATGAAGGCATACTTCCAGCAGGAAGGAAAGGTAGATGTTGACAGGCAGAGGCGAAAGAGTTTGACCAGGCAGGGTGTCAGCACGGAGGCACAGTTTTTTTTAAGGACAATAGAAGGCACTCCATCAGGTCCATACGTCATCTGAGAGTTGAGGCCAGAGAGGGCATAGAAAACATCATTCCGAAGAATCTTAATAACAGATATAAAAAAGTCAGAGGGGAGATGAGTAGAAGGAATATGCCCCAAATCGTCCAGGGTGGAGTTGTTACAGAAAGTTTGAGCAAAGAGTTCAGCCTTAGAGATAGATGAGACGGCGGTACTACTGTCAGGGTTAAGGAGAGGAAGGAAAGATGAAGAAGTGTAATTGGAGGAGATTTTTGGCTAGATGCCAGAAGTCCCGAGAAGAATTAGACAAAGCAAAGTTTTAACATTTGGTATGGATGAAAGAGGTTTTGATAAGTCGAAGAATAGATTTGGCACGATTCCGCAGGCGGAAATGTAAAGATCATGGTTAACGGGAGTTCGAAGGCTCTGGTACCTTTTGTGAGCTTCCTCTCTATCTTTGACACCACGAGAATAATCGTGATTAAACCAAGGCTTTTTAGCATGAGGAGTAGAGAAAGTACGTGGAATGTATGCCTTCATTCAAGAGACAATCACCTCTGTAATGCACTGGGCACGCACAGAGGGGTCTCCCTCCTGGAAGCAGTAATCATTCCACGGGAAATCGGAAAAATACATTCTCAGGTCGTTCCACCTGTAACGGCGGCCGGTCTTGGTTGCGTGTAGCTCAGACCGGGTCTTGAGGGGACGAACAAGGCGTGAAGGGAAACACTCGCTGCTTTAGGTGAATATATTCTTAACCCAAGTACAGGGGCGTTGGAGATAGCCGAGACAGTAGGTCTGTATGAGCCGGGCTCTCAGGAAGGAGTGAAGATTAGAGACTTGGAAAATAATTAAGTTACAACTGGTCACGTACGTCAAGGTGACCTGTAAGTTGACGAAATGCTTGTTACACATACCGAGACGCTTGTCCGATAAACACTGACAGATGACATTCCTACAAACGGTGGCGTGATCTATCTGCCGTGGGTTTTTTCCATTGATACCTGCATTCCTAGTTCGCGGTGACATTTAATAATAATAATACATTGATATAACTACAACTACTATAACACTGCTCGGTCACCTACCAGTGATCGCGACCTCGCGATTTCCAAAATATCTAACTAGTAGTTTATCATACAAAGTGTGATCTCGTTGAGCAGACTGCTTATGGCACAATTACATTAAAACAATGGCTATGCAAGAACATTTGTGTAGTAATGACATAAATAATGAGAGGTAAAACCAGCGTGGGTGATATAAGTCATATAAAATCTCTCAAAGGATAAACATAAGGACACATGTATATATAGTTATCAACTGGCATAGTGACAGACTATGAAATGCTCATCTAGCTCCAAAAAAAATAGGTGGGAAACACAGTACAATGTCAAGATACAGGAGCAAGAGAATGACACTTTTCTTTAATTTATTTTTCTGCGTGAGAAAAAAAAAAACTGCCTTGCCTGTGACTTCCTTGCATCCTGTCGCCTCGTCTGAACAATCAAATAATCGTGCAGGACAGAGTTCCTCCTAAGAAGGTAGCACACGACGACGAGACTGACGAACATCAGAACCATTGGCACAAAAATTCCAGGGTACAAGTAGGTGAGGTGCAAGTATTCAGGCAGCGTTTCCTCCAGGGTTTCTGCAAACTCTGTTTCGTTTGTAAAAGACAATGAATTAAGGGAATTAGTCACATAAGAGATGCTGGAGAAGTGAATGTTATCGAGAGACCGCAGAGGAAACACTCGATGGGAAATATTGGCAGTGAAAACCAAACGGATCCGTGATGGGTACGTTGTTATGTTAGTGGAGCGGATATAGCATGCTTCCGCTATGGCATAGTGACCAATTACCTGTTGATAAGTGGTACCCTCCGGGCAGATTACTGATACATAGAAGGACTGAGGAAAGTAGAAATAATGTAAACCATGAAAGTTCTTATGGAAAACAGGTGTTGGGGGTAGTTGCTTGTAAGGGCACAGGGAAAGAGCGTCAGACGCGTTCACCTTGGTGAGGGCGATCTCACACACTCCTCCCCGAACAGGTAGGAAGGCAAAAAGAGATGCCGAGCAATATTTCAAGCAATATTTCAAGCAATATTTCAAGAGTGAGTAGCTTCCCGTTGAATACAGAGCGAAATCCTTTGCAATTAAGACAAGAGACGGGGTCGTGTCCAAGGTTAACACACTGTCCTTAACGGAGAAGGGGAATGGAACAATTTCATGTGCCTCAAACACATCTGCAGTCTGGAACGGATCATGAATAATTATGGCATCGGGCGTAAGGCTGGACTCAATCAAAGGGTAGAAATATTGACTCGTGTCTGGGTTGTACAATGGGTTGAGACTATAATTTTGATACCCGATATGGATAGTCGTTCTCAAATCGTGTAGAGGAAACAAGGCAGGTGTGACTACCGTGCGCCGCATCTACCATGTTGCTAATAACCTGCTGATTCGCCGTTGTGACAGATTCAATGACGTTGTCCAGTACATGCAAGGCCTGATCTAGAAGGAGAAACTGATTTACCTGGTCTATCTGCTTGACAACTATGTTGACAACTTCTGCCATCTTCTTCGTTTGTTCTAGCAGTTCCTCAATATGAGTATACAATCGCGCAAGTTTTCTACAATTGGCGTTGATTACCCTGCGATTCCGGGCAGCAAAGGAAAGTACACGATTGTAGTGGTCTCGCAAGTCGCGCACGTCCTCGTCGGTTGCCGTACCGAATAGGAACTTTGAAGCGGACCCAACGATGTTGAGCAGCCCCCTCTTTACCCGAGAGTGAACTGAGTGAAAGCTATAGTCCTTGTCTACGTCATCTACCTTTCCCCGTAAGAACAGAATCCTATCCTCCAGTAGCTGAAAAAGATCCAGTGAGTGAGTACTAGAAGGTGCCTTTGACTCCTTAGTCCTGGTTGCCCGCATGGTATCTACCATGCCGAGCAGTTATTTTCTGAGACTATCCTGACTGTGTCTGTGGTGTTGGTCCAAAAAGTATATGGGTATTTCACGAGGAGCACATCTTCTATGAGGAAGACCTCTCATGTGTGTGCCGTGAGGGCGCCAGGCTTCAGGTGGATGGGTGTTGTTGCAAGTAGGTAGCCGAGGTACAACAAGAACAAGAAAACGCAACATCATGATCTGAAAGTTTTTTTTTTTTTTTTACAACAAAGAAGGCAGCTCAAGGGCACACAAAAAAAGAAAACAATAATAAAAAAAAGCCCGTTACTCGCTGCTCCTAAAAAAGAAACAAAAGAGGTGGCCGAAAGGAAGATCAAATACGGGAGGAGAGGTGTCCTGATACCCTCCTCTTGAAAGAGTTCAAGTCGTAGGCAGGAGGAAATACAGATGAAGGAAGATTGTTCCAGAGTTTACCAGCGTGAGGGATGAAAGAGTGAAGATGCTGGTTAACTCTTGCATAAGGGGTTTGGACAGTATAGGGATGAGCATGAGTAGAAAGTCGAGTGCAGCGGGGCCGCGGAAGGGGGGGAGGCATGCAGTTAGCAAGTTCAGAAGAGCAGTCAGCGTGGAAATATCGATAGAAGGTAGAAAGAGAGGCAACATTGCGGCGGAATTTAAGAGGTAGAAGACTATCAGTATGAGGAGGAGAGCTGATGAGACGAAGAGCCTTAGCCTCCACTCTGTCCAGAAGAGCTGTGTGAGTGGAGCCCCCCCACACATGAGATGCATACTCCATACGAGGGCGGACAAGGCCCCTGTATATGGACAGCAACTGTGCAGGGGAGAAGAACTGGCGGAGACGGTACAGAACGCCCAGCCTCGAGGAAGCTGATTTAGTAAGAGATGAGATATGAAGTTTCCAGTTGAGATTTTGAGTTAAGGATAGACCGAGGATGTTTAGTGTTGAGGAAGGTGATAGCTGGGTGTTGTCGAAGAATAAGGGAAGATTGTGTCGAGTGGATAGGTGGAGAAACTGTGTTTTTGAGGCGTTGAAGGACACCAGGTTCTTCTTGCCCCAATCGGAAATAATAGTAAGGCTGAGGCTAAGCGTTCTGCAGCCTCCAGCCTTGAGTCGTTAAGTTCCTGAAGGGTGGGTCTTCTATTAAGAGAAGTTGAGTAATGCAGAGTGGAATCATCGGCGTAGGAATGGATAGGACAGTTCGTTTTGGAAAGAAGATCATCAATGAACAACAGAAAAAGAGTGGGAGATAGGACAGAACCCTGTGGGACACCACTGTTAATAGATTTAGGGGAAGAACAGTGACCGTCTACCATGGCAGAAATAGAACGGTCAGAAAGGAAACTGGAGATAAAGGTACAGAGAGAAGGATAGAAACCGTAGGAGGGTAGTTTAGAAAGCAAAGATTTGTGCCAGACCCTATCAAAAGCTTTTGATATGTCCAGCGCAATAGCAAAAGTTTCACCGAAACGGCTAAGAGAGGATGACCAAGAGTCAGTTAAGAAGGCTAGGAGATCACCAGTAGAACGCCCCTTGCGGAACCCATATTGGCGATCAGATAGAAGGTCAGAAGTGGAAAGGTGCTTTTGAATCTTCCGGTTAAGGATTGATTCAAAAGCTTTAGATAGACAAGAAAGTAAAGCTATAGGACGGTAGTTTGAGGGATTGGAGCTGTCACCCTTCTTAGGTACAGGCTGTATGAAAGCATACTTCCAGCAAGAAGGAAAGGTAGATGTTGACAGGCAGAGGCGAAAGAGTTTGACCAAGCAGGGTGACAGCACGGAGGCACAGTTTTTAAGGACAATAGGAGGCACTCCATCAGGTCCATAAGCCTTCTGAGGATTGAAGCCAGAGAGGGCATAGAAAACATCATTTTGAAGAATCTTTATAACAGGCATAAAGGAGTCAGAGGGGGGATGAGTAGGAGGAATATGCCCAGAATCGTCCAGAGTGGAGTTTTAGAAAAGTTTGAGAGAAGAGTTCAGCCTTAGAGATAGATGAGACGGCAGTGTTGCCGTCAGGACTGAGGAGTGGAGGGAAAGATGAAGAAGTGAAGTTGGAGGAGATGTTTTTGGCTAGATGCCAGAAGTCACGGGAAGAGTTAGAGAAAGCAAGGTGTTGACATTTTCTATTAATGAAAGAATTTTTGGTTAGTCGGAGAATAGATTTGGCACGATTTCGGGCAGAAATGTAAAGTTCATATTTAGCATTAGTTTGAAGGCTCTGGTACCTTTTGTGAGCTACCTCTCTATCATTGACAGCACGGGAACAAGCGTGATTAAACCAAGGCTTTTTAGCGTGAGGAGTAGAGAAAGAACGAGGAATGTATGCCTCCATTCCAGAGACAATCACCTCTGTGATGCGCTGAGCACACACAGAGGGGTCTCTATCCTGGAAGAAATAATCATTCCACGGGAAATCGGAAATGTACATCCTCAGGTCTTCCCACCGAGCTGAAGCTAAATGCAATAAGCATCGCCTCTTCGGTGGGTCCAGAGGGTGTACAGGAGCGATAGGACAGGATGCAGAAATAAGATTGTGATCGGAGGAGCCCAACGGAGAGAACAGTTTGACAGAATAAGCAGAAGGGTTTGAGGTAAGGAAGAGGTCTAGAATGTTGGGCCGATCTCCAAGACGGTCGGAATACGTGTAGGTGCTGGGCCAACTGCTCTAGGTCGTTGAGGATAGCAAAGTTGTAGGCTTGTTCACCAGGATGGTCAGTGAAAGAGGATGAAAGCCAAAGCTGGTGGTGAACATTGAAATCTCCTAGGATGGAGATTTCAGCGAAGGGAGAGTGGGTCAAGATGTGCTCCACTTTAGAATTCAAATAGTCAAAGAATTTTACATAGTTGGTAGAGTTAGGTGAGAGATAAACAGCACATATGTATTTAGTAATAGAATGACAATGAAGTCTTAGCCAGATGGTGGAAAATTCAGAAGAGTCAAGGTCGTGGGCACGAGAGCAAGTGATGTCGTTGCGCACGTAGGCGCAACATCCAGCTTTGGATTGAAATTTAGGATAGAGATAGTAGTAGGGAACAGAGTAGAGATTGCTGTCAGTAGCCTCAGAAACCTGTGTTTCGGTAAGGAAGAGAAGGTGAGGTTTAGAGGAGGAGAGATGATGTTCCACAGAATGAAAATTAGAGCGAAGACCGCGAATGTTGCAGAAATTGAGAAGAAAGAGGTTCGAGGAGTTATCAAGACACCTCTCGGGTCGGCAGCCAGAAGGGGAGTCCTCCCTGGGGGAATTTGTGGTCCGAGGCTTGGTGTATGTGCGCCATTTTGAAATTTTAATTTTGGGAAAAGGTGTATATGTTGTGTGAATGTAGTGTGGTGTGGATAAAGAGAGGATCTGTCTTTAGAGAGCATGCTGAACTACTCTCCGGTGTTGGTGAGACAATAGGGAAACGGTTAGTGAGGACATGGGAAGGGTCTTTGGAGGGCTTCAGCTCCTTTCTCACCTCCCATATATACCTCACCGGGAGTGGCTTGCGCCCGTTCGGTAGGTGTCTTCCTACCTACTCCAGCCAAGTGGTGGGAATGAAGTTTTTAAACTCGTGGCCTCAAGTTATAGCTATGGGTGGGGGTATTATCTTGTTGAACATTGGACTCTGAAGGGGAATTACCAATGTCAAGGTCCATGGGTGAGCAAATTACTTTCAGACGATCACTGTGAACTTCTAGACTGATTCCACTATTTGGTTCAAGAACCTCGAACCTATTTCCCCTGACATTCCGAACAACTCGGTAAGGACCCACAAATTTAGCCCCCAGTTTTGAACTCCTTTCCGCCTGCCTAAGCATGACTGTGTCACCCTCTTTTATTTCCACCGGGACGGCCCTTTTGTGTTGGTTTGACATCATTTCAGCCTTTGTAGCTTTTTACTTACTCCTCACCTCTGAGTGTATTTTAGAAAAAATATGCATCTGCTGTTGCGCGTACTTATCAATGTTATAGACAGGTTGGTGTGGTTTTGTTAGGAGGTCGTACGGAAGACGATTTTCCACCCCATATAGGATGTAGTAGGGATATTTTCCCGTAGAGTCGTTTACAGACGTATTTATGGAAGCGGCTATTTGTGATAGTCAATCCTCCCAGTTATCGTGGAGATCATTCACGATAGGTCTGAGGACCTGTAAGATTTTCCGATTTGCCCTCTCCGCCAACCCATTAGCAGCTGGGTGGTAAGCTGTGATGAAGGATTGCTTTATGTTAAACTGAGTGCATATTTCGTCCAATACCGTGTTTCTAAACTCGGTACCATTGTCACTCAAAAGAATTCGAGGAGACGAATGGGGACACAACACGTGAGTCACGAGGGCATGTGCCACGCGTGTGGCTGTCTTGTCCTTGAGAAGCGCTAGAACTAAGAACCTAGAGAACTGGTCGACGCATACTAATAAGTAGCGCGAACCATGTTGGCTCTGGGGGAGCTGTAATAAGTCTATACTTACAACATCCCATGGCACCTCTGGTACTGGGTATTGCAACATAAGCACTGGCCATTTCACGGACCCCTTGTGCTTAGCACAAACGACGCATTGTGCGACATATTTTTCTACATCAACCCGTAATTTGGGCTAGTAGTATTTCTGTCTGGTGACAGACAGTGACTTGTCCCTTCCTGGGTGACCCGCAATGGGTGTGTCATGGACCAGCTTAAGCGTCACGGGGACGTATTTGTCTGGGATGACCAGTTGTTCAATAGGTACTGGTTTGATTGGCCATGACCTACAAAGGAGGTTGTCCTCTGATAGGAAAAATTGTGATAAGGGAACTGGCAATTCTGGAAGGTTTGTTTCGTCTCCCGACTCTAGGGTGTAAATTACCCTCTTCCACACCGGGTGGTCTCGCTGAGCAGTGTGTAGCTCAGGTGAAGTGAAGTTGTGGATGACCTCTGAGTTGGTAATCGCACCTATTGGAATATTTCGTGATAACGCATCTGCGATCACATTTGTTTTCCCGGTGATATATTTTATTTCCGGATTGTATGCTTGGATCGTTAAGAACCATCTTGCCAGACGACCGTGTAGGTTTTTTCCCTTAAAAAGATCAGTGATGACCGCGTGGTCCGTGTACACCACAATTTTGTACCCCATCACTATGTCTCGGAAATGCTTCAAAGCCCATACAATAGCAAGCGCCTCTTGTGGGTAACAGAATAGTTCTTTTCCGGAGCGGTTAGTACTCGACTGACAAACGCTATTACATGCTTTTTGCCGGACTTATCTGTTTGCATAAAAGCGGCTCCTAGTCCACTGGCCGAAGCGTCGGTACAAAGCTGAAAGGGGTCCTTGAAATCTGGAAAGACAAAGACCGGTGCCTGTGTAAGCGCTTTCTTTAAATCCTCAAAGCTTGTTTGTTGAGCTGGGAGCCACTGAAAGGGTACGTCTTTCTTTAATAGGTGGGTTAGGGGACTCGCGCGTGCTGCGAAGTCCCTTATAAAAGGCCTGTTGTAACCTGCGACTCCCAAGAAAGACCGTACATTGTCTGTAGACGTTGGTTGAGGGAACTCGGCAATAGCTTTTATTTTGTTGTCCACTGTGTGGATGCCGAATTCGTCCACGACATGCCCCAAGAACTTGATCCGAGGCTTTAAGAATTCACATTTGGTGAGTTTGAGCTTTAATCCTACCTCTTGAAGTTTGTGTAGGACTGCTTTTAGTGTTTCCATGTGTGCATGCACGTCTTTACTTGCTATGATGATTTCGTCTAAATACACATAGACAGAGTTGCCCAGCAAGTCCCCAAAAATACTATTCATGGAAGGTCAAGGGAGCTCCTTTGAGCCCGAACGGCATCCTCGTCCACTCATAGTGGTCATGAGGCGTGCTGAAAGCCGTTATTTCACGTGACTCGGGGGCCATAGGCAGTTGCCAGTAGCCACTGACCAGATCAAGACTCGTAAAGACTTTATTTCCTCTACCGAGACACATCAGAAGATCTCTCCGAACAGGAAGAGGGAAATGATCATCCACGGTCGCGTTGTTTACGCTCCGGAAATCTATCACCGGACGGTAGGAGCCGTCTTTCTTTGGAACCAGAAACAAGGGCGAATTCCATGGTGAGTTTGATTCCTTGATGACACCTTGTTCTAACATATCAGATATAAGCTGCTGTACTACTTCTCTTTGACTGTGGGGGAGTTTGTATGCATTTATATATACAGGATTGGTATTGGGTTTTAACTTAATGTGGTGTTCAGCACACTACGTAACTCCTAGCGGCTCGACTGGGAGAGCTAGCGCCCCCCTATATTGTTCCATCACCTGGACTAAGGTTGGCTTAATTTCGGAATAGTGTGCAACTTTTAGGAACGCCACTAAATTAGTTGTGTCTTGTTTGTGAGTATCCTGACACGCCGAGGTTATGCCTGAGACTTGGGCTGAAGGGTATTCAGCGGGTTCCGAGGCTACATTTTTCCCATAAACTAGACACTGGCATAATCTAACACCGTGTTTTAAGGATACAGGGGATCCTGACGTGTTTATTACCAATGCCTCTGCTATGCCTCCCTCCTTGACTGTCACGAGAGTTACCTCCACCGTCACCCGGTGTATGTGTGGTGTGCATTCAATGCACACGTCACTGCCGGTCGGGGCGTGAGGGATTCTTATTTTATTAATTTTTGCAGCACGATCCGGGACCATTTGAGGTCCTTCTACCACTGCCGTTACCGTCCGCCACAAGTCTGTAACGTTTTCGTGTGTTTTGACCGTAAGAGGTGACACTTGGGCGGTGGTAGACTCTGAGTCTGTGGTGGATTGGTCATTTTCCCCTTCTGAGGGCGGGACTACTGACGACATGGGCGACGGATTTACCATCCCCTGTATGCGCCGTCCTTGATACACGATCGCGTTGCTTTCAGGGTTTATGGTTATGTGCAGGTCTTTCATGGCGTTTATTCCTAAGATCCCATCTACAGGTAAAGCAAACCTGCTAGATACATAAAAGAAATCTCGAAAGGGACATACCTTTTCATGTAGGCTGACTATTAGTGTTACTCGCCCTAGGATTCCCAATGTGGTGCCTGTCACGCCTACCACATTCAGGTCGTTCTCTTGTAGCGGCCAATTTCCCCCTCTCGCCTGTCGTGTCAGTGACCTGTAAGCGGAGTCTGAGATTACGTTGACTGTCGCACCTGTGTCTACCGCTAAGGTGAGTGAAGTTTTGCCCACCTTGCAAGGGAGGGCAATTATGCTTGTCCGTCCCAAGGCGGCAATGACTGAGTCAAGTTGCTCCCAATTATTATCGTCCTTATGGGATACTTGGATGTATGCCCTGTGGCTGTCACGGAGTCATGCCTTTTGATTTTGAGAAGTGGAGGGGTTTGTTTTACCGTCTGCCGGGAATTTGTTCTTCTGTTCCTCCTTGGCCTTTTGTATTGCATAACAACTGTCTGTATCATGAAAACAGTTCCCGTGGACATGGCAAAAGGCAGTCTTCCGCTGATGGGTTGGCCTAGGGGTCCTGTGTGATGAGTGATGGCTGCCTCTGTATCCCCCTGATCTCCTATCAGATCCCTGTGTACAGTGTGTTGAGTCCCTACGTTTCGAGTAGCATGTACTCTCGGAATGTCTTGACTGTTTGCAAAACCTACAGGTGAGAGATGCCTTACTTTGTGCCTGCAATGTGGCGGCTGCTGCTAGCGGCTGATTGTGAGTGTGTTCTCGAACCTTGACTTCTAACTCTGAGACGAGGTCAACCAACTTCCCGCCTGGTTTGAAGGTCAAGGGAAGGGCAGAACGGCGGTTCTTTTCTGAAATATGAAGAAAAAACCTCCAAGAAGGTCTTCACCTGCTGTTTTTGCATACTGCCCTGTGGCATCCATTGTGCGTCCTCTAGACTTTTGACACAGTCAACCGCCAGCTGATTTGCCTCAGTCATGGCGTCCCAAATCGGCTTTGTTGAGGAATTCTTTTGGAGGGAATCTACCGTGTGGGCCATCTGTCTAACGATGCTTGGTTTACTACCCCCCCAAAAAAACTTAATAAAGTTCTTCTTAAAGATCTCGTAGTTTACTCCAATGTTCCCCGATGCGAACGCCGAGGACTGCATCAAATTCAGTGCCCGAGAGCCTGGTAGTAACCGGGACCGAATGAACGCAATTTTGTCATGATCTTCCGTAATGGAGGAATTTACGATGGCAGACTCACATAGAACTAGGAACTGTCTCGCCGAATAGTCTGAATCACTGTCGGCAAACTGTCTGATACTGGTGTGAGTTGGAATGACCCGAATCGGTGGAGGTAGCAAGTGAGAGGTGCCCCCGGCAGGAGGAGGTGGAGGAGGTGGATGCTCGGTAGGCATGTTCGAGATTGGTTGAGTGGGTTGTAAGTATCCTGACGAACTCTGTGGTGAATGGTCCCTGCGTTCTGGAATTGATGAATAATGAGTGCCTGAACGTAATATTACATTATTAAATTCATCGGAGTTTGTATCGTGTCCACTTCTTCTTCTCCTGAGGTTTGTGTCAACTGCTTAAAGGTGTCGCCGAACTTAGCGAGTGTCATTTTGTCCATAACTTGACTTAACTCAGCGATAATATATTATCATAGTTTATTAGCTGTGAATATTTACGGAGCGCGTCTGAATTAATATTTGTACAGTACCCCTAAAAACAAGAGGAGATGGTTAGCAAGTAGTCTGTTAGACATAATATAATGTTAAAGGTAGTAACTATTAGATGGTTTAGAATGAATAAGCTTTGGAAGGAAGAGGTAAGTAATAAGTGAGTTTGGCTTGAAAGGGCGGTTTTCTTCCGAGTGGCGAAAAGAAAACGAAGTATAGGTTAAACTAAAGGAAGCTGAATTGCGCAAGGGAGACACAATTGTAATTGATACAATAATCCGGAGAAATGATCAATATTGTACGCGTACTATCGTTTACTCTCACAATTATGGGTGACTAACAGTGTTAGATACACAGAATTATCAGAATCGTGCGTTCTTATTGAATGAAATCGCAATTACCTTAATCAGCACTTCTGAAAAAATAGTATAAAGGAACAGTACCGGGACTTTTAGATGAACTGGAGTACTGGCGACGAAGCAGGTCGTCGGCCTTATGTTTACCAAGATCCTGGAGTCGTGTAGAACCCCCGGGATGTCGGCTGTTGTACGTTGATTGTTGAATGTAGGCTGTTTGGGTGCTGATGGCGTCCCTCTGGGCTGCGGGACTAGATGGCGGCGCCCGGAACTCCTTGCCAGACATAGGATGGCTGCGGTGTTCTTCATATTTTGAGTGTTATGGAGCAGCGTTAGTAGATTTGGCGGCCTGGGTATGTAACCTCTTGTGTAAGCGCCTGAAGTGATAATTGCTTGTAGTCACCGGGTGATGTTCGAGTTTGCCCTGTTGATTGTATGCCGGAAGAGGTGTGGGCGATGCTCTTGGCAGTGGCAGTGTTGCCGTTGTGGTGCGGCGGTGTTGCCGTTGGGTGGCTGCCGTGGGCGTGACTCTCGTGTAACGCCTTTCCCCTGTTCGGTGAATTCTTGTGGCTTGTAGCGCTTGAGAAGAATAGGTAGTGACGGCTGGGCACGTTGGGCACCGCTGATCACCAATAATGTAACGTCGGCCGGTCTTGGTTGCGTGTAGCTCAGACCGGGTCTTGAGGGGACGAACAAGGCGTGAAGGGAAATACTCGCTGCATTAGGTGAATATATTCTTAACCTAAGTACAGGGCCGTTGGAGAGAGCCGAGACATTAGGTCTGTATGAGTCGGGCTCTCAGGAAGGAGTGAAGATTAGAGACTTGGAAAATAATGAGATTACAACTGGTCACGTACGTCAAGGTGACCTGTAACTTGACGAAATGCCTGTTACACATACCGAGACGCTTGTCCGATAAACACTGGCAGATGACATGCCTACAAACGGTGGCGTGATCTACCTGCAGTGGTTTTTTTTTCTATTGATACCTGCATTCCTAATTCGTGGTGACATTTAATAATAATAATACATTGATATAACTACAACTACTATAACACACCGAGCTGAAGCAAATTGCCAGAAGCATCGCCTCCTCGGTGGGTCCAGAGGATGTACAGGAACAATAGGACAGGATACAGAAATAAGGTTGTGATCGGAGGAGCCCAACGGAGAGAACAGCTTGACAGAGTAAGCAGAACGGTTAGAGGTAAGGAAGAGGTATAATATGTTGGTCCTGTCTCCAAGACGGTCGGGAATACGTGTAGGGTGCTAAACCAACTGCTCTAGGTCACTGAGGAAAGCAAAGTTGTAGGATTGTTCACCAGGCTGGTCAGTGAAAGAGGATGAAAGCCAAAGCTGGTGGTGAACATTGAAATCTCCCAAGATGGAGATATCAGCAAAGGGAGAGTTGGTCAAGATGTGCCCCAATTTAGAGTTCAAGTAGTCAAAGAATTTTACATAGTTAGTAGGGTTAGGTGAGAGATAAACAGCACAGATGTATATAGTAATAGAATGACAATAAAGTCTTAGCCAGATGGTGGAAAATTCTAAAGAGTCAGGGTCGTGGGCGCGAGAGCAAGTGATGTCGTTGCGCACGTAGGCGCAACATCCAGCTTTGGATTGAAGTTTAGGATAGAGATAGTAGGAGGGAACAGAGTAAAATTTGCTGTCAATAGCCTTGGAAACTGTGTTTTGGTGAGAAAGAGAAGGTGAGGTTTAGAGGAGGAGAGATTGTTAGAAAGAGGTTCGAGGAGTTATCAAGACACCTCTCAAGTCGGCAACCAGAAGGGGAGCCCTCCCTGATGGAATTTGTGGTCTCCCCCCCCCCCCCCCCCCACACACACCGGGCGGGGACTCCGAGGCACTGGTAGTGTATGCTATTTTGAGTTTTGAATTTGGGGAAAAGGTGTGTATGTTTTGTAAGTGTATTGTGGTGTAGTTAGAAAGAGGATCTGTCTTCAGAGAGCATGCTGGACTACTCGCTGGTGTTGATGAGACAATATGGAAACGGTTAGTGAGGACATGGAAAGGGTCTTTGGAGGGCTTCAATACCCTCTTCACTTCCCATATATACCTCACCGGGAGTGGCTTACGCCCGTTTTGGTAGGTGTCTTCCTACCTACTCCAGCCTTTACTTTATCCTATTTCATTAAATTTATCTAACATCAACTTTCTATTCAACTCTTTAGTTAGTCATTCTTTTTACCGATAATCTATAAGAAAAGAAAAGCAGGAAAGAAGGGGACATAATATAGTGAAAAAAAGCATCAGGAACAAACCAAAGCTATTTCTTCCTAATAATCCTCAACAATCAAATTCCATCTTTTCATTCTTTGGGAAGGTGCACAAGGGAGTAGAAGTAGACAGTCACAAATATAAGTAGGTTTCTACACTTTGTTCGTCTAATTTTTTTGACATATCACTGAGGGGGTAAGGAGAAAGGTATTGCAAAGTTCCTACATTTCCACACGTAGTCGTTTCCTTGTTCTGCTTCTCCCCTACTCATCTGTTTCATGTTCTTGTGGTTTATTTATTTATTCATATTAATGTTTTATCCAACATTTTTATTTCACAGAGATTTATTTAGCTCCTAGTGGCGTTCACTGCAACTTCTTTATCGTCTTCTTCCTTGTCTTTTTCTTTTTCTTCTTCTTCTTCAACTTCTTCTTCTTCTTTTTCTTCTTCTTCTTCTTCTTTTTAATTTTCATTTTTCTTCTTCTTCTTCTTCTTCTTCTTCTTCATCTTCTTCTTCCTTTTCTTCTACATCTTCTGCTTCTCCCATCTATTTTACCTCTTCCTTCTGAACATAATCTTTCTTTTTCTTTCCTCTTCTTTCCTCCTCCTTCTTCCCTATTCTTTGTGGTTATAATTTTGCTTGTCACATTGTCATTGGGCAGCACAAGTCATTCATAACCCCCACGGTCTGGTTCCTCTTCCTCCTCCTCCCCGTCCCCGTCCCCCTCCCACTCCTCCACCTCCTCCTCCACCTAATTCTCCTCTACCCCCCCCCCTCCTCCTACTCCCCATCCTCCTCCTCCTCCTCCTCCTCCTTCTCCTTCTCCTCCTCCTCCTATTCCTGATTATTTGCCGGGTATATAAGTCACTCCCACACTCACTCTGGCCAGCTGACGAGAGTCCACACACTCAGCACAATGGTAAAACTCACTTTGCATTGATCCTCCTTCGTTTAATTTTAGCTTTTTATTTACTGATTTAATGATAATGATAATAATGATAACAATAATAATAATAATAATAATAATAATAATAATAATAATAATAATAATAATAATAATAATAATAATAATAATAATAATTATAATAATAATATTAAGATGATAATAATAATAATGATAATAATAATAAGAATAAGAATAAGAATAAGAATAAGAATAAGAATAAGAAATAAGAATAATAATAATAATTATTATTATTATTATTACTACTACCAGTATCATTATAATTATAATTATAATAATAATTATAATAGCAATAATGTTAGTATTAATGATAATAGGAATAATACATATAATAACAATAACGATAATTGTAACATTAATAGTAATAATCATTCATTTTATTAAAGCTTTCATGATTATAAATTAAGGATAAAGTTGCTCTGTTTGGATTTACACTTATATTTCATCTTATAAATAGATTTCGCCTGCGCCACTAAGGGGCTGAGTCTTCCAAGAGACCCCTCTATATAGCCTACTGTCGCTATAGGCAGCACCTAAAAAAAAATGTTTTATTAATGAACAACATATTTACTCATATCCAATGTGTCCAGAGGGTGACGTCGGCTTGCATGGCTGTGGCCGTGGTGGTAACGGCCTTCTCCACCATCCTCGCCCGACCAGGCGGAGGAGGCTATGGTGGAGGAGCAGGCTTCAGCACCATCTTGAGAGGAGGAGGAGGCGGCTACGGTGGAGGTGGAGGCGGTGGAGGCTACGGGGGTGGCGGAGGAGGGCATGGCGGAGGTGGTGGTGGAGGATTTGGCGGAGGCTACGGTGGAGGAGCAGGCTTCAGCACCATCCTTGGAGGTGGTGGAGGTGGAGGATACGGAGGTGGTGGTGGTGGTGGAGGACACGGTGGAGGTGGTGGTGGAGGATTTGGTGGAGGCTACGGTGGAGGAGCAGGCTTCAGCACCATCCTTGGAGGTGGTGGAGGTGGAGGATACGGAGGTGGTGGTGGTGGAGGACACGGTGGAGGTGGTGGTGGAGGATTTGGTGGAGGCTACGGTGGTGGAGCAGGCTTCAGCACCATCCTTGGAGGTGGTGGAGGTGGAGGATACGGAGGTGGTGGTGGTGGAGGACACGGTGGAGGTGGTGGTGGAGGATTTGGTGGAGGCTACGGTGGTGGAGCAGGATTCAGCACCATCCTTGGAGGTGGAGGATATGGTGGTGGAGGAGGGGGAGGATTTGGGGGAGGTGGAAAAGGAGGATATGGCAGATAATTTCCATGAGAATGAGATTCGTAGATTATTGGCTACTCCTCCTTTACTTCCCTCTTCTCTTTTCCCTCCTCTAGCTCCTCCTCTCCCTTTGTCTCCCCTTTTGCCTTCACTTCTCCTCCCATGATCTTATTCTCCTCTTTCATAAACTGGTCATACTAAGTCAGTGAACTACGATCAAATGAACATATGTATGTGTGTGTGTGTGTGTGTATATATATATATATATATATATATATATATATATATATATATATATATATATATATATATATATATATATATGATAAGCTCTCTCTCTCTCTCTCTCTGTTTCACTTGAGAACATGAATAAAGATGTCATCTGAGTCAAAGTTTTTACTTTCTTTCCCTGAAAATGATTGTGATGATGATGGTGACTGCGTTTACAATAACGGAGAAATGGCTGTGTAAATAATGACTATGACGAGTTGTGAACTATGTTACTTTCACGGCGCATCCAGAGAACACAGGAGATGCTAATCAAAGAAAATGGAAACATTTCAGTACAGACTACCAAAATTACAGTGATAAAGGTAAAATTGGTCTGACCAAGAAAAAAACACGTAGAAATAATATATAGCAGAAAACAACAAATATGAAGGAAAAGAAACTTTAGCCCATTAACTCTTAATGTTTTTCTTCCACATGACACATTATGAGATTAGATAAAAGATCAGCGAGTAGCGGGCTTTTTTTATTATTGTTTCCTTTTTTTGTGCCCTAGGCCGTCTCCTTTATTGTAAAAAAAAAGTAATGGAGGAGATGGCGTTAAACAGACTTTGCAGGTAATAGACCGATTCGGTCTCACAGAGTCACCACCGATTTGACAGTCATGCCAGCAATATACAATGAGTGCTTAGGTATCATTTCACTTATTATCACAATACAGTGTTCTTGTTTCACATCCATAAAGTAAGACGAGGAGCACAAGCGATTTGAATATACGGATACGAAACCATCTATACTGACATGTGGCACGTTACCCAAAAGCCGACCCTGCTCACCGAATTGTCTGTAAGAAACAGTCCCGAGTGAAAATCGCCAAGGAGACGCCCACGAAGCTCGTGCCTAGAACAAGTCGATGGATCGTGCATCAAAGTACTTTGGATGGGAAGGGTACCTGCATGGAGACTTGCAGGGTGTGGCGCCCGGGGAGGGCGTCATAGATTAGATGATACGACACGCCCCTCAGATTATGAATGGCCCTATCGACTGATTTGTAATGGAGGACTCTCTAAGTTGAATTTCGATAGAGGACAGCACTGTATTTTTTAAGCTGACTTTCGATAGAGGACACCACTTCATTTATTTCCTAGGTAGTTACCTCTCATTTCCTTCTCTAAAACGTATGTAAGGCAGAGTACTACAATATTTGATTCATATAATCAAAATACTTTTCCATGATTATTTAGCAGAGAAAAATGCATTACACACTTCCCTTTGCGAAAAGAGGCTATTGAAAATTTGAGCGAAAACCTGACAATTCTAATTGCTTTTCGCCACCTTTTTTTTTTTTAATATGCACATGCAAAGATAATATTTAAAGGTCCCCTCAAATTAAATTAAAAAAAATAGTAGAATAAGGGTCCCAATGGCACTATATGAGCCATGCTGATGCATTGAAAAAGCACGTTCTGAATGCTTCAGCCTCGTTTTATGACGAATTAAAAAATATAGAATATACTAGCGAGCACCCGTGCAAATTGCACAGAATTGCACGGACTCTGCTTCGTGCGTCGTGATTGGGTTTGTAGCGAAGCCTGCTATAATACTCCCCCCTCAGCAAAAACGTCCCTCTCGCCCGAAATTGGAGGATAAATTTCCATTTTCACGATAAATGTAGGGGATATATCGCTTAACAAACAAACTGAATAAACTTCGGCCAAATCCGCGGCAATAGGTCAAAATTTTGTGTTGCAACGATAAATTTAAGTGCCTCAAATTTCACTGACAAACCCTCAGCCCTTAGCCTATTATTTTCACGTTAAGTAGAATAAATTACCGTTTTCACGTTAAATAGGGGCTATATCGCTTTACAAACATAAACTGAATAAATTTCCGCCAAATCCGTGGCAATAGGTCAAAATTTGGTGTTGCTACGATGGATTTAAGCAAGGATTATATACTATAAGGATAGCTCACTAAGCATTTCTTTTTCTTACAATGCATGGCGGATGATGTCACACATGTACACAAATGGTGCTGGCGGGAAACTGGTTCACTTCACTGTGTTCTCACCGCAGCGTGTTCAGTGAAAATGGTGATTTGTGCTGTATATGGGTGTTACAGTGGCTAAACCTATATACTAAGGATAGCTTACTAATCATTTGTTTTACCCACAATGCACCGCGTATACAATCTGGTTCACTCTGTCCTTATAACATGTATTAGAAGAACATTACTTATTGATCTTGTCACTCATTCATAGTCAGATTTTGCGTTTTTTTGATTGCTAAGGATATGCAAATAGTATACAGTAATATAAATCTTTGATAAATATGTTAGAAAAAGTTACTGAAAAATATTGCTGTCTACCATATATTGATGCTATATTAGAGCAACAGTTAGCAGGCTTTTTTTCACATCTTTCTGTTGCCCTTGAGTTGCTCTCTGTGCTGTGTGTGTGTGTGTGTGTGTGTGTGTGTGTGGGTGTGGGTGTGTGTGTATATATATATATATATATATATATATATATATATATATATATATATATATATATATATATATATATATATATATATATATATATATATATATATATATATATATATATATATATATATATATATATATATATATATATATATATATATATATATATATATATATATATATATATATATATATATATATGTATATATATATATATATATATATATATATATATACATATATATATATATACATATATATATATATATATATATATATATATATATATATATATATATATACATATATATATATATACATATATATATATATATATATATATATATATATATATATATATATATATATATATATATATATATATATATATATATATATATATAGAGTGTGTTTCTCTAGGTTTTGTACTTACTCAGGGATATGATAGTTTGGGTGATGCTGAGTAAAAAGTACTCTATACACATATAGTGTTTTTTGCTTTATTTTGTCAGAAACAGTAAATGGAAATTAAGTGTGGCGAGCGGCTGGGGATGTGTTGCGGGGACCGCTCTCTCAGGCGGGACAGGACACGGGCGCCATGATATGCCTGTCTCTAGAGAAACATTAATTGAAAGTATACACTATGGGACTTGAAATCTTTAGAAAGGTTGCATCTAAAATGTTTCAATAATTTCATTAGCATTTATAATACAGTTCAATCATGGCAAATAATCGTGGACCATGTTAGCACTTTATTCACCCAACGCCCTCCCAAAAGACTACATGGCAACTCAACGCAAACATCAGTGTCGTGCCTGTGAGCGACGTTTATTCCTCCACGCTACATACTGTAAGATGCCATTTACTTACAGTAACATAGAGTATTCTGATATGATATTCATGTATGGATATTGCAACGGAAATGCCAAGAGAGCAGCAGAAGAATACAGTATTAGATATCCAACCAGAAAACACCCAGATGCAAGAACATTCTACAGAGCTTACCAATGCCTTCGTGAAAAAGGATGTTTCCCAGGAATGTGTGTCACAGCTGAACGGGTCGTTGCAGAAAATGCTGACAGACAAATTGTTCAGATGGCGAGGCAGAGTCCCACTATCAGCACAAGAAGGATTGCAACTAGACTGAATATTTCTCACTCAAGGGCATGGCGCACACTTAATAAGGAAGGTTTTCATCCTTACCATCTTCAAAAAACACAACATCTCAAGCCAGAGGACTATGAAAAAAGGATAGAGTTTTGTCAGTGGATAAATGAACATCAGCAACTCTCCAAGTACATTCTGTATACTGACGAAGCTACTTTTACTCGTCATGGGACATCTAATGTTCACAATGAGCACTTCTGGGCACAAGAAAACCCACATGAAACTCTAGAGTGCAATTTTCAAGAAAGATTTTCAGTGAATGTTTGGTGTGGCATCATTGACGATCAACTGATTGGGCCACACATTTTTGAGAGCAGCCTCACTGGAGAAATGTACCTCAATTTTTTAAGGGATGATCTCCCTACATTCTTGAATGATGTTCCCATCAATACAAAAGAACGAATGATACTCCAGCAAGACGGCGCCCCGCCACACTACAGCAGAAACGTAAAGGAGTATCTAAATACATTATTCCCAGAAAGGTGGATAGGCCGTGGAGGCCCACATCAATGGCCAGCACGTTCACCAGATCTAACACCACTTGACTTTTTCCTCTGGGGATACCTGAAATCTTTGGTGTATAAAAAGAAGCCTCAATCAAGAGAAGAACTTATTGCTCGCATCAATGAGGCTGTAGAGCAAATAAAAAACAACAAGCAAATGCTCAAGAGAGTGACATCTTCAGTGCTGGATCGAGCAAGGAAATGCATAGAGTGTGGAGGCTGCCATTTCGAGCACTTGTTGTAAGGTGAGTTATTAGCATATCAGTTGCATAATTAGGCTACCATTTAGCGTAAATGCTATTATTTAGTGCTATGCTGATTATTTGAAACGTGCAACTTGTTAATGCATGTAATGCACCTAATAAATAAATCCAATACAGTTATAGCTGTCAGTAACTCAACGAGTGAGTTATTCTGCAGACTTGAAAATCCTCAAGTACTACCTATGTTATGTTTCAGGGAGGGGAGAAGGGGGGCATGACAGATGTCAGCTGATCAACACTTCTCTACCCGTCGTGGTGAGTTGCCACTTACCTTAATTGTAGTTCATTATGATCTCACTGCTTAGATAGCCTTTCAATCCCATTACAAAGCAGAGAGAAATGTATGCCGCAATTACTAATCATCCATTTTATTAGTCACAGGGCTTATGTCGTAGATTTCTTAGTGAGGCAAGCTGTTAATACAGCCTCCTGTCACACACACACAAGAGAGAGAGAGAGAGAGAGAGAGAGAGAGAGAGAGAGAGAGAGAGAGGAAAAGAAGATTGTGGGTGAACCCACTGAGACCATTCAGGATGATGTCGTAGATTTCTTAGTGAGGCAGACTGTTAATACAGCCTCCTGTCACACACACACAAGAGAGAGAGAGAGAGAGAGAGAGAGAGAGAGAGAGAGAGCAACTGGGTGTAATGATTTTGATGCAGTTAAAATTTCTCTCTACAGGCAAAGCACAGCATGCCGCGCTCTAGAGACAGGCATATCATGGCGCCCGTGTCCTGTCCCGCCTGAGAGAGCGGTCCCCGCAACACATCCCCAGCCGCTCGCCACACTTAATTTCCATTTACTGTTTCTGACAAAATAAAGCAAAAAACACTATATGTGTATAGAGTACTTTTTACTCAGCATCACCCAAACTATCATATCCCTGAGTAAGTACCACAACTCGTGAAACACCCTGTATATATATATATATATATATATATATATATATATATATATATATATATATATATATATATATATATATATATATATATATATATATATATATATATATATATATATATATATATATATATATATATATATATATATATATATATATATATATATATATATATATATTTATTTATTTATATATATATCATAAATATGTATTATAAAGTATTACTACGCTGTTTAAAATAATAACTCACTATATCACGGTAATAGCCTTAATTAAAGTCTAATATGTATTCAGTAGTACTATAATCACTGTTCAATATATTAAACTCCACCCTGAATAATTTATTTGTTTTACACCGTCAAGTAGCAGTGAATGGGGCGTGGCAGTATATCGTCACGGCCTGACGTCATGGCCTGACGTCATGGCCTGCACACCTCGCCTCGCTCCTCAGTGCTTCAGTTGCCATTTGCTATTTTGCTGACCCTACCTTCGATAAGATTTTGATGGCATGTCTCTAAGACAACTACCCTAATGGAGCGGAGTACACACTTGGTTATATTTTTCCTAATTACGCCGGTGTCTAATACACATTGTGCTTTAGTCCCATGTCAATCAGTTACCTGGTTCAGACGCTATTGCAAAAAAACAGTATTACACGGGGCTTGAAATGCATAGTAGGAGTCTTTATTAATACCGGCCCTGGACTTGATGCACGGGGATGGCCAATCTTGCTGAGCAGCGCCAACTTTGGCAATGCAGCTGGTGACCTGCACAACACCACTGCAGCAATGGCAAGAAAACTCGCCTCCTCCAGCTGCCATTATGTGGACACTCTGTCTGCATGCCGCCTCATCCCTCTAAACAAGAGGCCGGGATGCAGGCCTATAGGAGTAGGAGAAGTCCTGCGGCGCATCGTGGGCATATGCATTATGGCTGTCGTCAAAGAAGATGTGAGAACGGCAGCAGGGAACCTCCAAGTCTGTGCGGGGCAGCAGGCAGAAGGAGAAGCAGCCGTCCATGCCATGCGGGAGATATTTGACCACGTGGAGTGCGAAGCAGTGCTTCTTGTTGACGCCAAGAATGCCTTCAACACAATAAATAGAAAGACTATGATAGTGCCCTAGCCTAGCTATGTATGTTGAAAATACCTATACATACCCGACCGACTTATACATAAATAGCCACAGTGGAAAAGTGAAAGTGTTAAAATCATCTGAGGGAACAACACAAGGTGACTCAATAGCCATGGCTATGTACGCCCTGGGCCTATCAGTCCTCCAAAATGAAATCGCGTACGCAAAAACACGGGTGAAACAGGTGGAGAATGCGGATTACCTCTCAGGTGCAGGTAAAATCTCAGACTTAAAAGGGTGGTGAGACACTGTGAACACCGGCCCTGAGATAGGATACATCCCTAACGCCACCAAGTCTGTCCTTATTGTCAAACCTGAACATTATGACCATGCCGCAGAAACGTTTAGAGGACGTGGAGTCATTGTGACAAAGGACAGACAACGACACTTCGGTGCAGTGATCGGGACAGAGGTATATAAGGAGTACGTAGGAGACAAAGTAGCTGAATGGGTGAAGGAAATAGAAGCTTTGTCTGACATTGCCAAGACTGAGCCACACGCTGCCTATTCAGCGTACACCCACGGCATCCAAAATCGGTGGACGTTCCTGATGCGCACCGTCCCCGGCATCAGTCCACTCCTCTTACCACTGGAGAATGCCATCAAGAATGTATTTTTGCCGGCGCTGGTGAAATCTGATGCTTTGGGGGGGAAGGAGAGGGATATGCTTCCTCTAAGACTGGGCGGAATGGGGATCACCAACCCTGAGAAGCTGACTGATAAGGATAACCATAACTCCATCAGTCTTACCAGATCCCTCATCAATAGGATCATCGCTCAGGAGGCAGAGGGCAAAATAGACCAAACTGAAATAAGATAAATCAAAAGAAGAATTTCAGAAGAAAGACACCAGAAAAGCAAAGTTTCGTTTAGTCGGCGCAACATCTGTGGTCATATGCCGGAGAGAGACAGAAGGGGAAGGAATTAAAGAAGGGAACATATCCCAGGAGACGGGACGCAACCCCCGATTAATACCTGGTACCCATCCACTTTTGGGTGGACAGGGGCGTAGGGTATCGGAAAAGCCGCCCAAATTGTTCCACTCCGCCCGGGAATCGAACCCGGGCTCCTTCGGTTGTGAGCCGAGTGTGCTAACCACTGCACCACGAAGCCCTCCAGAAAGACACTAGGACCAAAAGGACGAGTTGGACCGTCTAACACACCACCTGTCAACATAAATGTGTAGAAAAACCCACACAGCACAGGAGGCAGGCGCCTCTAACTGGCTAACGTCACTACCAATCAGAGCAAAAGGCTTCAGCCTCAACAAACAATAATTTGTCAACTCCTTTTCTCTGAGATATGGCTGGCCGAATGAGGGGATGCCTGATCTCTAAGCATGTGTGTCACTAACACCATGACAAGTAAAAATGGAGGCTTCGTCTGTATTCGACAAGATGAGGTGAGGGATCTGACAGCCAGCATGCTCGGGGAGGTATGCCAAGACGTCACTACCGAGCCGGCACTGCTTCCCCTGGACGGCGAACACCTTCAGTACAGGACGGCCAACACCTCACATGAGGCGTCTGGGCCGAGGAATGGAGAGAGAGAGAGAGAGAGAGAGAGAGAGAGAGAGAGAGAGAGAGAGAGAGAGAGAGAGAGAGAGAGAGAGAGAGAGAGAGAGATCTTGCCGTAACTAACTTCATCTTTTTATCTGTCAGTACTGGAAGTAACCTGAGGGCAAACTAGATACAAAAAAAGCCACAAATCTCGGACACAAATACGACCGCAGGTTTAATGAAGACGCCGCATTTTTTAATAGTCGCATTAGTATTCATTGACAGTTACGTGGCGACTTTGGATCTCTCATTCCATTTTTGGGACGGAGATAATTTGAAGTGCTGGACGTTCACAGTTAAGTCGACATTTTACAAAGTCAGTCGAACTAAAAAATATCAGAAACTAACCACGCCTTGAAAAACGGGTCAAAAAAGACAAATCAACCGAATTGCTGCTAATGAAGACTAATACAACATTTCCAAAGCCAGGTCAACTATTTGCAGGAGTAGCGTCAACAGACTGTTTTGTTTAATTGTCTTTGTTTTGCCCTTGAGCTGCCTTCTTTACTGTAAAACTGGTAAACTGGTAAACTCTGGAACAGCCTTCCTTCGTCTGCATTTCCTCCTGCCTATGACTTGACCTCCTTCAAAAAGAGTGTATCAAGACACCTCTCCACCCGAAATTGACCTCTCTTCTGGCCACTCTTTACTTTTGTCTATTATGGGAGCGGTGATTAGCGTTTTTTTTCCCTGCACTCTTTGTGTTGCCCTTGAGCCGTCTCCTTTGCTGAAAAAAAAAATAATGGCGTCCTTACCAGGTAGGGCAGGTGTGGGAAGTCACCTACGGTCACGTTGATTCGCCCCGCGTCCCACTTTTGGTCGTCCAACAGTTCCAGGATCATGTGGCACGTCACCACCTCGAAGGGAAACTTGGACAGGAGGAAGTTGCAATTCCACGTCTCTTGGTAGAGCATCTCCAGTTTCAGCACCGCGCAGTCCCCCGAGAACTTATTTTCTGCGAAGGAGAGGACGAGGATGAAATGCGTGACAAGGCCAGGGACGGTAAAAACTAAAGCCAGGAAGACATCGCTGCAAGTCCTGTGGCATGAAAGAAAAAAATAACAAACCAAAGCAACCAATATCCAAGCCCTTAAGAAAACATTCCATGAAAACTTACAAATACAGGAAACTAGACACTACAGAAGGGAAGAAAAGGGAGAGATCGAGGGAGGGACGGAGGGATAGAGAGAGAAGGGCGAGTGAGAGGAGTTACGCACCTTCCCACACGTCGTACACACTGGCCTTGCCATCGCAAGTCCGCCACACCTCAGCGTTCATCAGACGGGCCTGGGTGTCGGTCTTCACGGGGTACAGCACGAACTCCGGCGTCCACATCTTATGGGAGGGCACCCTCGCGGCCTTGGATGCGTTGAGCGGCAGGTTGAAGAACTCGAGTCTATTGTCGGTCCATAAGAGGGTAATCCACAGGGAGGCGACGAAGTTATTATCGGCAAGGTTGATCTCATGCAGGTGGGACAGCTCCACCTTGGCCTGCACCTCCACGGGGCTGAAAGGCACGGCGGTCACGCTCACCCTCTGCTCGGTGTTCACACGTATCACCTCGCAGTTATCTTCGTCTGACCTGTCGTCGCAGTTATTGCGGGAGTCACAACGGCCGCTTAGACTAACGCAGCGACCCGAGTCGCACGTGAACTCACCCTTTCTGCAGCCTGACAGGGTTAGTCTGAGGGTCGCGTTGTCTGAGCCAGCCCAGTACATGCGCCCCACAGGTAGAAAGTCAGATGACATGTGGGTACACAACACAGGGCTGCTCGGGCCCTGCCTCCGGGTCAGGCACCATGACTTTGTGTCGTTGTGCTGCTTGATGAAGGACTTCTGGACGCCTCGCAGGAAGTGTTTCCCCTCAGCAAAGTAGAGGAAGTAGTCGCTGTCGACCACGTCCTTCATCTTCTCAGGCAGGCCAAGGAGCTTGAGGGTGCTTCCCTCCTCAATGGAGCACACCATTTTAAAGTGTAGAAAGTCCCGTCCTGTAGGAGCCAGTGTGGCATCAAAATATTCGCCATTGTCCCACATAATCTTCAAAGACATAAACGACTCTTCAGAAGTATTGGCTGGTGTGGCATTGACCGGGATGTTCACCTTGATGAAGTCACTCTGGACCTCAAAGTACTTCCTCAAACTTTTGACCACCGCCGCGGCATCATCGGCAGCCGGCGCGTAGCCTTGCAGTCTGTTGCACAACTCCGCGACCTGCCTCGGCATCACCTCCCTCTGGAACATGAAGAACACGGTCCCTTCGCTGCACAGTTCTTGCCTCCTGATGACAGATGCCGACACGTTGTTGAGGAGCCAGCCGCTAGCCTGTGTCACTAGGGCGTCGCTGGGCGGCACGCCACACTGAGCCATGGCTAGAACTTCCGCGGAGCTCACGACTCTGGCAAAAATGTGGAAGTCGATGATGGTGCCTGCAAAAGAGTAGTCCTCGTCGTAGCCTCCTCTTGGCTTGTCCTGGTCCTGCCCCAGCACCAGCACGCCCTCCACCGTCCTGTTGGCCGCCCACTCACGCGGCTCGTACTCCCGCCTCAGCCTCCCGCCCAGGTACAGCTCCGCTTTCCCCGCCACCATCACACAGACGTGCCGATACTTCATCGGGCTGAGGCGGGTCTCGAAGATGCCGTCCTCCATGCCCGTCATAACAAATTCCAGGGAGGTCGGGCTTACACCTGTGTAGCGGGACCACGTGCATTGTTAGGCAAAGTTTGGCGTGGCTGTTAGCGATGCAGACAGCGCATTACACCTTGTCACTGCTACCACTGCAGCAACCTCAAACTACAGCAATAACCACTACTCTTTCGACTACTACTACTACTGCTACTACTACTACTACTACTACTACTACTACCACTACTACTACTGCACCCACCGATCAGAAGGGCGTTGTCGTTGTTCCGGTCCACAGCCAGACTCACGACACAGGACAGTGTGCGCCAGAAGAACACCTTGAACCAGAAGCACATCGAGAGCTCCTGCAGGGGCGGCAAGGGCTTCTCCAGGTGCGCCCAGGTGTGTATGGTGGCCTCCCCGTCACCCTGGAACTCCAACACCTTCACCAGATCCTCTGAGCCTCCCCCCCTCGCCGCCTCCTGGGGTCCTAGATCCACTTTAATGTCCGATGAAAAGAAAGAATAATAATAGTGATAACAACAACAACAACAACAACAACAATAATAATAATAATAAAAAAAATAATAATAATAATAATAATAATAATAATAATAATAATAATAATAATAATAATAATAATAATAATAATAATAATAATAATAATAATAATAATAATCGACTGGCTAGAAAAAACGCAAGTAAAAATAAAATGAGTTGCGGTGTGTGTGTGTGTGTGTGTGTGTGTGTGTGTGTGTGTGTGTGTGTGTGTGTGTGTGTGTGTGTGTGAGACCGCACGCGCCCTTCAGCACGGACACAACCATTGCCTTCCATTAACATCAATAAGAAAGACAAAAAAAAAGTCCTACGAAACCAGTCCTGCCTCCCTGACCTGGTCCTTCTTGTCCCCATACTTTTCTTGACTGGCCAAACACGGGAGGCGGAAGCAGGAGCAGGAGGAACCCGACAGCAGTGACCCAAGCAGCCAGTCCCAGCAGGAAGGGCCAGCAGGGTGGCCGGGTAGAGGAGGAAGCAGGTGTGGACATTTCTCCGCCGCTGAGTTACCTATTGGAGTGAGCGCTGGGAACCCTTCTGGCTGGTCACTAATCCTGCTGCTCTCCCCCCTCCTTCCTTCCTTCTCCACCCCCCCTTATTTCTTCCGTTATATCACAAGTACCCCTACCCCTCCTATCCCCCTTTCTCCCCCTCCCTCCATCTCTTCTGCTACGTCAAACGTCCCCTCTCTCCCTCACCTTCTCCCCCTCCTCCCTCCCCCTCCCTCCTTTCCTCTGTTTTGTTTTCATTTGTTCGTAATATAATTTTCTAATCTTCCCTCATTAATATTTTGTGGGCATACGGTCGATGTAGATTGTTCTCTCGGTCTCGGTCTTGGTTTCTCTCTTTTTCGATATCTTCTCTTTTTTCCGGATACACAAGGACAAGTATTTTACGTAAGCATTATTATTATTTTTTTTTGAGAGAGAGAGAGAGAGAGAGAGAGAGAGAGAGAGAGAGAGAGAGAGAGAGAGAGAGAGAGAGAGAGAGAGAGAGAGAGAGAGAGAGAATGTCAAGGAGTTAATCAGGTAATGGATGAATAACAAGATGAAATATAAAGGCTGTCGTTGGCATGTTGACCTAACTATCGATTTTCTGTCCTACTGCTCCTCGTTTGAGCCCCGCCCATGTCCGCGTACTCATACGAAGGAGGTTAGTGATTGTTATAAATATCATTGTTGTTATTCTTGATCTTCCTGTTATTGTTGTTATTGTTGTCGTTGTTGTTGTTGTTGTTGTTGTTGTTGGAATATACGGTAAATAGTGAAAGAGCTTTTTTTTTTTTTTAGTTTAATCTTAAGAAGTGTCTGGAATTTCTTTTTTCGTTTTTTTTTTTTTTTTGATAAGAAGAAAATTCCATCGCAGGGAAAAAAATATGAAGTGCAATTTTATGAGCAAGTCCGGTTTTCTATTCTTTTCCGTTAGTTCAAAATATAAGAAAAAGGAAACATACTAAATACTTGCCGAAAGAGACAAGAAGGAAAAAAAATAAAAAGAAATAAATCAAGTGCAGCATTCTGATGAAAAAATAATAATATAGATCTGGTTTTCTACAGGTTCTAGATGATCAAAAGAAAAAAAAAACAAAGAAAGGAGCAAGAGATATGAAGATTAAAAACAAAATCATAAGAAAACGAATACGTGTCAGGTAAAGATAGTAAAGAACATTATAAAAGAAAAGTAAAGTCGGCATTACTGATTACCAGCGCCAACAAATCCTTTCTTGCCCTTAAGGAAACATAAAAAGAGGAGAGAAACTTTTATTTTTGGCACGTAACGCCTCTATTTGCGTTAGAGAGAGAGAGAGAGAGAGAGAGAGAGAGAGAGAGAGAGAGAGAGAGAGAGAGAGAGAGAGAGAGAGAGAGAGAGAGCACATTATCAAGCAAGTTAGCATTTTATCATGCATGCAGTGTATATTGTACATAACTTACCTGTTGTAGGTAGTTTGTGAGCCAGGCAGAGGACGAAAGTAGGGAGTCAATAGCCATATCTGACTAGGGTAGCCACTGTCCCCTAGTAGGTGGCATCCGGCAGGTACATGACCCCTCTCAAAGAGTGAGAATAATCCACTCTCGCGAAGGATCCTTGCATCGTGAACTGATCCCGGCCACTTTGCAACAATGTCCAAGAATTTATAGTTGCTGTCAAACACCACTTGAACATTGATACTGTGTTGTTTTTTCCTGTTGACATATTCTGTCTCAAAATCCTTTGGGGCAACAATCTTCACGTGTACCAATTACACCACTGAGTCCTGCAATCTGTCTGAATTCCCGCTGCTTGACGTCAGTTTCTTGTTGAGTGCTAGGAAACTTTATGAATCTTCTGAGTACGTCAGCGGCTGAGAGTAAGAATATAAGAACATAAGAACGTTGGAATCTGCAGGAGGCCGGTAGGCCTATACAAGGCAGTTCCTTTGACCCTAAGCTCCCGTGTATCTAACCCTACCTAATGTCGCTGTCCATGAATTTATCCAATCTATTTTTGAATGTGACAATTGTATTGGCACTCACCACATGACCGCTAAGCCTATTCCACTCATCCACAGCCCTGTTGGTAAACCAATTTTTGCCTATGTCCCTGTTGAATCTGAATTTATCCAGTTTAAACGCATTACTTCGTGTCCTACCCGGTTCTCTTACCAAAAAAACTTTTGAATATCTCCCTTATTAAAGCCCTTCATCCATTTATAAACCTCGACCATGTCTCCACGCACCCTTCGCCTTTCTAGAGAATGCAAGTTTAACTGTTTGAGTCTTTCCTCGTATGGCAAGTTTCTCAACCCCTGAATCATCTTAGTCATCCTCCTCTGCACTGATTCGAACATTTTGATATTCATTCTATAGTAAGGTGACCAGAACTGAACCGCATAGTCAAGATGAGGTCTAACTAATGCTAAATATAGGTTGAGGAAGACTTCGCCGCTTCTGTTGCTTACGCACCTTGAAATAAATCCCAGTACCCTATTTGCTCGATATCTAGCTTGAATGCATTGTGCCCTTGGACGGAGATCAGAGCACACGAAGACCCCTAAATCTCTCTTGCACCTAGACCTGCCTATGAGAGTGTCATTTAAGCAATAGTCTCCTTGATGATCCTGCTGATGGTCTGTTGTGAAGGGCCCAAGTCATCACTGCTACACAGTTGCATCTTCCCGGTGGCAAGGTAACGCAGAGTAGTAATTACCTTCAAATCCGGAGAGATGGCCTTGTTTCTTGATGTTGAGGACGTTAATTCATTTCTCACTAAATCAGTCACAAACACAATTCCTTCCCTGTTCAGTCTGTATCTTTTAACAAGTTCTGCGTCACTTAAACTGTTTAATACGTCCCGCCTAAGGTGAAAAGACCTTGGGAGACGTCGCACCACTGGAACTCCTGCCATGTTTACTAGGGGTGGGCAGATACTGGTACCAGTACCGGTACTAACATAACCAGCTATACGGTACGGTAACGGTACCAGATTCCTCGGTACAGGTACCAGATCGCTCGGTGCCAGTACCAGATTGCTCGGTGCCGGTACCGAGACTGACAACTCGGCACTGGTTTGTACCGAGTAATCATCATTCTACTCGGCACTCGATACCGGTACCGAGTGCCGAGAATAATCAATTCAGTCGGCACTCGGTACCGGTACCCAGGGCCGAGAAGACTCATGATCACTAGATACTGACCATTGCCACTAGTGCTGGTACCGGTTGGATCTTAGTGACGCTCGGCGCTCGCCAGTCGCCATGCAGTATGGGCCCTGTGGAGACGAATGTTATGTTGGCTGCTGAGTCACTGCCTCGCTGACCTTCTTCCCAAGTTCCCACCATTTTGTCCTGTTTTTCGTTTCCATCATAGCTCCCATTTCCATTATTTTATTATTGGTTTTATTTATTGAATTTACTAGATAATTCTTCACGTCCGATTCTTTTTTTCTTTTTTAGGTTGCTAATATATATTGTTATTGTTATTAGACTATGATCGAGTACATCCATAATAACTGTACATGCTATTTTTTTTTCGAAAAAATAAATATTCATTCAGAAAGAGAGAGAGAGAGTATCCATATCACCGAGATATCCACTCACTAAGTGGTTCTCTCTCTCTCTCTCTCTCTCTCTCTCTCTCTCTCTCTCTCTCTCTCTCTCTCTCTCTCTCTCTGTGTGTGTGTGTCAGATAAAAGTTAACGAGTCATATGAATTTAACAGTGGCAAGTAAAAAGAAAACGAAGTCTTGGGTTAAAAGTTAGCGAGTCCCACGAGTCTTTAGAAAACGCTAATATATATTGTTATTGTTATTAGACTATGGTCGAGTACATCCATATTAACTATACATGCTATTTTATTTTTGTCGAAAAATTAAATATTCACTTCATTCAGAGAGAGAGAGAGAGAGAGAGAATACTCATATTACCAAGACAAATATCTTGATATGGATATTTTTCTTCCTTTTCTCTCTCTCTCTCTCTCTCTCTCTGCCATGTTCATCTGTTCAATGTGTTCTTACGTAACAAAACTGTCATTCTAAAGATACCGTAAATCTGGTGCTGTATACACGCCCCATATCCGTCACCAGCCTGTTTCCACTAAGTTTCCCACTGCTAACCACTAAATCCCTCCACATCTAACCCTCACCACACAGTTCAGGTGGTTAGTGGCTAAGCCTAATGGTGGTGGTTGCTGGTTAGTGGTAGTGGCCGTGTGTCGGATGCGGCGTGTTGGGTGTCCAATGGTAGGTAAATTGGGTCAGTAAACTGTTTGGTGAGGGTTAGAGGTTGAGGAGATTAGTGGTTACTGGTTAGTGCTGGGTTTAGTGGTAGTGGCAGGCTGTCGGTTGATTGATTGATTTAAATTAGGCGCCGCAACAGCCAGGGTCATATGGCGCCGCATTCAATGAGTTAAAAACTAAAAAAAAGGAAAAAAGAAACTAAACTAAAAGGGCTAAAAAAAGGAACCTAAAAAAGTAAACTAAGAGTAAAGCCAAACAAAACGAGACGAAACAAATCACACAGAAAATGGTCATAACTCATGGAGAAGGCCAGCCTTCTCCATAAAGAGAAGTACCTCATGTCCCGGGGAAAGGCATCTCCCTCCCAGCATCAGCGAGAGACGGAATGATCCGTCTTCTCCCCGACACTGCGACAAGTATCGCACTCGCATGTCCCCCAAACTGGCGCACTCGACCAGCAAGTGCCGCACGGTAAGGGGAACAAAGCAGTCATCACAATAAGGCTGTACCCCCCGGGACATGAGGTAACCATGTGTTAGACGCGTATTACCCGTCCGAAGACGGGTCAAGGCTGTCTGCGAGCGACGGTCACGGACACTTTCGTATGACCAAGGACGAGACAACAGTCCTGGTAATCTCTCCCATTTTGGAAGCCGCACCCCGAGCATTCCACCTCTCCTGCCAACTGGCAAGAATTGCCTTGCGAATCTCTGGAAACGTATCTGTACATGGGACAGCACTAGGAGGGGCAGCTCTAGCTGCTGCCTCCCTTGCAAGTCCATCAGCTCGTTCGTTCCCGTGTACGCCAACGTGTCCTGGTGTTATAGTAGGGTATCAATGTATAATTATTATTTAATATCACCACGAATTAGGCATACAATTGTCAATGGAAAAAACCCACGACAGAAAGATCACGCCACCTTATAGGAATGTCGTCCGTCAGTGTATACCGTCTCAGTTTTGTATACTTCGCACTCCGATGGTGCGCAGAGGTCACCTTGACATACGTGACCAATTGTAACAATTATTTTCCAACCTATAACTCGTCACTCCTTCACGAGAGTCCGACTGACACACAACGACAGTCGCTCTCGCTCCGACGCTTTTTGTACATAAAGGCTACGAATACAATTCGCCTTAAGGAAGCTGAAGTCTTAATCAACACCCTTTAGACGGCCCCCGACAAGCCCGTTACATTTGGTTGGCAGCGGTCACCCCGCGCCTGTGCCTTCGCTACCTCATTCTCCTCCAACCCACGAGAACTCACCAACAAACTCCGGGGACAGGCGTACAAAGGAAGGAAGGAGTCACAGTCCTGCCGTCCGCGGCAACGCACCTGCCGTCCGCGGCAACGCACCAGTCGTCTGCGGCAACTCACAAGGCGCCAGCTACAAGCAACTCACCAGGCGCCGGCTAAAAGCCAGCCTCCAAGCCTCGAGCACACCAGCAGCAACTATACAGGCGTCCAGCCTACAGGCCTCGAGCACACCAGCTACAAGCAACTCTACAGGCGTCCAGCCTACAAGCCTCGAGCACACCAGCAGCAACTCTACAGGCGTCCAGCCTACAAGCCTCGAGCACACCAGCTACAAGCAACTCTACAGGCGTCCAGTCTACAAGCCCCGAGCACACCAGCAGCAACTCTGCAGGCGTCCAGCCTACAAGCCTCGAGCACACCAGCTACAAGCAACTCTACAGGCGTCCAGCCTACAAGCCCCGAGCACACCCACAGCCTACAAGCCTCGAGCACACCAGCTACAAGCATCTCTACAGGCGTCCAGCCTACAAGCCCCGAGCACACCAGCAGCAACTATGCAGGCGTCCAGCCTACAAGCCCCGAGCACACTCACAGGCCTACGCAGCCGAAAGCGAGGGCCACAATCTACAAGCCGCTCCCCCGCTTCAAGCCAGCGCTGCTACGAACACTGCAAGCCACTCCACGATACGGCAGAAGTATTCACACCAGCAAGGAGGAGGCACGCCCCGCTGACCTTGGAACACCCCACATGCCCCTCGCTCTACAGCTGGCGGCATCACCGCCGCTGCCGGGAGCATCGGCCCAAACCTCTTCCGGCAAGGGTACCCGCGGACATCTCCCGGTGACTACAAGCTGTTACCACTACCGTTTCCTGCAAGGCGTCTTCTCAAGAGGTTACATACCCAAGTCGTCTTCTCTGCCACCGCGGCCCATCTCTTACTATAACAAGAACGCCGCGGCCATCATACGTCTGGCGGCAGTGTACCAGCTCCCATTCGCTGCCGCTCAATTCGCTGGGTCAGCAGTTTTCAACCTCCATAGCGAGTCCTCCGATGTCCGCCCATCCCTCACCTTTCACCGCCGCTGTGGCCGCGGCGGCGGTGTGGCCGCGGCCGAGGTTTCCTGACGCGCCTACAGCGACTGCACGTACCCCAGGGCATCACAAACCGTCGCCCTCTCCACTACATCAGCTGATTAATCTTGGTATTTGTGGATATTCCCTTCTTGTCAAAATATGCCGACTCGGCTTATTTCATTATTGTCCGTGCAGAGGCACGACCTTTTTTTATTTATGTGTTCCTAACACTGTTATTCAGTCATAATTATGAGAGTAACGTTCATTCGCACACGATATTGATTCTTTCTTATTGATTGCTAGCGAGGCTATTGAGTATAGTGTAAGTTCCCTGATCAAAGTTAATCTTCATCAGTGTGCCCTGCCTCCGTTTTCTTTTCACCGCTCAAGAGAAAACGTGAGCTTCAATGGTATACTCACTTAACATACCACTTTGTTTATATAGTTATTCTTTCATATACCTATATCATTATGGCATTCTATTATAACCTTAACTTCTATTACGTCTAAACAGGCACCTTGCTAGCCATTCTTTCTTGCCGTTTTAGGGTTTCGACGCAAACTATTAATTCATACACGTTCCGTTTATTGGTTAATATTTACGGCTATCAACATATGCTCCTATTTTGTAAATGATTTACACCATAGTATGAACAAAGACACCCTCGCTAAACTCGGCGACACCTTGAAACAGTTGGCTCGTCCTTCAAGTGAAGAGGGACCGGAACACGATACCACAACCGGTGAATTTACTAAGGTAATCTTATGTTCAGGCACTCATTATTTATCAATTACAGGCCGCAGAATTCGTTCACCCCCGGGTTCGTCTGCATACTTACAACCCACTCAAGGTTCAAGGACACCCTCACCATCATCCCCTCGCGACAGCCGCAGTATTGCAGGCTCAAAGTAAGGTCTCTCTCACCTGTAGTTTTTGCAAACAATCAGGACATTCTGAACATTCTTGCTTCGCGAAACGTAGGGAATCAACACATTCAAGACAGGGCTCAGATAGGAGGTCAGGAGGTTACAGGGGCGGGCATCATTCATCACACAGGAACCCTAGGCCAAACCATCAGCGGAAGGCTGCCTTTTGCCATATCCACGGGAATTGTTTTCATGATTCAGACAGTTGTTCTGCAATACAAAAGGCCAAGGAGGAACTGAGGTACAAGTCATCAGCGGACAGTAAACCACACTCCTCTTCTCAGAATAAAAAGACATGACTTCGTGACAGCCCCAAGGCGTACATCCAAGTGTCCCTTAAGGACAATACTAATTGGGAGCAACTTGACTCAGTCATTGCCGCCTTGGGACGGACAAGCATAATTGCCCTCCCTTGCAAGGTGGGCAAAATTTCACTCACCTTAGCGGTTGACACAGGTGCCACAGTCAATGTCATCTCCGACTCCGCTTACAGGTCACTGACACGACAGGCGAGTGGGGAAAATTGGCCGCTCCAAGGGAACGACCTGAATGTGGTAGGCGTGACGGGCACCACTTTGGAAATCCTTAGGCGAGTACCATTAACAGTCAGCTTACATGAAAATGTATGTCCCTTTCGAGATTTCTTTTATGTCTCTAGCAGGTTTGCCTTACCTGTGGATGGGATCTTAGGATTAAACGCCTTGAAAGACCTGCACATAACCATAAACCCTGAAAGCAACGCGATCGTGTATCAAGGCCGATGCATACAGGGGATGGTAAATCCATCGCCTCTGTCACCTGTAATCTCACCCTCAGAGGGGGAAAATTACCAACCCACCACAGACTCAGGGACTGCCACCGCCCAAGTGTCACCTCTTACGGTCAAACCACACGAAAACATTGCAGACTTGTGGCGGACAGTAACGGCAGTCGTAGAAGATCCTCATATAGTTCCGGATCGTGCTGCAAAACGATAAAATCCGTTTGCCTAACGCCCCTCCGACGGGCAGTGATGTGTGTATCGACGGAGCTCCCCACATACACCGCGTGACGGTGGAGGTAACTCTTGCGACAGTCAAGGAGGGAGGTTTTGTGGAGACATTGGTAATAAACACGTCTGGATCCCCTGTATCCTTAAAACACGGTGTTAGATTATGCCAGTGTCTAGTGTATGGGAGAAATGTCGCCCCGGAACCAGCTGAATACCCTTCAGCCCAAGTCTCAGGCATAACCTCGGCGTGTCAGGCTTCTCCCGAACAAGACACAGCTAATTTAGAGGCATTTCAAAAAGTTGCACACTATTCCGAAATTAAGCCAACCTTAGTCCAGCTTCTGGAACATCATCGGGGGGCGCTTGCTCTACCAGGCGAGCCGCTTGGAGTTACGCAGTGTGCTGAACACCACATTAAGTTAAAACAAAATACAAATTTTGTATATATCAATGCGCACAAGCTCCCCCACAGTCAGAGGGAGGTGGTGCAACAACTTATCTCTGAAATGTTAGAACAAGGTGTCATCAAAGAATCGAATTCCCCGTGGAATTCACCCTTGTTTCTGGTTCCAAAGAAAGACGGTTCTTATCGTCCTGTGATTGATTTCCGGCGTGTGAACACCGCGACCGTGGATGATCATTTTCCGCTTCCCGTTCTTAAGAGATCTTCTGATGTGTCTCGGTAGAGGAAATAAAGTCTTTACGAGTCTTGATCTGGTCAGTGGCTACTGGCAACTGCCCATGGCCCCAAAGTCACGTGAAATAACGGCTTTCAGCACGCCTCATGGTCACTATGAGTGGATGAGGATGCCGTTCGGGCTCAAAGGAGCTCCCTTGATCTTCCAAAGGACAATGTACAGTATTTTTGGTGAATTGCTGGGACACTGTCTGTGTATTTAGACGACATCAGCATAGCAAGTAAAGACGTGCATGCACACATGGAAACACTAAAAGCAGCCCTCCACAGACTTCAAGAGGTCGGATTAAAGCTCAAAATCACCAAATGTGAATTTTTTTAAAGCCTCGGATCAAGTTCTTGGGGCATGTCGTGGACGAATTCGGCATCCACACAGTGGACGACAAAATAAAAGCTATTGCCGAGTTCCCTCGGCCAACGTCTGCGGACAAGGTACGGTCTTTCTTGGGTGTCGCAGGTTATTACAGGCCTTTCATAAAGAACTTCGCAGCACGCGCGTGTCCCCTAACCCATCTATTAAAGAAAGATGTACCATTTCAGTGGCTCCCAGCTCACAAACGAGCTTTGAGGATTTAAAGAAAGCGCTTACACAGGCTCCGGTCCTTGTCTTTCCGGATTTCAAGGACCCCTTTCAGCTTTGTACCGACGCTTCGGCTAGTGGACTAGGAGCCGCTCTGATGCAAGCAGATAAGTCCGGCAAAAAGCATGTGATAGCGTTCGCCAGTCGAGTACTTACAGCTCCGGAGAAGAACTATTCTGTTACCCACCTAGAGGCTCTTGCCATTGTGTGGGCTCTGAAACATTTTCGTGACATAGTGATGGGGTACATAATTGTGGTGTATACGGACCACGCGGCCATAACTGATCTTTTTAAGGGAAAAAACCTACACGGTCGTCTGGCAAGATGGTTCTTAACGATCCAAGCATACAATCCGGAGATGAAATATATCACCGGGAAAACAAATGTGGTCGCAGATGCCTTATCTCGGAATATTCCTATAGGCGCGATTACCACCCCAGAGGTCATCCACAACCTCCCTTCACCTGAGCTACACACTGCTCAGCGAGACCACCCTGTGTGGAAGAGGTTAATTTACGCCCTCGAGTCGGGAGACGAATCAAACCTTCCTGAATTGCCAGTTCCCTTTTCACAATTCTTCCTATCAGAGGACAACCTCCTTTGTAGGTCATGGCCAACCAAACCGGTACCTATAGACCAACTGGTCATCCCAGACAAATACGTCCCCGTGACGCTTAAGCTGGTCCATAACACACCCATTGCGGGTCACCCAGGAAGAGACAAGACGCTATCTGTCACCAGACGAAAATTCTACTGGCCCACATTACGGGTTGATGTAGAAAAACATGTCGCACATTGCGTCGTTTGTGCTAAGCACAAGGGGTCCGTCAAAGGGCCAGCACCTATGTTGCAATACCCAGTACCAGAGGCGCCATGGGATGTTGTTAATATAGACTTATTACAGCTCCCCCAGAGCCAACGTGGTTCGCGCTACTTATTGGTGTGCGTTGACCAGTTCTCTAGGTTTCTAGTTCTAGCGCCTCTCAAGGACAAGACAGCCACACGCGTGGCCCATGCCCTCGTGACTCACGTGTTGTGTCCACATTCGTCTCCTCGAATTCTTTTGAGTGACAATGGCACCGAGTTTAGGAACACAGTATTGAGCGAAATGTGCGCTCAGTTTAACATCACGCAATCCTTCATCACAGCTTACCACCCAGCTGCTAATGGGTTGGCGGAGAGGGCTAATAGGAAAATCTTACAGGTCCTCAGGCCTATCGTGAACGATCTCCATGATCACTGGGAGGATTGGCTATCGCATATAGCCGCTTCCATAAATACGTCGGTAAACGACTCTACGGGGAAGTCTCCCTACTACATCTTATATGGGGTGGAGAAACGTCTTCCGTACGACTTCCTAACAATCCCACAACAACCTCTCTACAACATTGATAGGTACGCACAACAGCAGATGCATATGTTTTCCAAGATACACTCAGAAGTTAGGTGTACGTTAAAAGCTACGAAGGTTGAAATGTTGTCAAAACAACACAAACAGGCCGTCCCGGTGAATTTAAAAGAGGGTGACACAGTCATGATTAAGCAAGCGGAAAGGAGTTCGAAACTGGGGGCTAAATTTGTGGGTCCTTACCGAATTGTTCGGAATGTCAGGGGAAATCGGTTCGAGGTTCTCGAGTCGAATAGTGGAGTCAGTCTAGAATTTCCCAGTGATCGTCTGAAAGTAATTCCCTCACCTTTGGACCTTGATAATGGTAATTCCCCCTCAGAGTCAAATGTTCAACAAGATAATCCCAACACTCATAGCTATAACTTGAGACCACGGGTTAAAATACTTCATTCCCACCACTTTCAGATCATGATGTTGCGTTTTCTGATCACCTTGTTGTTCCTCGGCTCCCTGCTTGCAACGACACCCATCCACCTGAAGCCTGGTGCCCTCACGGCACACATAGGAGAGGTCTTCCTAATAGAAGATGTGCTCCTCGTAAATTATCCATATACTTCCTTGACCAACACAACTGACACAATCAGGATAGTCTCAGAAAAACTACTCGGCATGGCAGACGCCATACGGGTTACCATGACTAGGGAATCAAAGGCACCTTCTAGTACCAACTCTCTGACTCTTTTTCAACTACTGGAGGATAGGATTCTGTTCTTACGGGGAAAAGTTGATGAGGTAGACATGGATTATAGTTTTCACTCAGTTCACTCTCGGGTAAAGAGGGGGTTGCTCTACATCGTTGGGTCCGCCTTAAAGTTCCTTTTCGGTACGGCTACCGACGAGGACGTTCGCGATTTGCGGGACCACTACGCTCATGTACTTTCCTTTGCTGCCCGAAATCGCAGGGTGATCAATGCCAACTGTAGAAAACTTGCGCGATTGCATACTAACATTGAGGAACTGCTAGAGCAGACAAATAAGATGGTAGAGGTTATCAACATAGTTGTCAAACATATCGACCAAGTGAATCAGTTTCTCCTCCTAGATCAGGCCTAGCATGTATTGGAAAACGTCATTAACTCCGTCGCAACGGCAAATCAGCAGGTTATTAGCAACATGGTTGATGCAGCGCACGGTAGAGTCACACCTGCCTTGTTCCCTCTACACGATTTGAGAACGACTGTCCAGATCGGGTATCAAAATTATAGCCTAACATATTTATTCAACCCAAACATGAGTCAATATTTTTACCCCTTGATTGAGTCCAGCCTCACCCCCGATGCCATAATCATTCATGTTCCATTTCAGACGGCGGACGTGTTTGAGGCACACGAAATTGTCCCGTTCCCTTTTTTAGCAAAGGACAGTGTGTTAGCCCTGGACACATCCCCGTCTCTTGTTCTAATCGCGAAGGATTTCGCTCTGTATTCAACGGGTAGCTACTCACTCTTGCAGTATTGCAAGGAGACGGTCTTCGGGCGATTCTATTGCTCTCCGTCTCTCTTTGCCTTCCTACCAGTTCGGGGAGGGGCATGCGAGATCGCCCTCACCCGCGTGAACGTGTCTGACGCTCTTTCCCTGTGCCCTAACAAGCAGCTAACACCAACACCTGTTTTCCATAAGAACTTTCAGGGTCTGCATTATTTTGATTTCCCTCAGTCATTCTATGTACCGGTCATCTGCCCGGAGGGTACCGCTTATCAACGGGTTACTGGTCACTATGCCATAGCGGAAGCATGCTTTATCCGCTCCACTAACATAACAACGTACCCGTCCCGGATCCGTCTGGTTTTCACGGCCAATATTTCCCATCGAGTGTTTCCTCTACGGTCTCTCGATGACATTCACCCCCGGCAAGCCCGTTACACTGGAACCCAACAAAACCCAACGCGATATCCCCTGTTGCTGAGCAAATACAGCCACTCGAAGACGACAGAAATGCATAGCTACTGTCTTTGAGGACGAAAATCGAAAGCCGCGCGTATTTGCCCAATTGGCGACTTTATTAATAGTCAATTGCAGTTTTCGTTCAATCAACGACATCCTTGCCGCAGAAAACGAAATGGATAAATCGTCTACATATAAGAAGCTATGAACTCCATCAGGCAGGACACCAACGACTCCATTAATAGCCACAGCAAATAGCGTAACGCTGAGAATACTTCCCTGTGGTACACTATCCACAAGTGGACAAACCTCGGAAAGAGTACTCCCCACTCTAACCCGTAAAAGACGATGAGATAAAAACTCCTGAATAAAAACAGGGAAACGGCCACGAAGACCAAACTCAAACAGGCTAAGTAAAATACCATGGCACCAAGCGGCGTCATAGGCCTTCTCCAGATCAAAAAACACGGTCACCTGGTGGTGATTATTGGCAAACGCCTCAAAAACTGAGGACTCCAAGGATAAAAGAGCATCCGAAGTGGAGCGCATCTTTCGGAAACCATATTACACCGGGGTCAATAAATTCCGGCTCTCCAAGTACTACATAAAGCCTGACATTCACCATCTTCTCCATCACTTTACAAATACAGGATATTAAAGAAATAGGACGATAGTTAATTGCTTTGAGATGATCTTTCCCAGGCTTCAGAATGGGGTGAATTACAGCCACACTCCACAGAGATGGAAAATCACCGGTACGCCAAATTGTAAAGATCCAATAAAAATGTAAAACCACTGTCAGACATGTGGCGTAAGAAAGCATAAGGGATGTCGTCTGGACCTGGCGAGGAATCATGACACTGGGATAAACCCGTCTTCAACTCGGAGAGAGAAAATGGGATATTATACAAGTCCCCTCCGGTGGAAGCGAAGTTAACGCCGAGTGATTCCAAATCCCGGCGATGACGAGCCCCTGGTGCAATAGGATATTTCCTAGAGACACTGGCAAAGTGCTTGGCGAATAGGTCAGCAATAGTCTTAGGGTCCGCCACCGTTTCCCCTGCATGCGATAACACTGGAGGGGGAGGGGGGGTAAACTTCCCAGAGATCTTACGAACTCTGTTAAAAACTTCTGTGAGTGTAGTTCTGGTAGTGATGGAAGAGAGATGAGCCTTCCAAGAAATTCGTTGAGCCTCCTTGAAAGTGTGTCGTGCTCGAGCACGCGCTCGCCGAAAAGCATCCAAACACTGGGGGTTCCCACGGTGACAACGAAGTCGAGAGAATGCAGCACGCTTCTCTTGCACAGCAGTAGTGCAAGCGGCGTTCCACCAGGGAACAGGACGTTTAGGGAACTGGCCAGACGTCCTGGGGACGGATTGAAGGGCTGCAGAATGTAGGGCATCAGTGAAATAGGATGCAGCCTTGTCAGAAGTTCCAAAGTCACCCAACGGACGAAGAGAGGAGCTAAGTTCCGTAAATTTCTGCCAGTCTGCTTTATCTAGACGCCAGCGAGAAAGGCGTGACTGTGGTACATAATCAATGCGTTCCAATAAAATTGGAAAGTGGTCACTGCCATACAAGTCCGGTAAGACCCGCCAATGAAAACCAGGAAGAGAATTAGAAGTGCAAAGTGAAAGATCTATAGAGGTAAAAGTACCAGTCTGGCTATGAAAATGTGTCACCTCCCCAGAGTTTAAAATTTATAATCCCTGATCCTCAATAAAAGAACCAACAAAAGTCCGCGTGGGTTGGTAGCACCATCATCCCACAACGGATGGCGACCGTTAAAATCCCATAATAAAAGTAAAGGCGAGGAAAGTTCCTGCACCAGGTCGTCAAGATCGTGTCTGTCAACGGGAACATCAGGAGGGAGATAAAGGCTACATAATGTATAAAATTTGCCCAAATAAACCTGAACAGCAACAGACTGCAACGTTGAGTGAAGCTGTAATGGGACATAAGGGATATCACAGCGAACGAATATGGCGGTGCCACCATGGTGGCCCTGTCCAGGATTAGGGGTACTGTAAACGGCACGATACCCAGGAGGACTAGAGTGAGTGTAGTCTCCGAGCATTGTCTCCTGTAAACAAAGGCAAGCAGGAGAAAACCGAGATATCAATGCTCGGAGTTCCTCCCACGAGGCTCGTAGGACACTATAATTTCACTGAAGGAGTAGGAAGATGTCTATTTTCGAGTGCGCTCCAGGCGAGCCTCTGAAAGAGACTGCCTTTTACCCACCTGATTCGGTACGGTAATACGACGAGAAAAGGAGACTGGGACCCGAGAGAAGCCGGGTCGAGGGACCTCGAGCTTTCTCCCAACAAAGGAACATGCGCTCCCTCCGGACGCCGCACTACTAAAGCCAGACCGCACACCACTCCCCGAAGCTACTGCTCGCGGGGAGGATTCCCAACACTATATCCAAGGGATTCCTCAGTTTCCATATCCCGATCAGGAAAACCACTAGAAGCAACAGGAACTGGAACAGAGGGGGTCTCAGCAGGCTCAATATGAGCCTCCGCATCTTCCTCCATAGGCCTATCCTGAGAGACCCCATAATCATGTATACCTACAGTAATCTTAGTTGGCGGAACAGATTCAACTGAATCTGTAGAACCGCGATGTCGCTTCTTCATACCTCTGGCGGACTTCGGCGAAGCAATGTGAGGTGCATGTACAGTCGGTTATAGAGAGTCGGTTATTGGCTGGAGTAGGTAGGAAGACACCTACCGAACGGGCGCAAGCCACTCCCGGTGAGGTATATATGGGAGGTGAGAAGGGAGCTGAAGCCCTCCAAAGACCCTTCCCATGTCCTCACTAACCGTTTCCCTATTGTCTCACCAACACCGGAGAGTAGTTCAGCATGCTCTCTAAAGACAGATCCTCTCTTTATCCACACCACACTACATTCACATAACATATACACCTTTTTCCAAAATTCAAAATTCAAAATGGCTCAATTAAGCAATGCCTCGGAGTCCCCGCCTGGGGGGGGGACCACAAATTCCCCCAGGGAGGACTCCCCTTCTGGCTGCCGACCCGAGAGGTGTCTTGATAACTCCTCGAACCTCTTTCTTCTCAATTTCTGCAACATTCGCGGTCTTCGCTCTAATTTTCATTCTGTGGAACATCATCTCCTCCTCTAAACCTCACCTTCTCTTCCTTACCGAAACACAGGTTTCTGAGGCTACTGACAGCAATCTCTACTCTGTTCCCTCCTACTATCTCTATCCTAAATTTCAATCCAAAGCTGGATGTTGCGCCTACGTGCGCAACGACATCACTTGCTCTCGTGCCCACGACCTTGACTCTTCTGAATTTTCCACCATCTGGTTAAGACTTCACTGTCATTCTATTACTAAATACATCTGTGCTGTTTATCTCTCACCTAACTCTACCAACTATGTAAAATTCTTTGACTATTTGAATTCTAAAGTGGAGCACATCTTGACCCACTCTCCTTCGCTGAAATCTCCATCCTAGGAGATTTCAATGTTCACCACCAGCTTTGGCTTTCATCCTCTTTCACTGACCATCCTGGTGAACAAGCCTACAACTTTGCTATCCTCAACGACCTAGAGCAGTTGGTCCAGCACCCTACACGTATTCCTGACCGTCTTGGAGATCGGCCCAACATTCTAGACCTCTTCTTTACCTCAAACCCTTCTGCTTATTCTGTCAAACTGTTCTCTCCGTTGGGCTCCTCCGATCACAATCTTATTTCTGCATCCTGTCCTATCGCTCCTGTACATCCTCTGGACCCACCGAAGAGGCGATGCTTCTGGCATTTTGCTTCAGCTCGGTGGGACGACCTGAGGATGTACTTTTCCGATTTCCCGTGGAATGATTATTGCTTCCAGGATAGAGACCCTCTGTGTGTGCTCAGCGCATCACAGAGGTGATTGTCTCTGGAATGGAGGCATACATTCCTCGTTCTTTCTCTACTCCTCACGCTAAAAAGCCTTGGTTTAATCACGCTTGTTCTCGTGCTGTCAATGATAGAGAGGTAGCTCACAAAAGATACCAGAGCCTTCAAACTAATGCTAATTATGAACTTTACATTTCTGCCCGAAATCGTGCCAAATCTATTCTCCGACTAACCAAAAATTCTTTCATTAATAGAAAATGTCAAAACCTTGCTTTCTCTAACTCTTCCCGTGACTTCTGGCATCTAGCCAAAAACATCTCCTCCAACTTCACTTCTTCATCTTTCCCTCCACTCCTAAGTCCTGACGGCAACACTGCCGTCTCATCTATCTCTAAGGCTGAACTCTTCTCTCAAACTTTTCTAAAACTCCACTCTGGACGATTCTGGGCATATTCCTCCTACTCATCCCCCTCTGACTCCTTTATGCCTGTTATAAAGATTCTTCAAAATGATGTTTTCTATGCCCTCTGGCCTCAATCCTCAGAAGGCTTATGGACCTGATGGAGTGCCTCCTATTGTCCTTAAAACTGTGCCTCCGTGCTGTCACCCTGCCTGGTCAAACTCTTTCGCCTCTGCCTGTCAACATCTACCTTTCCTTCTTGCTGGAAGTATGCCTTCACACAGCCTGTACCTAAGAAGGGTGACCGCTCCAATCCCTCAAACTACCGTCCTATTGCTTTACTTTCTTGTCTATCTAAAGCTTTTGAATCAATCCTTAACCGTAAGATTCAAAAGCACCTTTCCACTTCTGACCTTCTATCTGATCGCCAGTATGGGTTCCGCAAGGGCGTTCTACTGGTGATCTCCTTGCCTTCTTAACTGACTCTTGGTCATCCTCTCTTAGCCGTTTCGGTGAAACTTTTGCTATTGCGCTGGACATATCAAAAGCTTTTGATAGGGTCTGGCACAAATCTTTGCTTTCTAAACTACCCTCCTACGGTTTCTATCCTTCTCTCTGTACCTTTATCTCCAGTTTCCTTTCTGACCGTTCTATTTCTGCCGTGGTAGACGGTCACTGTTCTTCCCATAAATCTATTAACAGTGGTTTCCCACAGGGTTCTGTCCTATCATCCACTCTTTTTCTGTTGTTCATTGATGATCTTCTTTCCAAAACGAACTGTCCTATCCATTCCTACGCCGATGATTCCACTCTGCATTATTCAACTTCTTTTATTAGAAGACCCACCCTTCAGGAACTTAACGACTCAAGGCTGGAGGCTGCAGAACACTTAGCCTCAGACCTTACTATTATTTCCGATTGGGGCAAGAAGAACCTGGTGTCCTTCAACGCCTCAAAAACACAGTTTCTCCACCTATCCACTCGACACAATCTTCCAAACAACTATCCCCTATTCTTTGACAACACCCAGCTATCACCTTCCTCAACACTAAACATCCTCGGTCTATCCTTAACTCAAAATCTCAACTGGAAACTTCATATCTCATCTCTTACTAAATCAGCTTCCTCGAGGCTGGGCGTTCTGTACCGTCTCCGCCAGTTCTTCTCCCCTGCACAGTTGCTGTCCATATACAGGGGCCTTGTCCGCCCTCGTATGGAGTATGCATCTCATGTGTGGGGTGCCTCCACTCACACAGCTCTTCTGGACAGAGTGGAGGCAAAGGCTCTTCGTCTCATCAGCTCTCCTCCTCATACTGATAGTCTTCTACCTCTTAAATTCCGCCGCAATGTTGCCTCTCTTTCTATCTTCTATCGATATTTCCACGCTGACTGCTCTTCTGAACTTGCTAACTGCATGCCTCCCCCCCTCCCGCGGCCCCGCTGCACTCGACTTTCTACTCATGCTCATCCCTATACTGTCCAAACCCCTTATGCAAGAGTTAACCAGCATCTTCACTCTTTCATCCCTCACGCTGGTAAACTCTGGAACAATCTTCCTTCATCTGTATTTCCTCCTGCCTACGACTTGAACTCTTTCAAGAGGAGGGTATCAGGACACCTCTCCTCCCGAAACTGACTTATCTTTCGGCCACCTCTTTGGTTTCTTTTTAGGAGCAGCGAGTAGCGGGCTTTTTTTTTTTATTAATGTTTACTTTTTTGTGCCCTTGAGCTGTCTCCTTTGCTGTAAAAAAAAAAAAAAAAAAAAAAAAAAAAGTGACACACTGTCCAGTAAGTTTCGTTCAGAAAGCGACATCTGGCAACCCCTCCACGCGACATGAAAATTATTACATCCTATCGAAATCGTAATGTTGTGGTGATTGGTGGTCACAGGTGCACTCTACATAATTTTAAGATAGATATTTACCAAAAGTGCCCGTCGCTAACGCTTAATAAATATTTTTTTCTTTAGGCTCTGTCGCTACATTTTGACACGAGCTTTTAGTTTCGTTCAAATTTAGTCAAGAGCAACTCTTTGTTTATCAAACTATGATATTTAAAAATATACTGCACTTATTAGGGGAGATTGTTATGCCTTTAAACAAATAACAAAAAAATCCTGACAGCCGAGATCTTGTTCTTTATAAAAAAAAATGTATACGTAAAAATAGGCTATAAACGTTCACACGATGGCGCCGTCGACCGCGGGCATTGATGGCTGGAGCAGCGGTATTCTATTAAAGCTCTTATGTCCGCAGGCACTGCAGTTGAGCGGTCACGTCAGTGGCTGTGGAAACGTATAATTTTTAATACCTAAAAAAATGAGAGAGAGAGAGAGAGAGAGAGAGAGAGGGCGAGCGGCTGGGTGGGGACGGGAGACATGTCCATCAGCGACAAGGGGTCAGCTAGTCAGCGACACACACACACACACACACACACACACACACGCACACACACACGTATTTATACTTTGATATTACGTAATCTTCACGGGGAAATAATTTTAGATTTTTGATGGTCTGAATTGTCTTTGAGGCTTGATAGTGACGGGAATTAAGGCTGCGAGTTAAACAGACCCTCAAGAATATTTGCAGTTTGATGGTAAGGAGCATTAGTCACTGCCTGCCTCTGTGAGGGACAGCATTGCACACGGTATTTTCAAAGTTTAATAAGAAAAAGTGATGTTTTACCTCGTCATCATCATCATCATGTAGAAGACATTCATTATCGCATTTCTAAATTGAATTCATGTAATCTGGTATATTTCTAACTACATTATATTATCATATAATATAATATTATACAATCTTATAATTTCACGGTCACACACACACGGTACACACTGAAACGAGTCACTAACATCGCCAGTGAATGCGTCACTGTGGTATAGTTGCCAGATACCGCCACCAGGCTAAACATTCTGAAAACCGTGACACTACTCTCTATCGTCGACTGTACATCAACATGCATCACCTGGGACGAGGCCGGAGAAGCCTCATCAGAACCTGGAGGTGACTCGACAGAATCACAGGACAAAAGGGAAAATCTATTATAGGACGTAATAACAGTACCTTCAAAGGGCCGGGAGGAAACCGTAGAGGACACCTGAGCAGCGGTCTGGGCAGAAGAGCAAGTGCCTAGCGATGGGGTGTACGTCTTTGCTCCAGTACCGGCCTTCTGGCGGTAGAGGAGTTCACGGCGTGCACTACCAAGGCTGATAAACTGACTATTTGCAAGTTGCAAAATATCCTGTTCCAGGCGATATCGTGGGCACTGTCTGGAAGACAACTGGTGAGCATCCTGGCAATAGAAGCAATAAGCATCTGACTCACATTCCGCCGTGGAGTGTGAGCCTAATGCAGAACAATTACCACACCGAGAAGGCTCAGTGCAGTATTTCTTACCATGACCATACCCGTAACATGAAAAACACTGTAGAGGGCGGTCAACAAAAGGCTTTACCCGAAGATGGAGGGGGCCAATACTGACACGGTCAGGGAGGGTAGAACCAAAAAAGTGTTAGCTGAACCCTTCATCTTGGACACCTTATGAACAGAACTAGGGCACATCCCAAGTATTTCCTCCTCAGAGAACTCATAGAGGTCATGATTATATATACTGCCTTTACTATAATTGAAGGTATGGTGTGCTTTGACCGTTTCAAACATGTTGTCAGCAGGGCATGGTAGATGTTGCAGCATTTTAGCTTGAGTAATATCTTTAGCCCTGACTAACACTCCCTTCCCATACTTTTTCAGATTCCCCTCAGGGATCGTGCCAATTTCTTTGGCGAGGTACCTAGCAGCATGAATGAAGTTGCCACCCCCATTCCTATAGTATGCAACAAACCAACGAGGGGGAGGGACCTGGCTGTCCCTGGGAGTTGGCTCTATCAAAGCGTCTTCGATGAGGTTCGGGACATAGTCCATGTCACTGTCAGAAATATTGAAAGAGCGGAGAAGTTTCGCTTGAAATCCAGCACCTGCGATAGGCAGAGTCGCAACAGCATCACACGCCGACTGGGCTTCAGCGCTAGAGGCAAAGGTCACAGAGCATCTGTTTGACTTGGTCTCCATCATAAATGAGACGGATACGAAGGACTGTGCCAAATGGCTTGAGTAAGGAGTGCAAGGCACGGTAGGAAAACGATGGATCGATATTCACCATCTGAGGTGCGTCCAGCTTGGAAGAGGGACCCACATCAGAGTTACCCCCGGAATGGGAGGCAGCCTTGTCAGACACACGTGGACTTTTGTGTCGCACGGACTTGTCTTGGTCAGCCCCTCTAGGAGGTAGGGACTTTCCAGCGGCACCACCAGGAGCCGGGAAAGGCTCCAAGATTAAAGTAAGCAAAGGTCTTGGTCCAGACAAAATTACCCTTAGGGTCTAAAAAGAAATCAAACATCAAATTTGTAAACCGCTCTCCATCATATTCAGTAAATCTTTAACAGCTGGAAAAGTTCCGTCGGATTGGAAACTAGCAAATGTCACACCAATTTTCAAAAAAGGGGACAAGTCTCATCCAGGAAACTATCGACCAATTAGCCTGACATCGATTGTTTGTAAGTTAATGGAGACTATCATTCGCGACAATATGGTGAAATTCTTCGAAGAAAATAATATAATAAATAATTCGCAACATGGCTTCCGTAGTAAACGTTCGTGTATAACTTACTTGATTTTTTTCATTATATTTTTGAGGTGTTCGATGAAAACAGATCAGTAGATATCATATATCTGGATTTTCAAAAGGCATTTTATAAGGTCCCCCACCAACGATTGCTCAGCAAACTATTGGCGCACGGTATCTCGGGTAACATTCACAATTGGCTTGTGGACTGGCTCTCTGAGCGGAAACAGAGTAGTTTTAAACGGTGTTACATCTCGATGTCAGAAGCGGCGTACCTCAAGGATCAGTGCTTGGCCCCATGCTCTTCTTAATTTATGTTAATGATATCGATGATGGGCTCACTTGCAAAGTATCAGAATTTGCTGATGACACAAAAAATACTAGTAAAGTAACTGCGACACTCGACGAAGAAGCTTTACAATCAGATCTAGATCGACTTGCACGCTGGGCCAATCAATGGCAAATTAAATTTAACGTTGACAAATGTAAAGTGTTGCACTTCGGAAAAAAATAACAATCGCGTTCGGTACGTAATGAATGGCCAACAACTTTCTGCAGTAAGTATAGAAAAGGATCTTGGAATCACTATATCAAGCGATTTAAAGCCCGGTCAGCATTGTTCAGAGGTAGTTAAAACTGCAAACAAATTGGTTGGCTTCATCGGACGAGTCTTTAATAATAAATCGGAAAAAAGTAATATTAAAACTATAATTCATTGGTTCGACCCCGTCTAGAGTACTGTGTACAGTTTTGGTCTCCCTATTACAGAAAAGACGTAGAAAAGTTGGAGCGGGTTCAACGAAGAGTAACAAAGATGATTCCTAGGTTGATAAATTTATCATATGAACAAAGGCTTAAATAAGTAAATTTATTCTGCCTATCAAAACGAAGAATGCGAGGCGATCTAATATAAGTGTTTAAAATGTTTAAAGTATTCAGTGATATTATTAATGCGCAAGATTACTTTACAATTGATCGATCAAATAGAACAAGAAGAAATCACAATTTGAAGATAGTGGTAAAAGATTCTCGTCGCACGAAGCTAAACACTTTTTCTTCAATCGAGTTGTTGATGTTTGGAACTCTCTACCCTGTGATATCGTTGATAGTACAACAGTTACGGCCTTCAAGAATAGATTAGACAAGTATTTTTAATCCAACCAGCAACTAAGATATTACTCTTTGTCGTAATAACGTTAAGTTCTTTCGAATACTGGTGTCCTTGTCCGCTTTTATCGCCCGGTTAGTGGTAGCAGTAATGGTAGTTCTTTCCTCTTTCCTACATAATTTCCATGCAGTTTTTCCATGCTGCATGGTTCTTTTTCCTTTCCTGCCAGCTTTGGCTGGAGGGATGGGGGGGTGGGGAGGAGCCTTCGCCTTTGCTGTCCTTCATATTTCACCTGTGATTAGATAGTTAGTGTAGCTTGTCCTCCCGAAATTGACCTCTCTCTCGGCCACCCCTTTTGATTCTTTTTTAGGAGCAGCGAGCAGCGGGCTTTTTTTTATTATTGTTTCCTATTATGTGTGCTCTTGAGCTGTCTACTTTGTTGTAAAAAAAAAAAAAGCCTCGTAAAGACCAACAGGTCTGCTGTTGTTTGTTCTTCCTTTGTGTTTTTTTGTGTTCCTTTAACCCGACCGCTCGCGGCGCTGCTTCCCGCTCCCCCCCTTCCACCGCTACCCCGCCCGCCTCTGCCGCTGCTGGTACTGACCCTGGCGGCCCCGCTGTCCCTCCCCTCGCTGACTCTGACTCTGGCCCCGGCCCTAGCGGCCTCGCTGCTACTGGCTCTGGCCATGGCCCCCGCGGCCCTGCTGCTGTTGACTCTGACGCTGGCCGTGACATCACTCATAAGCGTTCCCGCTGCTCATCCTCCTCGTCCGCTGCCTCCTCGACTGAGGGCCTGCCTCCTGACGGGCCCACCGATCCTCCTGTCGCTCGGGCATGCAAGTCGCGGCGCGTGCACGAACGCATGGAGGAGGCTGACTCTGAGTCGGGCTCGGGGTCCTCGTCCGAGTCGGAGATCGTAGTCGATGATCTCGACGAGGAGGCTGCTCCCGCCCCCCCCCCGGGCTTGATGCTGAGTTGACCACCGACAACCCTGCAGATGATGACGGCTGGCAAACGGCGGGCTCCAAGAGGCAACGGTGCTCCTCCCCGGCTGCTTCCGCCTCGTCCGCTGGCGCTTCTCCCTTGCTGCCCCGCTCGCCCCCTAAATACCCCTCTCGCCCCCAGTCACCTCTGCGCCCACCACCTCGGGTTACGCCCGCCCCTGCTGCTGTTCAGCACGCTTCCCTGCCGAAGCTGCTGATCCCGGCGACTCCCGGGTTGGAGACAACCCTCGATCTCGCCGAGGCGCTGGAGCGGTAGCTGAATCAACGTCTCTCCCTCAAGTTCCTGGAGTCTTGGTGTGTATTTATCACACCTACCGACCGGCTTCCCAGTGGAGCTGAGGGTGGCCCCCGGGGCGAACACCAAGGGCGTGCTGCTGGCATACCCAGTTGCCATGCCCCTCAAGCCGCTGCTGCGCCATCACCGCGTGCTGGAGGCGGAGCGTTGCGCGACTAGGGACGAGCCGACGCGCCAGGTCTTCGTCACCGTCGCGGTCACCGTCACCGTTGCCGGGCTCGCTGGACTTGGGGAGCTGGGTGATTTTCTACACGCACCCCTACAGCAAGGAGCCCCTCAGGTGTTACAACTGCCAGCAGTTCGGCCACCACCGGGCCAGGTGCAGCCGACCCCCGGTCTGCGGCATATGCTCGGCCAGGCACGATACGGAGTGGTGTCAGACCAAGTAGAAGCCCGGCCAGGAAATCACCAGCAAATGCCCGAATTGCCAGGAGGAACATCATGCCTGGAATCGGGGCTGCGCCAACAGGCGGGTGTTGGTGGACAAGCAGTGCACGGTCCAACAGCGCTGGGTCGTCACCCACCGCCTTGCTTCCCTCGGCACCTTCCGCTGGGGCAGCCAGCAGCCCCCCGCGTCCACGGATGCTCCGCCGCCCCGCTTCCCCCAGACTGCACATCCGACACCTCCTGCCCCCCCTCCACCAGCTCCATAAGAGGAGAGTTTCCCTTTTCTCGCTCCCCGCCATCTGCCGCCGCCTCCGCCGGCCCAACACACCGCTCGCCATGTGACCGCCGAACCACTTCACACTCCCGCTCTCCATATACTAAGCGCACCGCTTCGCAATCCCGCTCGCCACCCTCCGCCCGCCGGCCGCCAGCCCCGCTCCTTCACCACAGCGGCTCCCATTGCCGCTCCTCCGGGCTGTCTTCTCATCATGAGGGAGGTGATGGTGGGCCTGTTGGAGGGCTTCGGGAGGATCATAGCGACGGTCCTCCAGTCGGACGTCCAGCCGAAAGTGTTCTCGGACGCTGCGAAGGAGGTGGTGGGAAGCCTCTTCCCAGAAACGCCGGCCCGGCAGGCTGCCGCTCAACCTGTGCAGGAACACTCTCTCAGCGGACCGTCACCAACCCCACCCACGCCGCCCCCTCATGCTCTGGAGACCCCCCTTCCGCCGCCTCGTGCCCTCGTGCGCTCGTGCCCCTCGGCGCCCCTAACGACGCCCCCAACCGTCGCAACCAGCCAGCACTCTCGGTTGGTGACGCCGCCTCCTGCTCCCACCTCCCTGACCGCGGACTGGCTGCCGACCCGCCCGGCGATGAGGCCCAGAAAGATGTCAATATAGGTGCTCACCGCCTCACGGTCCTGCAATGGAACGTCTGTGGCGTCCGCGGGAAGTCCAACCTCCTGCGTGCCGCGATGGCGCGAGAGTCCCAAGATGTGATTATCCTGCAGGAGACGCTTCTTCCGGAGCACCGCGTGCCCTTCTTCCGGGGATACCAGTCCCTTTACCTCCCTGCTGTGGCCGGTCAGACACGCGGGTGTGGTATCTTGGTCAAGGATTCACTTCCTTGTTCTCGAGTGCGTCATCCCGTGGCTTGTGGCGACGGCGTGGAGGTATTAGCAGTCATCGTCACGCTTGCCCAGACGCGCCTGACGTTTTACTGCATCTACTATGGGCCGACGGCGGAGGAGCCCGACTTTGGTGAGCTGTTTACCCCTGCCAGCGAGGAGCTCACCTTCATCGGGGGAGATTTCAACGCTCACCACGAGCGATGGGGCGATGCAAGGCGCAACCGGGAAGGGCACCTTCTATCTGCCACCCTCGACGAGGCCCCTCGGGTATCCCTCCTCAATACTGGTGAGCCGACACACTCTTAGACCTCTTTTTTGTATCGGGGCCCTTAGGGGTAGACGCGGCATGGTCGCTCCACCACCATGGACCTCATGAGCGACCACATCGCCTCCATGATCACTCTCCCCGTCCTGCCGCCTGTCCTCCCTCCCCTTCTTCTGGCTGGAATTTCCGTAGGGCTGACTGGGACAAATTCAGCCATTGCCTTACCACCTACCTGGCTGAAACTCCCCGCCCTACCGAGGTTGACGCTGCCGAGGCCCGCCTGGTCGCCGCCTTCCACTCCGCGGCGGACTCCGCCATCCCCCTGTCCCGGCGTCCCACTTTCCATCACCGGGAGGTGAACCACCGCGTTAACATGGCGAGGAGGCGTCAAATCTAACCTTCCCCCTTCCTCGACGGCTCCCCACGAAGGGAGAAATCAGCGCTTTGATGGCCCTCGGCAGTGTTAAATCGTCCCTCCTCTTCCCCCTACCAGTGCGTGGAACACGGAGGGGTTGGTACGTCGGAAGGTTTATTTACATGCGCATCGCTATCTTCATTCTGTTGTTTGTCTGCAAGGCAAGGAGTTATCACCACCTCTCCAAGTTTCCCTGCATATTTTTACAAGGTAGGACATTTTGGCCTATTGTATGATGTTTTTTGTGTGTTTATTGACTGGGTTAACCATTGTAGGTAGGCAAATAGCTTGCTTTGGGTCTAGTTAGCCTAATTGAGGGGGAGCTGAGTACAGCCTGTTGGGCTCTCGTCAGCCCCACATGTATGACTGAATTTACTCATCATATGACATATTGTATGATGTTTTTTTTGTGCGTTTTCTGACGGGGTTAGCCCTTGTGGGTAACCAAATGTATTCCTTTGGGTCTGGCTAGCCCTAGGGAGGGAGCACTGACGAGACCACGTTGGCCTAGCCATGGCCACAATTATCACTGCCTTGACTGACCACTTTAGGGGCATGTGCCGGACTTTAGGGTGTTTTTTGTTTGTTTATTGACGTAGCTAGCCTGTGTGGATACCTAAGTAGCTTATGTGGCGTCTTGTTCTCGGTAAATTTTGGTGTGCACAAAACAGGCTGGACCTTGACCATAACCACATTTATTACCACATATACTGACTGTAGTATTGTAATTTGTAGACTCCCCTAATTTAACTTATGTAATTTCAGCACCCCTCTTTCTTTATGGCTAGTAATATGGAGGTGACAAATGATGAAAGTTTTACGAGAACCAGCCCCATTTCCTCTGCGGAGAAGCAGATGTTGATTGGGTTGATAACCCAAGAACCCATCTTGAAAAACAGAAAAACAGATGGGAAACTACTAGAGCAAAAGAGACGAGCGTGGGCACGCATTACCCAACATTTCAATGCCCATAACATGGGTCCCAAGAGGACGGAGGGACAGCTCAGAAAAATTTGGGAAAAAATAAGAGTAAAGTAAATTTAAAGAATATTTTATAAAGTCTCCAGCAAAAATGACGCGACAAATGTGAGAGTAGCTTCACCAGTATATGTGGCACTGCCGCACCACAGGTTCAACCCTCCCTCTCTTGTTTCCATTACATTAACTAATCCCCTCTCCCTTTTAAATATTATGGGGTGCGGCTATGCCACATATACAAGTACTAGTAAATGACCCTACCCTTTACAATTCTAAATTTTCATATTTCATTCCTCAGTAGCTTTGACACACACACACACACACACACACACACACACACACACACACACACACGCAAACTAGGTATTTTCTATACTTGAAGGAACCCCTGTAGTAATGTAATTTGGCTGAAGCTTTACATTAGAGATCCATTCCTGGGTAGGATGTTGGTAATGGCATACTAATGCAGTTCACCCAGGACTTTGATTCTTTTCTTTGAGACTAAACTGTTGTATGTGGAAGGGAGAAAAGTAATCTACACTGAGTTCAGGACTCAAAACTTGCCCATCCCCTTCATATCTATACCTTGTCATAGTGTAGAGATGAATTATAGAATAGGAGAGATGCTGACACTACTCTTACACTACACCACAGTGTGATGAATAATGTCATACTAGCTTACACACAAAAAAGTATAGCCTGTGCTGATGTTTAATTGTTGTACCTTTATTTTAGGGCAAATCAAGAGATATTCAGGACAGGTGGTGGCACCCCTCCCAAGGTACTCACACCTGAGACGGAGCAGGTCCTCTCCATTCTTGGGATCGATATCCAGGATATTGGCAACCCCTATGATCATGATGCCATGTCATCTCAGGGTAAGTGATCATTGTCAGTTTTGATTACCATGTTTGTTAATTATATTTGTCGGTAAAAATGCAGGAACTTGTGAAATCTTAAATTCTTCAGTCATGCTATAACGGAAAGTACCCAAGAATAATCAACAAGCTTACAGTAGTATTAAACATAATTCTATTACATTGTACGTCTGCTTTTCTCAATTCTTGGTCGGGTTCAATATGCCATGGCTCTTCTACAATCTCCCACTCATTAATCTTCCTCAGTTATTCATTCCCAATCACCATAAACTCTTGTCTTTTCAAAATCTCTATTAAAACCTCAGGCATCAACTGATTAAACATGTTCTTGAAGTACATTAAGCTGCACAAGACAGTACTATGCTTGTGTACTAAAATATCTTTATTCTCAACAACGTCGCACCGACATGGTCGACTCATCCGATTTACCAAGTCTCTCTTTGTGAGAGGTAAGATGTTTTAAGTGGTAGTCATAAGCAGTATAGCTTGTAACACTTGAGACATAAGCCTTTTTGGCTGGTGACTGGGGCCCAGAAGCCATATAATCATAATTATAAGCAGTATAGTTGTAAGAGTTAAGCCACAAGCCTCTGACCTGTGACTGGGGCCCTGAAGCCATATAATCATAAGCACTATAGCTTGTAGTACTTAAGACAAAAGCCTTTACGGTCTGTGACAGGGGCCCAGAAGCCATATAAGCATAATCATAAGCAGTATAGTTTGTAAGCGTTAAGCCACAAGCCTTTTTGACCTGTGACTGGGGCCCTGAAGCCATATAAGCATAAGCATAAGCAGTACAGCTTGTAGCACAGTTATGGCAGAAGCTTTTACAGACAGTGATTGGGGCCCAGAAGCCACCTCACATATATTAACGCATCACATACATGCACTGTCTAATATACGGGAAACAATGGCTTACTATATGCAATTTTAATGTGTATCATACGTATTGTGACCTTTTTACGGTGTTCATGTGCAGTAATGAATTTGTATTTTGTAACCATAAATTTAAAACAGTATCAGTGTCAAGTTAGTAATCTGACGAAAACAAACCTGATTAGGCATAATATTTCAGTAAATGCACTTTAAAAATGGAAAAAAGTTACATTCTGACACTTCCGTGAGCCACAGAAATAAAGACCTGTATTCTAGAGGTTAATATACACACATATACTTTTATAATCTTTTCTCACAAACTAACTTCTTTTATCTAATGCCAGAAAATTCTTACTCAACCGCCCTCTACGAAGTGGTTCATCTGGAAGAGCCCGCCGCGCCACCTCTACCGACACAAGCAGAAGAGCCGACACTCGAGGAAAGAAACAGTGTGGCCGAACCCGAAGTGTCCTCCTGTCCATCCTCAAGTGCAAAGAGGAGGCAGTGTAGTGCCAGGAGGGCACTTCAGGACCATGAACTATATGGCACACCAGGAGGAGAAAGTGCTAGCAATAAGAAATAAGAAATGCAGCGGAGATTTCTGGAGAAGAGGGACGCACTGATGGACCTACAGATGCAGCAAATGCAGGTTCGTCTTGAAGAAGCCAAGCAGAGGCGGGAAGAAGCCAAGGAGAGTTGGGAAGAAGCCAAGGAGAGGCGGGAAGAAAGGAGAGTTGGGAAGAAGCCAAGGAGAGGCGGGAAGAAGCCAAGGAGAGGCGGGAAGAAGCCAAGGAGAGGCGGGAAGAAGCCAAGGAGAGGCGGGAAGAAGCCAAGGAGAGGCGGGAAGAAGCCAAGGAGAGTTGGGAAGAAGCCAAGGAGAGGCGGGAAGAAGCCAAGGAGAGGCGGGAAGAAGCCAAGGAGAGGCGGGAAGAAGCCAAGGAGAGTTGGGAAGAAGCCAAGGAGAGGCGGGAAGAAAGGAGAGTTGGGAAGAAGCCAAGGAGAGGCGGGAAGAAGCCAAGGAGAGGCGGGAAGAAAGGAGAGTTGGGAAGAAGCCAAGGAGAGGCGGGAAGAAGCCAAGGAGAGGCGGGAAGAAGCCAAGGAGAGGCGGGAAGAAGCCAAGGAGAGGCGGGAAGAGGCCAGACTTTACAAGGAAATTGCACGGCAAAAATTACTAGAATTAAGGAATAAACAATAAAAACAAATTAAAAATGAGTATAATTTTAATGTAAATTTAAGTTTAGCTAAGATGTAGATGTAAATATAAATTTTAGAATGTAAGAATAAGTTTAAGTTTATGTAAATATAATTCTAGATTAAATATACAGATTAATCTTAGATTGTAGGAATCGGTTTTTTGTAAATATAATCTTAGAATGTAGGAATAGGTTTAAGTTTATGTAAATATGTTTAAGTAAAAGTATTGTATACCAACTGACATCAGCGTTTGCCTTGCTAACATCATCCAATTTCTTGCATGTTTAAGATAATTTAAGAATTTTCATGTTCTGACTTTTGTGTGATATAAAAAAAAAAGTAAAAACTATATGGTAGCACCTGAGCTTTATTTAACAATTGGCCAAAAAGAAATATACACTACACCATTCACATAGAACTACTACTTACTCTCAAGAACTATCTGAAGGGTATGCCCATGGTAAGGCTCAAGTGGATGCCATCTGACCACCTTTACAAAGAAATAGTTCGGAGACAGAGAAGACATATGTTTATACCTACAATAATGTTCCCATCTTGTTTTAAAGAAGTCAGTAATGATTTGCTGCCGTTTCAGTCTACCTAGTACGTTCGCCTGTCTCTGTATTGGCACTTCATTATGGAGAGCATTGATATCGATGTTTATCATGTCCCTTCCATCTTGTGGCAAAACCAGTCTAGTTTGGACTGCAATATTGTGCGGTACCATTGCAGCAACGATGATGGCTTTAGTGGTGTCTAAATTTGTCCTAACTTTCTTCCCTAAATACCCAAATCTCCTTTTTAGAACACCAAATGCCCTTTCAACTGTATTCCTCGTATGGGTATGACTGTTGTTATAAGCCCTCTCGTGCTCATTAGTTGGAACTGATACTGGCGTCAACAGATACCTCTTCAAGGCATAGCCAGCATCTCCAAGCAAGTGATACCTAGGGTTTAAATTTTCCTCTATATCAGCACAGAGCCTACCGTTATAGAAAATCCTACTGTCGTGGACACTCCCTGGCCAACGGGCAACAACATTATGAAACCGCAGGTCAGGTCCACATACAGCTTGGACGTTCAATGAAAAGAAACCTTTCCTGCACCGAAACACCTCTGAATTTTCAACAGAGGGTCTCAGTATGGCAATGTGTGTACAGTCAATTGCCCCGATAACTCCAGGCATTCCATGAATGGCATGAAAATCTTGGATTGTACGCTGCAGATCATTGCCCGAAGGTGGTTGTATATATTGCCTGCTCAAGCTAGCAATTGCTCTTGACACCACCTTCAGGCACTGGCTGACTGTTGCTTGTGATACTTCATGGCAGTCACCTAAAGTCATTTGGTGGTTTCCGGTTGCCATGCAGCGTATCGCGATCAGGGTTTGGAGATGTGGCGGAACAGAACAGCCTGCCAAGAGAGGAAGCTCGTGTAAAAGGTAACGTCAAAGTTGGGGCATACATAGTGGCTGTGTGTGGCATCTGCACTCATGGCAAATTAACCTTTGAGGCTGTGATGGATAGGAACTATAAATGACACTTGATACGTGCAATGTAACTAGTACATATGACAGTTTGACAGATAAACACTGTATAATTGTAATGTACGGTGAAATAAATTACCTCGAGTCATTTGGGGCAGGAAGGTGATCTCTAATTTATTCAATTAGGTCGTACATTGACGTTTTCCTGACCCTGAAGCGGTCCATGAATTCATCATCACTCATTGCTGCGAAGGGATTCATCCGATCTGTAAGAGTACAGTGATTAATAATCATATACTTAATATATCATAGCCATTCCTTATGTGACATTCTTATGGGGGAAGTCAGCTTGATAGGCTTTGAGGTGGTACGGGGAGATTCAGATTGTCGGTAAAACATGACTGTAGCATTGCAACATCTAAAGAAAGCGCAGTCATGAAAGGAAGTAATGAAAGGGCTGATGATGTATGTGACAAGTGCTTAAATGTGGGCAGAGGGCTGGATTTGCTGTCTGGGGAAAGATGCGTGTTACGAAGGTGTATACATAATCCTTTAAGTATGTTGGGCTTTACCTGTAACAATTCTGCGACGTCTACGTCCGACAACCCTGCCCCAGCCACCTTTGACCCACTCTGGCCTTCGTGATGACGGCTACTTTCGACCCTTTCACGTGTTCACATAGGCTTAATGCATCCTTAAACAGGTAAAAACTATTGATACATGTGGGGAATGTGCTCACCTGGTCAAATATTGGAATGAAAGTAAGCTCTGTGTGCCCCCTGCCGCACCTACTTTTGACCTACCTTACCCTACGTGATGACGGCTACTTTCGACCCTTTTACGTGTTCACATAGGCTAAATGCATCCTTAAACTGGTAAAAACTATTGATACATGTGGGAAATATGCTTACCTGGTCAAATATTGGGGTAATATAACAGCAGCGGCAGCGAAGGGTAAGGGGAAGAGGCGGTGTTTGTTGTCCCTTCGTCTCGTCCCTTCCCCCTTGGCGCGGCGGGACCCCTCGCGACCCAAAACAGTTTAACGGTAGAGATTTCTGGGCGTAGGGTCCCGTCGCCCGAAGGTTAGATTTGACAATCCGGCCCTCAACCGCCGCTACAACACCGGGGAGACTCGCCGCCTCTTGAGGGCAGCGGTCCGCATAGCCAGAGAGACGACCGACCGGGTGAAGGAGGAGCGTTGGCTCGCTTGGTGCGCCTCCCTCGACTCCGCCACGCCTGTCTCCCTCCTCTGGCGAAAAATTCGCTCTATTGGCCGAGGAGCCGTTGCTAGGCCGGCGCTTCACCCCATGCCGCAGGAGGAGGCTCAGCGCCTCGCCGAGCTCTTCGCCTCCCGTTCTGCCGGAACAACCAGAACTTTCGGGGAGCGCAGGAGGACCACAATCACAACCAGGGTCTTCGGGGAGCGCAGGAAGACCACATCCACAACCATTACCTTCAGGGAGTGCGGGGACCATTGCAAAAGTGCAAAGAACTCTTGAATACATCATTGCAAAGAAACAAAGCTACGCGGATGGGTCACAAAAGAAAAAACAACATGGTGCCTGTCTTCTGAAAATGATAGTGAAAGATTTGCAGCCTCTGTCTCTGGTAGAAAATGAGGGCTTTAAGGAATTTGTTGGTGTTCTCGATTCAAGGTACATACTTCCAAGTAGAAGGGATCTTGCGCGATCCCATTTACCTACACTATATAAAAAAACAAGTGGAGGCAGTTAAAACAAAAACATAGAAAAAGCAGACCATGTTGCACTTACGTCTGACCTGTGGAGTTCCAGACAAACAAAGAGTTTTTAACAGTAACTGCTCATTTTATTGATTCGGAATGGGAACTAATATATCTAGTTCTAGAAACCATAAGAATGGCGAAAAATCATACAGCACAAAACGTAGCAGATCAACTGAGTCAGATAATGTGCGACATCTCGGTTGCTTTGCCCATACAATAAATTTAGTCGTCCAGAAGGCAATCATAAACGCATCAGAAGTGAAAGAAGTGCAGGAGAGAAAAAAAAAAAAAAAAAAAACATTGTATCATACTTCCACCACAGTGTTAAAGCTTCGGCCAAATTGGCATAAGTTTAGAAGCAGAGGAATGATGAAATAAAGAAGTTATTAATAGACGTGGAAACAAGATGGAATTCGACTTATTATATGGTGGAACGGTTTCTGGAGCAGCACGAAGCAATTACCAATACTCTCTGAGCAAGCAATGTGCCTTAATAGGAGTGAAATGAAAGTGGTAGAAAAATCCATCACGGTGTTGCAACCTTTTGAAGTAGCTGCAAAAGAAATGTCATCGGAGAAATTTACCTCATTGTCAAAAGTAATACCTATGATCAGAGCCCTGCAGGACTGCATGGCAGCAAGCGATGACATGGAGAGAAGGGATATGTATCTCTCATTTCCTCTCGGGGTAGAACTTCAGGCTCAACTGTCACGAAAGTTCCCAACAGTGGAGAGTGTGTTCCTCTTCGGAGCTGCAACTATGTTAGATCCTAGATTTAAGAAACCTTCCTTTGTTAGCCAGGAAAATGTTAATGAAATCAAAGATCGTCTAATCAAAAAGATTCCTGTGGATAGTGGCTTGTTGTTTCAAGACACAGCTACAGCTACATTTTACCAAGCAACAAGGCCACAAGAACAGAGATAAACGGCTGGAAAATTGTCCTTGTGGGAAAAATTTGACAAGAGGGTGGAGAACACTCTAAGATCAGTACAACCATCTATTGGGTCAGATATAGAAATAACACGATTTCTCCAGGAACAAATGTTACCTAGACATGAAGACCCTTTGGCATGGTGGAAAAAACACAGTCTCCCCGCATTGCAAAATCAGGCCAAAAAGTTTGTGTATTCCAGCATCATCTATACCAAGCGAAAGACTATTCTCAAAAGCTGGAGAACTGGTTTCTCAGAAACGCAGCCGTCTAAATGATGAAAATATAAACATAATTTTGATTCTAAATAAAAATGTATGCTGAATAGTGAATATGTAGGATAAGAAATATATGATAAATAAATTTGACCCATTTTTAAATTGATTTATAACATGTATAGTCATGTTACAATGACGTTTTTTTTTTAATTAAGAACGTATGATGGTAAAAAATACCTGTCTTAAAATATGTAGATCTTGGATATATAAATTACTATTGTCATTTATATTTTTCATATATATATATATATATATATATATATATATATATATATATATATATATATATATATATATATATATATATATATATATATATATATATATATATATATATATATATAAGAAAACGGCAGGTAACAAACAAACATAGAATATTCATATTCATCAAGGATTTCACGATTCTGTCCAACTTAACCCACGACATGTCACGCTTGATGTCAGAGTAATTTTTCACATGACGACTGCAGCCTTCACTCACCACACAAGAATCCTCCTCAACATTAGCTTGCTTTTAAAGGTTCGTTTATATTTAATTTGTTTTTATGTGTCCTATATTGTTAAGTTAAACATAAGATTTTGTTTTCTTTCTTACGTGCCGTTTTCTAAAGACTCGTGGGACTCGCTAACTTTTATCTTCAGACTTCGTTTTCTTTTTACTTGCCACTTAAATTCGTATGACTCGTTAACTTTTATCTGAGAGAGAGAGAGAGAGAGAGAGAGAGAGAGAGAGAGAGAGAGAGAGAGAGAGAGAGAGAGAGAGAGAGAGAGAGAGAGAGAGAGAGAGAGAGAGAGAGAGAGAGAGAGAGAGAGAGAGTCATATTTATCCAATAAAGCATAAACGATAAAACAAAGTTTGAATCCCTCGGCGACAGTTTTTGGATATAAAGAATTGCATGTTTGATTATATAAGATGATAAACTAACGGAGGTGTAGCAAGAGAGAGAGAGAGAGAGAGAGAGAGAGAGAGAGAGAGAGAGAGAGAGAGAGAGAGAGAGAGAGAGAGAGAGAGAGGGAAGGGGGAAGGAAGAAAAATATCCATATCAGGGGGAAGGAAGAAAAATATCCATATCTCTCTCTCTCTCTCTCTCTCTCAATGAAGTGAATATTAAATTTTTCGAATAAAAAATAGCATGTAAAGTGATTATGGATGTACTCGATCATAGTCTAATAACAATAACAATATATTTTACGGGCCGTCGTTTTTCGACAACGGCCCGTTTCCCCCTTAAGGGAAAATCACAGAAGAAGAAGAAAAATATACATTAGCTTTTTCTTAAGACTCGTTAACTCGCTAGCTTTTAACCTAAGACATTTTTTTTTTACTTGCCACTGTTAAATTCATATGACTCGTTAACTTTTATCTGACAGAGAGAGAGAGAGAGAGAGAGAGAGAGAGAGAGAGAGAGAGATAACCACTCAGTGAGTGGCTATCTCGGTGATATGGATATTCTCTCTCTCTCTCTCTGAATGAAGTGAATATTTAATTTTTCGAATTTTTTTAGTATGTGTAGTTATTATGGATGTACTCGATCATAGTCTAATGACAATAACAATATACATTAGCAATCTAAAAAAGAAAAAGAATCGCACATGAAGAATTATCCAATAAATCCAATAAATAAACCCAATAATAAAATAATGGAAACGGGAGCCATGATGGAAACGAAAAGCAGGACAAAATGGTGGGAACTTGGGAAGACGGTCAGCGAGGCAGTGACTCAGCAGCCAGCACAACACTCAAGGTTTAATTCGTATCCACAGGGCCCATACCGCATGGCGACTGGCGAGAGCCGAGCGTCACTAAGATCCAACCGGTACCGGCACTAGTGGCAATGGTCAGTACCGAATGATCATGAGTCTTCTCGGCACTGGGTACCGGTACCGAGTGCCGACTGAATCGATTCTTCTTGGCACTCTCACACAATTGTAGCTACGATCGAGCCTCAGGCTCGGAAAGACTTAGGACGCAGACCCGCTCTGCGAGCTCTTAAGACGGGCCTGAGACGAAGACTGTTTTATAAGTATGGGCCCAGGAGCCGTACTTATAAAACTATGCTATGGTTCCGCCCAAGGTAGGATTCGAACATAAATTGAGACTTGAGCGGTAAGTGACCGACGTAGCAAGAGACATAGTTAAGTCGTCGTCTTAGGGCACTGACATCTCTAACCGCTAAGAATAGCGGATGATTTGTAATGTTTGTTGATGAATTTTGCAAAAAAAAAAACGGCCGAAAGTGTGTGAAATTATATCTCAAAATAAAATAAATAAATATCAAATGAATTTTCGACAAGGATTTCATAGTTTGAAGGTTGATTACTGGAGATACGTATTTACCACTATTGTTATCGTCTGGTCGAAACAACAATCAGCTCGCGCCAGCTTTGAACCCGCGTCATGGCCACCCAAGGTAAGAAGAGGTGTGGAAAGGCAAATTGGACGCCAGATGAAACCCTTCATCTGGCCCAGTTATAAGGTGCCCACCCAGCAAACATCGAAAGTACGGGCAAGTAGCGGAACATCGGGATAGAGGTAACAAAATGTCGTGCCAGTACAGGGCCGATTTGAATTTCCTTCATCGGTCCAAAACAAACAGAACGATGTCGGGGCGATACAGCCAACGCATTACTGACCCGATTGACAGTATTTACTTGAAAGTCAGTACACACCATATTGATTATAATGGTTAGTGCGTTTGTATATTTGCTGGGAGCACATTCTAAACATGAATATAGGCGGCTCTTTAAATAATGTGTGAATTTCAAACTAATCCAAGCACACCGCCAGGCAAGCGTGGAATAAAGTGAAGGAAAGATATAGACTGGAACTGTTTATTTCTTTGGCGCCAGCTCTGTGTGTTCGTACCTCGTGGAGCTGTCCTGGCTGCTGCAACTGTGTGATTGTGTTCCGCTTCACTTATACACATTTACAGCTTGATTTCCTTGTTGTAAGTGCACTTTTCTCATTGACCGATCATTCCTCGTGGTACTTGGCTTACAATAACCTTACAATAACCTATAGTTACCTGTAAGCACTGTTTCAAACACAACCCTGAGGCTCGGAGGGGGTAAGCACTGTGTACTGTGTGCTTGTATGACTAAGGAGGTGAGAAGGCAGTGTGGGTAAAGGATATCCTGTAGCTCGTCGTGTCACGGACGTTCGGGCCTTGCTCAGGGCAATATATTTGTTTTCCGCACACAGGAGTGGTTATTGTACCATAGGGTGGGGTGTTGGGTGTGATTGATTGATTGATTAATTTAAATTAGGCGCCGCAACAGCCAGGGTCATATGGCGCCGCATTCAATGAGTTAAAAACTAAAAAAGAAATAAAACTAAACTAAAAAGGCTGAAAAAAGTAAACTCAAAAAGTAAAATAAGAGCAAAGCCAAACAAAACGAGACGAAACAAATCACACAAAAAACGGTCATAGCTCATGGAGAAGGCCAGCCTTCTCCATAAAGTACCTCATGCCCCGGGGAAAGGCATCTCCCTCCCAGCATCAGCGAGAGACGGAATGATCCGTCTTCTCCCCGACACTGCGACAGGTATCGCACTCGCAGGTCCCCCAAACTGGGGCACTCGACCAGCAAGTGCCGCACGGTCAGGGGAACCAAGCAGTCATCACAATAAGGCTGCACTCCCCGGGACATGAGGTAACCATGTGTTAGACGCGTATGACCCGTCCGAAGACGGGTCAAGGCTGTCTGCGAGCGACGGTCACGGACACTTTCGTATGACCAAGGACGAGACACAGTCCTCCCATTTTGGAAGTTGCACCCCGAACATTCCACCTCTCCTGCCAACTGGCAAGAATTGCCTTGCGAATTTCTGGAAACATATCTGTACATGGGACAGCACTAGGAGGGGCAGCTCTAGCTGCTGCCTCCCTTGCAATTCCATCAGCTCGTTCGTTCCCGTGTACGCCAACGTGTCCTGGAACCCAACAAAACCCAACGCGATATCCCCTGTTGCTGAGCAAATACAGCCACTCGAGAGCAGATAAAACTAGGGGATTAACAGAGGGAGTAAAGGAGTCCAGCGCAGAAAGAGCGCTACGAGAATCACTAAAAATCATAAAAGAGTCCACAGGAAGCGTAAAAATAATCTGTAAAGAGAGGACTATTGCAGACAGCTTTGCAGTAAATACAGAAGCAACCGAAGAAAGACTACCTTCACGACAGAAGGAGGGGAACACAACACCAAAGTTAACTCCAGCATCCAATTTAGAGCCATCAGTAAAGACAGGGATGGAGTCCGAGTGTTCAGTGAAATGCTCAAAAAATAAGGCTCGGGACGCATATGGCGGTAAATCCCTCTTATTATCTATAGTGGGAGAACACACAGATACACCGCGGAACTGCCAGTATCCAACCCTAGGTACTCGATAAGGGCAGACTCTACCCGAAACCCAAAAGGTTTAGGGAAACTAGGTCGCTCATCATACGCAGGCGAACGGGAATCCGGCAAAATTGACACACAAGGAACTGATTCCGGGAGGCGTTGGACGCGGAACCAGCAACGGAATAGAGAGGACTGGCGTCTCAAATCCTGAGGCAAGGTATCGGTGAAGAATGAATGCACCAGTAGCCAAGCGGACCCCGGCATGATGCACTGAGTCCAACACGCGTAGGCGAGCCTTCTTGGCGGAGGAGTAAACCTTACAGCCATATAATATTCCCCTCCGGTGGAATCGAAGTTAACGCCGAGTGACGTGGCCCTGGTGCAGTAGGATCTTTCCTAGAGACACTGGCAAAGTGCTTGGCGAACAGGTCAGCAACAGTCTTAGGGTCCACCACCGTCTCCCCTACATGCGATAACACTGGAGGGGGAGAGGGGGGGGGGGGGGATTGATTGATTGATTGATTGATTTGGGATTTCCTTCGTGGCGCCGCAACATCTTGGGTCATATGGCGCCGGAGTACGTAATAAAATGGAAAGCAAATTAGTAAAATAACCTTAGTTTAGAAAAATCTATCCATGGACCAAAGTATGTTGAGGGGTATTAAAAAGTGTTCTAAAATGGTCCATTAGAATAACTTCAGCGTTTAAAAGACTACAGGAGATGGAGAACGCCCACCTCCCGCAAATACCCCATGACGTCATATCCCGGGGTGAGCACCTTTTCCCCCAGCATTAGGGAGAGGGAAAAAATTCCATTTACATGACACCGGGAGAGGTACTGCTCACGCAGGTCCTGCAGACTGGGGCACTCGACCAGCAAGTGCCGGACAGTCATGGGGACCAAGCAGTCGTCGCAGTAAGGCTGCACACCCCGAGACATGAGGAAGCCTTGTGTGTAGCGTGTGTGAGCCGTCCTCAGGCGGGCCAGAACGGTTTCCGTTTTGCGACACTTTATGTGGGAGTAAGACCACGGACGTCTTGCCCTGGTCGTGACTTCCCCCATCTTGGTGGTGGCAGTCATATCCTCCCATCTGGCCTGGCACACGCTATCAGCGGTGGCTCGGATGTTAGGGTACAAGTCTTTGCAGGGAAGTGGGCGAAGGTGAGGTGCAGCAGGGACAGGCCGGGTAGCCGCCGCCTTGGCCAGCCGATCGGCCTGCTCGTTCCCCTGAACCCCTACATGGGCCGGGACCCAGCAAAAGGCCACCCGACTACCTCGACGGTTTAATAAGTAAAGCCATTCTAAAATCGATAAAATAAGGGGATGACAGTAATCACGGGCCGCTATAGCAGCCAGTGCGCTACGAGAGTCGCTATAAACAGTAAAGGAGTTCTGGGGGAGACTAAACATAATTTTGAGAGCTAGTAAGATAGCGGAAGTTTCAGCCGTAAAGACTGACGCCACTCTAGGAAGGCTAACGCCCCGGCAGAAGGTGGGAAAGACGACACTGAAGCCTGCTCCAGTGTCCGACTTAGACCCATCCGTATAGACGGGAACAGAGCCCTCGTGAGAAGAGAAGTGCTCTAAAATGAAGGACTGTGCTGCGTAACAGGGGAGGGAGCTCTTTTGGTCCGTTATAGGTCTACACACTTCTACGCTGGGAAACTGCCAATAGCCCACCCTCGGGATGCGGTGGGGACAAACAGTGAATGGAGGAACTGCCCAGGCTGCCATAAGTGACTGCACCCTATATCCAAAAGGTTTAGGGAAACTCGGCCGAGCGTCATACACGCGAGAGCGAGAATCTTGGGAGGCGGTAACACAAGGCACAGAATCTGGAAGGCGGTGAGTCCGATACCAGCATCTCAGCATTAAAGACCTCCGGCGCAGGTCCAAGGAATGCATGCCGGCATCCACTAACATACTAGCAATCGGACATGACCTAAAGGCTCCTGTTGCAAGACGGACCCCAGCATGATGCACAGAGTCCAACATACGGAGACGAGCATCCGACGCAGATGAATATATCTCGCACCCATACTCCAGTTTCGGAAGTATAAGTGATCTGTGCAACATGAGGAGGGTCTGGCGATCCGCACCCCAAGAGGTATGGGCTAAAACTCTAAGGAGGTTAATTGCCTTCAAACAAGTTGCCTTAATATACCGGAGGTGAGGGACCCAGGTCAGCCTTGCATCGAATATCAGCCCAAGAAATCGGGTCTCCTCCACACATGAGATTCTGCGACCGTAGAAGTATAGGTCTGGGTCCGTGGACTCCATGAATACGGCAGAAGTGCAAGGCCACAGTCTTAGTTTGGGAGAACCGAAAACCTTGAGTTTCAGCCCACGTGGATATCCTGTTAAGTGCCAGCTGTAATTTTCGTTCTATCAGTGACATCCTGGATCCAGAGACTGAGATGGACAGGTCATCGACATACAAACTCCTCGGACTCCTTCTGGTAGTACACTAATAACGCTGTTGATGGCCACGGCGAAGAGAGTAACACTGAGAATACTCCCTTGCGGCACACCATCTTCTAAAAGAAGAGCATCAGAGTGCTTGTCTCCAACCCTCACCCTCAAGAAACGATTCGATAAAAACTGTTTGATAAAATCAGGAGCCGGCCACGAAGACCAAACTCATGGAGGAAAGTAAGATGCCATGACGCCAGGCAGTGTCATACGCTTTTTCCAAATCAAAGAACACTGTAACTTGGTGTTGGTTGGAGGCGAAGGCCTCACATATAGATGACTCCAAAGATAGAAGGGCGTCTGAGGTGGATCGCATTTTGCGAAAACCATATTGTACTTGTGATAAAATATTCCCTTTCTCTAAGTACCACATGAGCCGCCCATTCACCATCTTCTCCATAACCTTGCAAAGGCATGAAGTGAGTGATATGGGACGGTAATTTGTTGCCTGCCGGTGGTCCTTTCCAGGCTTAGGGATTGCAATAATAACGGCAACGCTCCAGGAAGACGGATAATCACCGGTATACCAAATTCTATTAAAAGAGACAATAAAACATAAGTGATTCGTCAGGAATATGACGTAAAAAGGAGTATGGGATGTCATCGGGACCTGGTGACGAGTCATGGCACTGGTTTAGAGCTGAACGAAGTTCAAGACTAGAAAAAGGGGCATTATACGACTCGCCGTTATTAGAAGCAAAACTGAGGCCAGCAGACTCCAAGCGCCGACGATGGCGTCCCGAAGGAGATGTAGTGTCTTTCCTAGATACATTTGTAAACTGTTGGGCAAGGACTTGAGCAACTGCAATAGGTTCGGCCACGTTCCTGCCTGCTTCTGACAGGACAGGAGGGGAAGGGACGGTATATTTCCCAGAGATTTTCCTCACTCGTGTCCATACCTGCGCTAGGACGTCTCCTTGTTTAGGGTGGATACGTATGCCTTCCAAGCACGACGGGCCTCTTTAAGGACCCGTCGGGCATGGGCACGCGCCCGTTTGAAGGCTTCTAAGTAATGTGGATCTCCACGATGTCGGCAGAGGCGTGAGAAAGCGGCTCGTTTTGCCTTCACAGAAGCGGCGCACTCAGGGGTCCACCAAGGCATGGGACGTCTGGGAAAGTGACCAGACGTCTTTGGAACTGCTAATATGGCTGCCGAGTGTAGTAAGGTAGTAAAATATGCCACCGCTTCGCCAGTGCTGCTGAAGTCATCTAATGACCGTGCAGTGGAACTTAGCTGTTTGAAGAGTTGCCAGTCTGCTTTATCTATACGCCAGCGTGGGAGGCGAGTGCGTGGTTCGCCCTTGGCTGACGATAAAACAATAGGGAAGTGGTCACTTCCATGCAAGTTCGGTAAAACCTTCCAGTTGAAATCTAAAATAATATTAAAAGAACACAAAGACACATCGATAGCCGTAAAAATACCCGTTTGGCTATGGAAGTGAGTCATATCTCCAGAATTAAGAACTCCCAGTTCCTCATCTTCTACCACAGATGCCAGCATCACGCCTCGAGGGTTAGTGGTGCAGTCTCCCCACAGTGGATGACGGCCATTCACATCGCCTAGTAAGAGGAAAGGTCAGGAAGATCAGCGATCAAGTTATCAAGATCCCTCCTCTCTACATGAGCGCTTGGAGGAAGGTATAAACTGCAAACTGTGTACTGTCGTGGGAGAAAGAGCTGGATGCTGACCGCCTGGAAGGGAGCTGACAACCTTACGCGTGAGAAAGGGATATCACGGCGGACCAGTATGGCACTGCCGCCACGATTCCCTTGGTCTTGTAGAGGATAAGAATATAAAATATGGTAACCAGGAGGCCCAAAAGGAGTACTTTCTCCTACCATGGTCTCCTGAATGCAAATGCATACTGGGGAATAACGGGCTATAAGACTGAGCAACTCTTCCCAATTGGCACGCAGACCACGGCAGTTCCACTGCACGATATTGAAGATGATTACTTAGTGAGGTGCTTTGGGGCTCTTCCGGAGAGGAATCGCCCTGCACCTACTGGGTTCCTTTTAAAGGGGCCATCACCCTTCATTAAAGGACCCTTGGTCCGAGCTGTAGCTGGTTGCGAGACCATATGTACCGCAGACCGATTGGCAGGCTGGGGCATTCAACTACCCTCCTGCCCGCGACTGCTGCCGGCGTCTTCCTCTGCCGGCTCTCCCAACCGTCCGCCACTCTGAGGTAGCAGCAGAGGAGGAGGAAGCAGAGGAGGTCCCCGGAGAAGACTCTCCGGAGGTTGAGGCCACGGGCGCCGGCAGCGACGCACCGCAAGCCTGAGCACCAGCAGACTCCGGCCCACAGACAGCCGGAGCAGCTGGCGCAGGGGCGGCGGCAGCAGCCGACGCCCGGGGTACCTCCGGCGATCCTACAACTGGCGCCGGAGTTTGCAGCTTGGTAGGGGGAGTCTCATCGAGAGACTCCTCACTGCGTGAACGTTTCTGTTGTTGTGGCTCTGTTCGGAGCGGGACACGATTTGGTGTGATTTCAGGTAAAGGCGTCGACACAGAAACGACGGGAGCTGCAGAGCACGACATATCCTGGGAGGTTTTGAGACGGCGTTGAGCGTGTGACTGGAGAACTGAGGCATAGGTTCTACCAGGACTAGACAGCCTGGTAAGGGCGAGTCGCTTTGCCTCTACAAAAGACAATTTCTCTTTATTTCGAATGGTAAGCACCTCTCTCTCAAATCTAAGGCGATCACACTCTTTCGATGAAGCTGGATGGGGCTCGGCACAGTGGTAGCACCGAACAGGGCCTGGGCACTCCTCACCATGGTCATCCCTACCGCAGGTGACGCATACTTTAGGGAGACCATTCTGCAGGCGGCGGCATGTCCGAGTCACATGTCCATATAACTGGCAATGGAAACAACGTCTGGGGTTTGGGACATATGGTTTCACATGGAGGTTTAACCATGCCAATTTTACAGTTCTAGGGAGCTCTAGCCGATTAAAAGTTATGAATAGTGTGGGTGTGGGTGTCAGTGCTCCTTCTTCTTTCTTGTGGACACGCCTCACCGCAACAACGTCATACTCCTCGAGTTCCTTAACCAGGCGCTCCTCCGAGTAACGAAGGAGGTCTCTTGAAAATACCACGCCGCGCGATTGGTTCATGGTAGCATGGGGGGCACATGATACTGCAGCCCCGGGAACTGAGGTGAGGGCACGGAGTCTTTCACTCTCTTCAGGAGAAGAGACTTCCACAAGAAGGCTGCCATCTCCCTGCGGAAGCATCTTCGGCTCTCTGCCGCAAGTCTTGACAAGTTCACGGTGGACTTCGAAAATGTCGAGATCATTAACAGATCGACCATCTAGGGACTTTACGGTGATGTATTTGTCATAGGATACAGATTCAAATAGACCGGGCAGGACCTCAACTTGAGAACTCTGCGAGACTGGCACATTCTTTGGTCCCTGCTTCCGGCTCTTGGTCCGGGAGCCACCGGTCTGGGGATTAAGAAAGAAGAGGCAGATGCCCTTTTAGTGCCACTCGGAGCCTGAAACGGCTCCAGGGTGGCGATGAGGGAAGGCCGAGAAGAGGTTTCGGGGACGGTCGGAGGTCAGGTAGGGATGTAGGCCGAGGTAAATTCGTGGATTTAGATGCCATAAAAGGTGACAATTATTTCGCTTCCAAACAACACCACCCACCACGGAGCCCAACATGGGGAGGCTAATGCTGGAGCAACAGCTCACAGCAGCCTCAGGGGTAGTGGGGGAAGTATACGTGGCAGCTGCCTGGTGTGAGGCGGCAGCCGCGGGACCATTGCGGTGCCCACCAGACAACAGCCACTTGACCCTAGCCAACGCATGACCAGCCGATTGATAGAGCGGGGCCACACAAGACCACCCGTCTTACCCCAACCCTCCCGCCCAAGGAGCGTGTTGTCCACCGAAGGGAAATACACCCTGCCCCGCGGTGGACTCAACTCCCAGACGAGAGGGCGCGGGGAGTGTACGGGACGCCACGCACGGCAAACACGTGGGGAGGCTCAGCCATGCCCTTGATGGTAGTCGGGCAGGCACATACGTCACCACTGGTAAGCCTCCATTACCAGTAGTGACGGGGGAGTGTTTAGTCCACTCTGGCCGACAAACAGCAAGCCCTACAGAGGTGGACGGACCACCTAAGTAGGTGGTGCTGCCGACCAGGCTTCAAGCCCCGCTACCACGGCAAGGAACTCCCCTCAGCGGGGGGGGGGGGGGGGGGACTTCCCGGAGATCTTACGAACTCTGTTAAAGACTTCTGTGAGTGTAGTTCTGGTAGTGATGGAAGAGAGATAAGCCTTCCAAGAAATTCGTTGAGCCTCCTTGAAAGCGCGTCGTGCTCGAGCACGCGCTCGCCGAAAAGCATCCAAACACTGGGGGTCCCCACGGTGACGACGAAGTCGAGATAATGCAGCACGCTTCTCTTTCACAGTAGTAGTGCAAGCAGCGTTTCACCAGGGAACAGGACGTTTAGGGAACTGGCCAGACGTCCTGGGGACGGATTGAAGGGCTGCAGAATGTAGGGCATCAGTGAAATAGGATGCAGCCTCGTCAGAAGTTCCAAAGTCACCCAAAGGACGAAGAGAGGAGGTAAGTTCCGTAAATCGCTGCCAGTCTGCTTTATCTAGACGCCAGCGAGAAAGGCGTGACTGTGGTACATAATCAATGCGTTCCAATAAAATTGGAAAGTGGTCACTGCCATACAAGTCCGGTAAGACCCGCCAACGAAAATCAGGAAGAGAATTAGAAGTGCAAAGTGAAAGATCTATAGAAGTAAAAGTACCTGTCTGGCTATGAAAATGTGTCACCTCCCCAGAGTTTAAAATTTATAATCCCTGATCCTCAATAAAAGAAGCAACTAAAAGTCCGCGTGGGTTGGTAGCACCATCATCCCACAACGGATGGCGACCGTTAAATTCCCCTAATAAGAGTAAAGGCGAGGAAAGTTCCTGCACCAGGTCGTCAAGATCGTGTCTATCAACGGGAACACCAGGAGGGAGATAAAGGCTACATAATGTATAAAATTTGCCCAAATAAACCTTAACAGCAACAGACTGCGACGTTGAGTGAAGCTGTAATGGAACATAAGGGATATCACAGCGAACGAATATGGCGGTGTCACCATGGTGGCCCTGTCCAGGATTAGGGGTACTGTAAACGGCACGATACCCAGGAGGACTAGAGTGAGTGTAGTCTCCGAGCATTGTCTCCTGTAAACAAAGGCAAGCAGGAGAAAATCGAGATATCAATGCTCGGAGTTCCTTCCACGAGGCTCGTAGGCCTCTACAATTCCACTGGAGTAGGAAGATGTCTATTTTCGAGTGCGCTCCAGACGAGCCCCTGAAAGAGACTGCCTTTTACCCACCTGATTCGGTACGGTAAAACGATGAGAAGAGGAGACTGGGACCCGAGAGGAGCCGGGTCGAGGGACCTCGAGCTTTCTCCCAACAAAGGAACCTGCGCCCCCTCCGGACGCCGCACTACTAGAGCCAGACCGCACACCACTCCCCGAAGCTACATGCTCGCGGGGAGGATTCCCAACACTATCTCCAAGGGATTCCTCAGTTTCCATATCCCGATCAGGAAAACCACTAGAAGCAACAGTAACTGGAACAGAGGGGGTCGCAGCAGGCTCAATATGAGCCTCCGCATCTTCCTCCTTAGGCCTTTCCTGAGAGACCCCAGAATCATGTATACCTACAGTAATCTTAGTTGGCGGCACAGATTCAACTGAATCTGTAGAACCGCGATGTCGCTTGTTCATACCTCTGGCGAACTTCGGCGAAGCAATGTGAAGGCGCGGCCACACTTGCCTAGAACATTGCCCGAAACACTGCTCGACGCATGAAGAAAACATGTTACACGCACGCTAGCAACATGTCACTGACAGTACTGGGACAGTGTTTCGGCCACTGTTTGGGGCAAAGTCATGGACATGCTGGAAACAAGAGGTGAAATAGTGAAGTGGTCCACACTTGCCTCAGTCACTACCCAGCACCATGGCGACGAGGGAAGACGCGCTACTGGCCGCTGCAGCTACGGTGATACTATTTACACAGCAGAGACAACGGGGAAGATATCGTCGCCGATTTTGGATGCGTCCAACGCTTAGAGAAAAAAACACTGGTGAAAGGAACAATATCCTCAATGAGCTGATGGGAGATGACGTTGGATTGTTGCCGGCTCAACTCGGGGACAGTGCATCCTTTTCAAATTTCTTCAGGATGTCGAAGGCAGACTTTGAGCACATACTCAACATAATTGGACCTACTATTACCAAAGTGGAAACCAGGCTCAGAAAACCAATTTCGAGCACTGATCGGCTGGCAGTAACACTACGATATCTGATAACAGGCGATTCATATCGCAGTCTCAGCTACCTTTTCAAAGTATCCAAGCAGAGTATTTCACAGATAGTGCCAGAAGTGTGTGAAGCACTTATGAGCGGCCTCAGTGAATACGTGAAGGTAAGGATAATGTAAGGAAGGAGTCAGGAACATGTCAGCAGCTCGAAGCCTCGTCCACACCAGTGCTACCACCATGTCACAGGCAGAGCTGCCAACATGATGTGGACGCTAGTGCCTCGAACACGTCCGTGACAAAGTTAGAGACATGTTTCCTTCATGCGTCGAACATTGTTTCGAGCAATGTTCTAGGGCAAGTGTGGCCGCGCCTTGAGGTGCATGTACATCAACATGCATCACCTGGGACGAGGCCGGAGAAGCTCCATCAGAACCTGGAGGTGACTCGACAGAATCACAGGACAAAAGGGAAAATCTATTATGGGACGTATTAACAGTAGCTTCAAAGGGCCGGGAGGAAACCGTAGAGGACACCTGAGCAGCGGGCCTAGCGATGAGGTGTACGTCTTTGCTCCAGTACCGGCCTTCTGGCGATAGAGGAGTTCACGGCGCGCAATACCGAGGCTGATAAACTGACTATTTGCAAGTTGCAAAATATCCTGTTCCAGGCGATATCGTGGACACTGTCTGGAAGACAACTGGTGAGCATCCTGGCAATAGAAGCAATAAGTATCTGACTCACATTCCGCTGTGGAGTGCGAGCCTAGTGCAGAACAATTACTACACCGAGGGGGCTCAGTGCAGTATTTCTTACCGTGACCATACCCGTAACATGAAAAACACTGTAGAGGGCGGTCAACAAAAGGCTTTACCCGAAGATGGAGGGAGCCAGTACTGACACGGTCAGGGAGGGTAGAACCAAAAAAGGTGAGACGTATCATGTTAGCTGAACCCTTCATCATGTACACCTTATGAACAGAACTAGGGCACATTCCAAGTATTTCCTCCTCAGAGAACTCATAGAGGTCATGATTATATATACTGCCTTTACTATAATTGAAGGTATGGTGTGCTTTGACCGTTTCAAACATGTTGTCAGCAGGGCATGGTAGATGTTGCAGCATTTTAGCTTGAGTAATATTTTTAGCCCTGACTAACACCCCCTTCCCATACTTTTTCAGATTCCCCTCAGGGATCGTGCCAATTTCTTTGGCGAAGTACCTGGCAGCGTGAATGAAGTTGCCACGCCCATTCCTATAGTATGCAATAAACCAACGAGGGGGAGGGACCTGGCTGTCCTTGGGAGTTGGCTCTAACAAAGCATCTTCGAAGAGGTTCGGGACAGAGTCCATGTCACTGTCAGAAATATTGGAAGAGCGGAGAAGTTTCGCTTGAAATCCAGCACCTGCGATAGGCAGACTCGCAACACCATCACACGCCGAGTGGGCTTCAGCGCTGGAGGCAAAGGTCACATAGCATCTGTTTGACTTGGTCTCCATCATAAATGAGACGGATACGAAGGACTGTGCCAAATGGCTTGAGTAAGGAGTGCAAGGCACGGCAGGAAAACGATGGATCGATATTCACCATCTGAAGTGCGTCCAGCTTGGAAGAGGGACGCACATCAGAGTTACCCCCGGAATGGGAGGCAGCTTTGTCAGACACACGTGGACTTTTGTGTCGCACGGACTTGTCTTGGTCAGCCCCTCTAGGAGGTAAGGACTTTCCAGCGGCACCACCAGGAGCCGGGAAAGGCTCCAAGGTGGCGACGAGAGGACCGTGTAGGGGTATTCGGGGACAGGCGGACGTCAGGGAGAGAGGCAGGCCGAGGCAAGGGAAATTTACCCATACACAGGGGAGGTGTTTCACTCCCCCACCCACCATGGAACCCAACAAGGGGAGGCTGGATGTTGGGGCCAGACCGCAACCAACAGCCCCAGGGGTAATGGGGAAGTATACGCATCCACTGCCAGGTGTTTAACGGCGGCTGCGGGACCATTGCGACCGCCCACCCGGCAGTGACCACTTGACCCTAGCCATCGCATGACCAGCCGATTGATTCAGTGAGGCCACATTGAACCGCCCGTTTTACCCCAACCCTCCCATCAAAGGAAAGTTGGAAAGTTTCGTTTAGTCGGCGCAACATCTGTGGCCATATGCCGGAGAGAGACAGAAGGGGAAGGAATTATAGGAGAAGGGAACAGATCCCAGGAGACGGGACACAACTCCCGATTAATACCTGGTACCCATTCACTGCTGGGTGGACAGGGGCGTAGGGTATCGGAAAAGCCGCCCAAATTTTTCTACTCCGCCCGGGAATCGAACCCGATCCTCTCTCGGTTGTGAGCCGAGTGTGCTAACCACTGTACCACGAAGCCCCTTCCCACCAAAGGGGCGTATTGCCCACCGAGGGGAACTACACCCTGCCCCGCGGCGGACTCAACCCCCAGATGAGAGGGCATGGGGAGTATACGGGACGCCACGCACGGCAAACACGTGTAGGTGGTAAAAGGGCAAGTCGGGCGATGGCAACGTCACCAGTAGGCCTCCTCTACCGGTGATGAGGGGGGAGCACTTGGTCCACGAGGCCAACGGACATCGAGCCCTATTGAGGTGGGCAAGCCACCACGGTAGGTGGTGCCGCCGACCTCGCTTCAAGCCCCGTCACCACGACAAGGTGACTCCCCTTCGACGGGGAGGAGGAGGAGGAAAAGGACGTTGAAGGGGAAAATGGAGAGAAGCAGTGAGATTTGACGACTGGAAAAGAGGTGATTGTTTCTTCATGCCAGTTTTTCCTAAGTATATAACCAGGGACAGATACACAAAAATTCTCAAATTTCTTCATTTTGTAAACAATGAAGAAGAGTCTGATGATCCATTATGGAAAATAAGACCAGTGCTGGATTACATGACAAATAAGTACAAGGCTTTTTTCAAGCCATTTCAGAACCATGTTATTGATGAGTCACTAATTCTCTTCAAGGGAAGACTGAAGTTCAAACGGTACATACCATCAAAACGTCACCGCTTTGGAGTGAAGTTGTTTGTACTTTGTGACTGTGAAACTGGCATTGTGTTAGACATATGCATATACACAGCCAGTGACACTGACATCCCCAGAAACCATCCTTTGAAGTTCTCAGGTGCAGTTGTGGATCACCCGATGTAGGATTATCTTGATAAAGGACATATTTTGTGCACTAATAACTGGTATACTAGTCCTGCTCTGGCAAAATATTCGCTGGACCGTAACACTGGCAGAGTGGTAACAGTAAAGGCAAATAGAAAATCTTTGCCCGAATTTGATAGAACCAAAAAAGGAGATGTAAAGAAATATCAAAGCAATGACATGCTAGTGATCAAGTGGCATGACACAAGAGAAGTACATATTATCTCCACTGTGCACACTGGCAGGATGGTAGAAACAAGCAAACGTCACTGGCAAACAAGAGAACACATTTTCAAGCCGGATTCGGTCATAGATTATAATATAAATATGAGGTTTGAAGACAAAAGTGACATGCAAATCAGTAATGTTGACAGCCTCAGAAAAGCACAAAAGTGGTACATAAAGGTGTTCTTCCACTTGCTTGATGTTTGCATGTTGAATGCATACAACATGTACATGACGAAAACAGGAGAACGATCATCTCTTCGGGAGTTCAACAAGACTGTCGCAACTCAAACCCTGGAGAAATATGGTACAGTCATACCAATACATTCCCGGCCAGGCCGACAGAGTCACACATCCAGGGAATCTGTGGAACGCCTCCAGTTCATCGATGCATTGAAACTCCACTACCCAAGTCATGTTCCTCCCCGACCAAGTCAGGCATCAGGGAAAGGACAGCGGGAATGTATAGTCTGTAGAACTACACAGAAAGGAGAAAAGAAGCGTAAGCTTGTCACCACAATGTGCAGTGAATGAAATGTGGGACTGTGCCTCGGGGACTGCTTTCGAGACTACCACACACTCAAGTCCTTCTAGGCGAAAGACAAAGACTGTATATAGTGTAAAAAGTTAGAAATATTATAAATAAGAAAGTATTAGTAAAATAAGAACATAAGAACGTAAGGAGTCTGCAAGAGACCGGTTGGCCAATGAAGTGACCCACTGCCTCCTACAAGAAAAATCAATAACTTCTTCACACATACGAAATGGTAAGTAAAATATATATTTTTTTTTTTTGGAGATGCACGGTGACACATAATTAATATTGTACACGTGTGTGTGTGTGTGTGTGTGTGTGTGTGTGTGTGTGTGTGTGTGTGATAGCAAAACCTCAAGCTCTCTCTCTCCATTCACAGACAACCAACTTTTTCCTTCATCCTTGGAGACAACTTCCTCAGAAATGTAAGTAAAGTTTTTTTGCAATTTTATCAGGCTAGCGAATGCAGCAACACACACACACACACACACACACACACACGCAGCTGTCACTTGACCCATGAACTGGCCTGGGATGACCTGAAGATTAGCGAGTCCCCTACATCTCTCTCTCTCTCTCTCTCTCTCTCTCTCTCTCTCTCTCTCTCTCTGCATCAATCACCCCACCGAGCCCCCTCTGCACCCTCTTCACCACACAAACCTTCCTCGCCACCTTCCTCTCGACATCATCAACCTCGCCCTCACACAATGTAGTATTGTCACTAATGGCAGGTCGGTGACCACCGAGATAAAAGGCGGTTGCACGTCCTCAAAAATTCACAACGGCAGCAGCAACCTAGCTGCCCGTAAAGCTAGGTTGCTGTTGCTGTTGTTGTGACAAAAATAGTTGTCAATTATCTTTTCCTCTCCTGTGATAATTCTCTCTCTCTCTCTCTCTCTCTCTCTCTCTCTCTCTCGGAAAGGAAGTAACAGTGGTAAAGGAGGCATGGCGTATAGGGGTATGGAGAAATAAGGGAAATAGTAAGGAAAATACGTGATGAAGAGAATGAAATAACTCAGTCCCAAAAGTTTCCGGGAAACGCATGGGACGGCAGAAGACAAGGCTAACCAGATAAAAAGCTCAGACTTCTGATAATATCCTATACGCTAAGGAGAGAGAGAGAGAGAGAGAGAGAGAGAGAGAGAGAGAGAGAGAGAGAGAGAATGTGTGTGTGTGTGTGTGTGTGTGTGTGTGTGTGTAGACTCACCCATGTACACCCACACACATGCAACTGGCCTATCTCTTTTCCGATAACGTCGCCTTCCCTACCCTCCTCATCCTGCTTTGACCCCATCACCACTTCCCTACCCTCGAAACAGCCCCAAGAGTAGATGTGTGTGTGTGTGATGGGTTGGATTGCTTCGCTAATATCGAGGTTCGAGGGAGAGCCCGCGGCCTTGACCTCCGTGCTGCTACATGTCCACTGCACCTCCCACTTCTCCTAGCCAGCCAATCCCACATATTATTTAGGTGGGCAGTAGGAGGATAGCAGGCGAGTTTTGGGGTCAACTCGAAAAAGACTATAATGTATCCCGAAGAGAGAGAGAGAGAGAGAGAGAGAGAGAGAGAGAGAGAGAGAGAGAGAGAAAACTAAATAAATAAATAGAGTTGACCATAAAAAACGGGCTTGACGCGTTTTCTGCGGTTTGTCATTCACATCTATCAGGGAGAGAGAACGAGATAATAAAATCAAAACATTACTTACAGATGTAGCTTTATATCTTGTGTCAGATTATGAACAAAAGTAATCGTTGTAGCTCAGTGAAGCAGCGTGCTAGGTTGCTTTGTTGCTGTTGCATCCCACCCACCCACCATAGCCTGGGATCGAACTCGAGTCTCTCCCAAGCGAATATTGTGCACTTTACCCACTGAGTTACGGCGATTACCGCTTGGAATGTGTTACAGCTTCAACATATCTTACTTTCCTTTGAACTCTCTCTCTCTCTCTCTCTCTCTCTCTCTCTCTGAGGAAGAGAAAGAGAGGGGGGAAGGGGATGGGGAGGGAGAGTGAGGGGTAAGGGGAGGGGGGGTAAGTGATGACAAAGGCTGGGATCTGTATGTGTGTGTGTGTGTGTGTGTGTGTGTGTGTTAGCAAAACATCACGCTTTCGTTCTCCGTTCACAGGCAACCAACCTTTTCCTTCATCCTCCTCAGAAGGCGGAAGCCTCCACGGGGTTGTTTCAGAGGGGGATGAACGCCTGCTGCACCTGTCTCCCCGGCATACCACTGATTCTTCTCAAGCGTATGAAAAATGTAAGTAAAGTTTTTTTGCAATTCGATTAAGTTAGCGAATGCAGCAACACACACACACACACACACACACACACACACACACACACACACACATCAGCTGTCACTTGAGCCATTAATAGGCCTGGGATGACCTGAAGATTAGCGATTCCCCGACACAAGGGAGGGGAGGGTAACTCCCTCCTCAGTTGTATGTGTGTGTGTGTGTGTGTGTGTACATAATTAGGGGAGCACCGGATAGTGAAATTTACTATCCGGCCGGATACCGGATAGGTTTGATAGTTTAACAATATCCGGCCGGATAGTTACTGTTGCAATGATAAGACATTGATAGATACTACTAAATGATAATGGTTATGACTTATAAGGTTTTTTCTTTCCCATGATTATTATGGTGAATCATAAATAAAGTATGTAATTAGGCCCTAAGCAAGCCATACACTCGTATACCCGTCACTGACATGTATAAGACAGCCGCCCCGTACTCGTCACTGACGCGTATGGGACAAGACTGACTCCGTTCCCACCAGCTATGTGTCATCAGTTTAGCAGTCACAGGTTCACCACCACCTGTACAGGATTACCTCTCCAGTCTCCACGCCATGACCGTGACTTTACTGTTACTGTGCACCTATTATCTACCAGGTAAGCAAAAATAGACTAGAGGCTGCGTTTTTTTAATGAAAGGTGATAATTAATAAAAGTATGTCAGAGGCGGTGTTTCTTTTTATAAAAGGGGAAACATTGAAATAGAGTATGTTCAACGTAGAGGCTGTTTCGTTTTATGAAAGGGGAAAAAATAAAAGAGTATGTTCAACGTAGAGGATGTTTCTTTTTATGAAAGGGTAAAAAATATAATAGAGTATGTTCAACGTAGATGATGTGTTACTTTTTATGAAAGGGGAAAAAATAAAATAGTATGTTCAACGTAGAGGATGTTTCTTTTTATGAAAGGGGAAAATTGAAATAGAGTATGTTCAACGTAGATACTGTGTTTCTTTTTATGAAAGTTGAAAAATAAGTCCTACGTCTGTGTAGGCAACGAGAGTAAGCTATTAGTAAATAAAACAAAATAAAAGTCAAACTGAACTAACCCAATAATAATTTCATACGTACACTTTGATGTTTAAGGAGTTTTGTAAACAATTTACATTCATAACGGTACTTAACTGCACGAGTAGGCTATTTATTTTTAGCATGCACAACACTTTTTTTTTTATTTGATAAGTTATGCAAATCTTGAAACTAACATTAATTTATTTCTTTCTGATTTTCCGTAGATTGTTGGCTGCAATGTCGAGCTTCATCTGGAGCCTTTTCAAGATTAATGATTCCTCCGACCCCTCAGCACAGTGCGTGGTTTGTAATAAAAAAAATAAGAAGAGGCACTGGGGAGCGTACGTCATTCAGCACGACACCTTTGCACAACCACGCGAAGGTTTTGCATAATGAATAATACCAGGATGCCAAGAAGGGACTACTACAAAAGAAAACCAAAGAAGAGGCCTCTGAAGAATATGATGTATCCAAGAAAGCCCCGGCAAGGGGGGAAAAAAATCATCCAGTTGTCATTATAGGAAACGTTCGACAAAAGGAAGTTGTGGTACATCAGTGATGCTAGGGCTAAAGTAGTTCGCAAAAAAAATCTTCTCATGATGGCATTGGAAAACCAGCCTTTCAGCATGGCTGAAAATGACGGCTTTATTGGTCTTATGGCCCATTTACAGCCACAATATGTCATACCTAGCCGAAGCTTCTTCACTGAGAACGTTCTGCCATACCTCTATGAACTACGAAATAATGTTGCAGCTGAGGTGGCAAAAGCTGACCATGTTAGCTTCACATCTGACATCTGGACTTGTCCATCATCTCATGAAACGTTCCTGTCTCTGTGCTCACTGGATCACTGCGGAATATGAACGGAAGAATGCAGTCCTCCATGCGTCTCACTTTCAAGACTCGCATACAGGTGTGAACATCGCTGAGAGAGAGAGAGAGAGAGAGAGAGAGAGAGAGAGAGAGAGAGAGAGAGAGAGAGAGAGAGAGAGTGAGTTTGGACATAAACAAGGGTGTCTTATCGATTTTGAGAGAGAGAGAGAGAGAGAGAGAGAGAGAGAGAGAGAGAGAGAGAGAGAGAGAGAGATGGGCGCATCACTAACTTTTTTGTCTTTTTGTGCTTTAGCATCTTTACTTTTTATTTATCTTTATTCATCATTTTTTTTTTTTTGGAGGGGGGCTCTTCATCTTTGTTTTTTTGCGGGTGGGCACTTGTTCGGAGGCACCCGGTGATGCGGCATGTCCAATATCAGTTTCACTTTGCCGCCTTTGATTACATAGCGACCAGCAACCCGGTGCCTTCGGACCGTCTCATTAGCCTGCTTGAATTGCTTGATGAGCTGCCTCAGCTCCTGTACTTCACCCATGGCTGAGAAACAGCTACGAAGCCAGCTACGAAAAAATTTGTTTAGTATTACATGTTTCGTGGAGCAGGAGAGCTGATAAACATCTTACCGGCAGGGAAACAATGCTGCGACTGCCTTGTCAAGTTGTCATAACACTGCTACGAGTAACGAACGCGTATTCTTGTTGTAACTTGTTGATCTCTCTCTCTCTCTCTCTCTCTCTCTCTCTCTCTCTCTCTCTCTCTCTCTCTCATAATAATGCTTTACTTGCATTAGGTACAAGAAAATAACACACACACACACACACACACACACACACACACACACACACACAAATAAGCAAACAAACGATTACGTTAGGCTTCAGTCCTCGTGTTCTGTCGCATGTGTCTGGTCAGCAGAGAGAGAGAGAGAGAGAGAGAGAGAATTATCAGGGAGGGAGGGAAGAGGGTAATTGAGAAGGGGAGATAAGGAAATAAGTCTTCTGTCACTGGCAATCCACCCTCCTCCCCCAAAGCTGCTTTCTTTCCATGATCCCATTTTCTCGTCTCCCAAGGACAAAGGCTTGTTTTTTTCATTTATTTATTTATTGTATGCTATGAAATTATTATTATTATTATTATTTTTTTTTTTTACAGGACATCGACAGTCAGCTACGTGGCCCGGGGCTGGTCAAGTGTCACCCCGCTATACCGACCTCACTCACAAGAACTCTATAATAAAACGTAACTTGCACAATACTAAATTTTATTTCCCCATCATTGTTTACTCAAGTAGGGCAGGGATATCATAAGGTTATCAACGTCGGTGTCAGGTCAAGTATACAATTCTCTCTCTCTTGATCCCTGATACTGGAGAGGAGGGAGGGCAAGTAGATAGATAGAGTGAGAGTGTGGCGTGCTTCCCCGCGACGCGTCACGACCACGAAAAAATGCGCAGTATTTTCGGCTGTCATAATTTTTTTTATTATTATTAGGAGATAAGTTTTGTTACACCACCATATATACTAGATGATTATACATTTATTACAAAGAAGAAAGACACCATTTCCACCTCTTTTAAATGTCTAAATTTTCCCCGTGCACAGCATCCAGAGAAATATATCGCCACCCGTACTCTAAGGGCTAGAGACCTTGTGGAATCTATTTCAAGGCGATATGTCAAGCAGCTTGGTGCATCGCCCTTGTTGAAGTTCGCAACAGCTGTTGCAGTAGCAAAGTCCACCGTTGTCTTGGAAGCATTGCGATGTTTTCAGTGTGTCCATTGTCACGTGTCTACATTCACACTTCACTACCATGTACGAATCTATTTGAATGTGTGTAAATTTCACTGTTAGTCTGTTTGTAGCACAATATGCACACAAAACTTTCCCCACCAGTTCTTCAACATTTTCTTTATCTAAAATCACTCTACGTCTATCAGGTCCTTGTGGTTTTTCTTCCTGTTTTTTCACGAAGCGATATTTCCTCTTTTGTCCACTTGTTGCAACATGTGTGGGTGGTGGCGGTGGTGGTGGTAGCTGTGACCTCTCTGCTTGCGATGCCCGAGCCGCCCTCCGGCAAAACTCACGGCGCATAGCTAGGTGCTTTTTTGGTCTCGGCATGTTGTACGAGTGTGCATGCAGGATAACAGCACAATACACTGAAAGAACACTGCAAAATTTGCCAATACACACAGACACGTGGTCAGTACGCGCATCACAACACCTCCCACCGCGCTTGCTCAAGGGTGACATGTTATCCGTTTTGGATCATTCACCCGGTTCTCCCTCCCTCTCTCATTATCTCTCCCTCTGGGTTGCCAAAGACTTCCAGAAAATTATCTTTAAAAAATAAAGAATAAAATCTGAGAAAAAAATCTTCAAGTTTCCAGATTGACAGTGAACTGTCAAACCACGTGGTTAAAGTGCCGAGCGTAAACAGACCACGCCCCCGGCCCTTTAAACGGTAAAAAAAAAACGAGAGTAACATGCTGAGACGCTGGGAGGATGTTGCCAGAACCCTGCTTGATTTTTTGGTGCATATTACTCATTTTTGTATTTTCAGTGATTTTTCGCTCAAAATACGACCGACCTCCCGAGTAAAAATATGTAAATTTGAGTTTCTCTGATAGACGGTCTGCTTTCTTTTGTCTTCTCAAATACTATATAACGCTTTAAATCTTGCTAACATTCACTTTCAACCTTCTTCTGCACATTGTCACACTATTCCAGAATCATCTGCGGCATCATCTCATTTTCTGCCAACAAGTCTTATCATCTGCATATAGGTCTGACACAAAAGAATATCCTGCACCTCTCACATTAAGCTCTGACCCTATCTCCTAAGTTGAAAGTGAGCTGCGAAAAACAGTATCTCGTGGCAGGCCTATTTTGTATTCAATACTAGAAATTTACTTAAGGGTAAACTCGATGTCACCTAAACTCACCCTAACTACATGAATGTGTTCATTAGATAAAACAAAATGGACCCTAACTACATGAATGCCTTCATTAGATAAAAAAAAAAATGGGGCTATGAAAAAGATCAACTCACAATATCATGGGTGGACAGACACTGTTCTGCACGCAACAAAGACTCATGTCAACATAGTCTGAACTAGAATAGTTGTTGTATGGTGAACGAAATAAGTAAATAGATAAGATTTTCATTTTTAAGGGATCCAGAGGACAGAGCTGTTGGACCTACACCTCTGGCAGATGAAGAAACCAGCGTTCCATTTCATATTGTTGTGCACCTGCCCATCAGTATCCAAAGGTTGCTGCTAGTGAAGTTGCTTTGCCAGGGACTTGGTTAACAGATCGATCATGCCAAACATTTATCAGGATATAGTTTTATGTATTTTTTTTATCAGGGCTCCAATCTACTGTAGTTTTTGAGAGTTAAAAGTGTAATCATGTCCGAAGTGCCACAACAAAATTTATTTTAAGGTTGGAGGAGGTAGGAAGACACCTACCGAAACGGACGCAAGCCACTCCCCGTGAGGTATATATGGGAAGTGAGAAGGGTGCTGAAGCCCTCCAAAGACCCTTCCCATGTCCCCACTAACCGTTTCCCTATTGTCTCATCAACACAAGAGCGTAGTTCAGCATGCTCTTTAAAGACAGATCATCTCTTTATCTACACTACACTACATTCACACAACATACTTACCTTTTCCCAAAATTCATAATTCAAAATGGCGCACCTTCACCCTGCCTCGGAGTACCCGCCAGGGGGGAGGGGGGGGGGGGCAAAGTCCCCCAGGGAGGACCCCCCTTCTGGCTGCCGACTGTCTTGATAACTCCTCGAACCTCTTTCATATCAATTTCTGCAACATTCGCGATCTTTGTTCTAATTTCCATTCTGTGGAACACCATATTCCCTCCTCTAAACCTCACTTTCTCTTCCTCACCGAAACACAGGTCTCTGAGGCTACTGACAGCAATCTCTACTGTTTCCTTCTACTGTCTCTGAGGCTACTGACAGCAATCTCTACTGTTTCCTTCTACTATCTCTATCTTAAATTTCAATCCAAAACTGGATGTTGCGCCTACGTGCGCAGCGACATCACTTTCTCTCGAGCCCACGACCTTGACTCTTCAGAATTTTCCACCATCTGGCAAAGACTTCATTGTCATTCTATTACTAAATACATCTGTGTTGTTTATCTCACCTGACCTTACTAACTATGTAAAATTCTTTGACTATTTGAGCTCTTAAAGTGGAGCACGACCTAGAGCAGTTGGTTCAGCACATAACACGTATTCCCGACCGCCTTAGAGACCGGCCCAACATAATAAACCTCTTCCTTACCTCTAACCCTTCTGCTTACTCTGACAAACTGTTCTCTCCGTTGGGCTCCTACGATCACAACCATATTTCTGCATCCTGTCCAATCGCTCCTATACATCCTTTGGACCCACCGAAGAGGCGATGCTTCTGGCATTTTGCTTCAGCTCGGTGGGACGACCTGAGAACGTACTTTTTCCGATTTCCCGTGGAATGACCACTGTTTCCAGGACAGAGACCCCTCTGTGTGTGCCCAGCGCATTACAGAGGTGATTGTCTCTGGACTTGTCAGAAGGGAATGTTGTTCATGTTTACCATTCTCTGACAGAAGGATATGGGATGGCAGGTTTGGCCCGTTTCTAAGCTGCTATGGGTGTCAAAGAACTTACCCCATATACCTTCACCCGGCATGCAGAATACATATATAAGGAAATGGGCACTTTTTACAAGAACAAGAGAGTGTAATGAAAAAGTGTGTTGACAGAGCATATGAAAAGCAAGGGAAAGGAAGAAATGTTGATGGGAAACTGAATATAGATGTTAGTTTTGATGGCACCTGGCTCACCAGAGGTCACAAAAGTCATGTTGGTGCTGCTTTTGTGATGGATATAGACTCCGAAATGGTAGTTGATTTTGAAGTGCTAAGTAATTTTTGTAGAGCATGGGCTATCATGAGAAAAAAAAAAAAAAAGCTCCTTTTGATGAATGGTACGATACACTACATGCAGGAAAGTGCCAAGCTAATTTCAAAGGACTGTCAGGAGCTATGGAGTCTGAATGGGGCAGTCAGAATGTGGCAGAAAAGCGAGGGGAAAGGTTTTAGATATATTACATTATTCAGTGATGGAGACTCTAGTTCTTTCAAGGCTGTATGCACCCTGAACAATGTAAATGGAACATATGCTAGCCACAGTGTTGTGGAAGAGGAATGCATGAACCATGTGCAAAAACGGATGGGTACACGGCTAAGAAAGTTGAAGGAAGAACTAAAAGTGGAGAAAACAACTAAAACAGGAAAGGTGATGAAAAAAAGCTTAGTTGGTGGTAAGCATCAACTTAATGATAAACTCAGTAGGAGTAGGTAGGATAGTAGGAGTAGGTAGGAAGACACCTACCGAACGGGCGTGAGCTACTCCCGGTGAGGATATATGGGAGGCGAGAGGGTGCTGAAGCCCTTCAAAGACCCTTCCCATGTCCTCACTAACCGTTTCCCTTTTGTCTCATAAACACCAGAGAGTAGTTCAGCATGCTCTCTAAAGACAGTTCCTCTCTCTTTCTACACTGCACTACATTCACACAGCACACGCACACCTTTTCCCAAAATTCAAAATGGCGAAAAATTACAGAGCCTCGGAGTCCCCGCCTGGGGGGAGGGGGCCATCATTTCCCCCAGGGAGGACTCCCCTTCTGGCTGCCGACTTGAGAGGTGCCCTGATTACTCCTCAATTTCTGCAACATTATCAATTTCTGCAACATTCGCGGTCTTCGTTCTAATTTTTATTCTGTGGAACACAGTATCTCTCCTCCTCTAATCCTCACCTTCTCTTCCTCACCGAAACACAGGTTTCTGAGGCTACTGACAGCAACCTCTACTCTGTTCCCTCCTACTGTCTCTATCCTAAATTTCAATCCAAAGCTGGATGTTGCGCCTACGTGCGCAACGACATCACTTTCTCCCGTGCCCAAAACCTTGACTCTTCAGAATTTTCTACCATCAGGCTAAGACTTAATTGTCATTATCTTACCAAATACGTATGTGCTGTTTATCTCTCACCTAACTCTACTAACTATGTAAACATCTTTGACTATTTGAACTCTAAAGTGGAGCACATCTTGACTCACTCTCCCTTCGCTGAAATCTCCATCTTGGGAGATTTCAATGTTCACCACCAGCTTTGGCATTCATTCTCTTTCACTGACCAGCCTGGTGAACAAGCCTACAACTTTGCTCTCCTCAACGACCTAGAGCAGTTGGTTCAGCATCCTACTCGTATTCCCGACCGTCTTGGAGACAGGCCCAACATTCTAGACCTCTTCCTTGCCTCTAATCCTTCTGCTTACTCTGTCAAACTGTTCTCTCCGTTGGGCTCCTCCGATCATAACCTTATTTCTGTATCCTGCCCTATCGCTCCTGTACATCCTCTGGACCCACCGAAGAGGCGATGCTTCTGGCATTTTGCTTCAGCTCGGTGGGACGACCTGAGGATGTACTTTTCCGATTTCCCGTGGAATGATTGCTGCTTCCAGGAGAGAGACCTCTCTGTGTGTGCCCAGCGCATCACAGAGGTGATTGTCTCTGGAATGGAAGCATACATTCCACGTTATTTCTCTACCCCTCATGCTAAAAAGCCTTGGTTTAATCATGCTTGTTCTCGTGCTATTAAAGATAGAGAGGCAGCTCACTAAAGATTCCAGAGCCTTCGAACACCCGCTAACTTTGACCTTTACATTTCAGCCCGGAATCGTGCCAAATCTATTTTCCGACTTATCAAAACTTCTTTTATTAATAGAAAATGTCAACATCTTGCTTTTTCTAATTCTTCCAGTGACTTCTGGCATCTAGCCAAACATATCTCCTCCAATTTAACTTCTTTTTTTCCTCTCCGTCCTCCTCTGCCGTCTCATCTGTCTCTAAGGCTGAACTCTTCGCTCAAACTTTCTGTAAGAACTCCACCCTGGACGATTCTGGGCATATTCCTCCTACTGACTCCTCTGACTCCTTTATGCCTGTTATTAAAATTCTTCCAAATGGTGTTTTCTATGCCCTCTCTGGCCTCAACTCTCAGAAGGCTTATGGACCTGATGGAGTGCCTCCTATTGTCCTTAAAAACTGTGCTTCCGTGCTGACACCCTGCCTGGTCAAACTCTTTCGTCTCTGCCTATCAACATCTACCTTTCCTTCCTGCTGGAAGTAGGCTTTTGTACAGCCTGTGCCTAAGAAGGGTGACCGTTCCAATCCCTCAAACTACCGCCCTATAGCTTTACTTTCCTGTCTATCTAAAGCTTTTGAATCAATCCTTAACCGGAAGATTCAAAAGCACCTTTCCACTTCTAACCTTCTATCTGATCGCCAATATGAGTTCCGCAAGGAACGTTCTACTGAGGATCTCCTTGCCTTCCTAACTGACTCTTGGTCATCCTCTCTTAGCCGTTTCGGTGAAACCTTTGCTATTGCGCTGGACATATCTTTGGTTTCCAAACTACCCTCCTACGGTTTCTATCCTTCTCTCTGTACCTTTATCTCCAGTTTCCTTTCTGACCGTTCTATTTCTGCTGTGGTCGACGGTCACTGTTCTTCCCCTAAACCTATTAACAGTGGTGTCCCACAGGGTTCTGTCCTATCTCTTACTCTCTTTCTGTTGTTCATTGGTGATCTTCTTTCCAAAACGAACTGTCCTATCCATTCTTACGCCGATGACTCCACTCTGCATTACTCAACTTCTTTTAATAGAAGACCCACTCCACAGGAACTTAACGATTCAAGGCTGGAGGCAACAGAACGCTTAGCCTCAGACCTTACTATTATTTCCGATTGGGGCAAGAGGAACCTGGTGTCCTTCAACGCCTCAAAAACACAGTTTCTCCACCTATCCACTCGACAAAATATTCCAAACAACTATCCCCTATTCTTCGACAACACTCAGCTATCACCTTCTTCAACACTAAACATTCTCGGTCTATCCTTAACTCAAAATCTCAACTGGAAACTTCATATCTCATATCTTACTAAATCAGCTTCCTCGAGGCTGGGCGTTCTGTACCGTCTCCGCCAGTTCTTCTCCCCCGCACAGTTGCTATCCATTTACAGGAGTCTCGTCCTCCCTCGTATGGAGTATGTATCTCAAGTATGGGGGGAGGTCCATTCACACAGCTCTCTTTGACAGAGTGGAGTCAAAGGCTCTTCGTCTCATCAACTCTCCTCCTCATACTGATAGTCTTCTATCTTTCAAATTCCGCCGCCATGTTGCCTCTCTATCTTCAATCGATATTTTCATGCTCACTGCTCTTCTGAACTTGCTAGCTGCATGCCTCCCCCCCTCCCGCGGCCCTGCTGCACACGTCTTTCTACTCATGCTCATCCCTATACTGTCCAAGCCCCTTATGCAAGAGTTAACCAGCATCTTCACTCTTTCATCCCTCACGCTGGTAAACTCTGGAACAATCTTCCTTCATCTGTATTTCCTTCTGCCTACGACTTGAACTCTTTCAAGAGAAGGGTATCAGGACACCTCTCCTCCCGAAATTGACCTCTCTTTTGGACACTCCTTTGATCTCTATTCAGGATCAGTGCGTAGTGGGCTTTTTTTTTTATTTATTTACGCCCTTGAACTGTCTCCTTAGCTGTAAAAAAAAAAAAAAAAAAAACATTGATACCTTTCAAAAGTACTACGGAATAGCCATCAAGGATAGTATTCACACTGACGTTCTGACAATGAAATTGAAAAACATGTCAGGGTTTTGGCATGCCATTTCCCTGGATGGGGATGGCAATCATCACCACATACACTGTGACTATTCTTGGTGTGTCTTCAAGAAGGCCAAGCAAGAAGACAAACCTATCCCCTCCCATGACACAATGAAGCATGAAGACAGAGTGAGGGGAGTCTTCTTTGATTGATCAAGCCCTGTCCTCCTTGAAAGGTGCTTGCGAGGAGAAAGCGAGAATAGGAATGAAGGACTTCATTCAAAGCTTTGGCACCACCAGAGCAAGGCAAAGTTTGCTGGCCTCCAGAAGGTGACATTTGTGACCCAGCTCACCATAACTAACCACAATTTTAGGTATCAGGTACACCAGATTCCTGCAGCACCTTGGCTTCCTCATGACCTCAAAGAGTGTGTTGTCCAAGAAGAGGATGGACAAAAAGAAAATAACTCCACGGAAGAACCCAAAGAAGCCAAAGAAGAAAACGAAGGCAACACCTGGCAGCTTCTAACGTAATTGCTTCCTGGCCACAATGAGGTGGGTGGGCTCCACTGATACTGATACTAATATATATATATATATATATATATATATATATATATATATATATATATATATATATATATATATATATATATATATCAGTGGTGGGCACCGATCACTTTTTTGCGGTTCCGATCCCCGATCATCCGATCACATTGGGCAACTGATACGGTTCCGATCATCCGATCATTTTTTAAGTACTGTTGTTCCTATTAATCATTCCGATCATCTTATACTGATATTTATTATTTTTTTTAAATAATAATAAAAAAAATTATATTTTAGGCATCCTTTACATAATAATTTTAAATAAGTAATAAGTTAATTATTTGCTTATATTTTTTTTTCCTCTTTCTTTTCGTATACAGGACAAGGTAAAGAAAAAAAATTCTTAAATTCTTATTTTAGGCATTTATTTAAGTCTCCCCTTTTTATTCAGTTTATGAAAGTATGGAAAAATAATTGTTCACTATTCTAACTATTGACGTTAATGACTTAAAAATTACGTCACCAAAACAGCAGCCGCCCGGCACGGATGAGACAGACTCCGTCCCTCTGTCGTGTGCCTTTCCCTGACAAACATGGCCAGCATTAACCACGATTTATGGATTGCTGTCGCTGTGCTTCCTGCTGGAGAAGAAGGGATAACAGCTAGCTAGATTAAGGCCCTGTCCCACCAACGCCCGGTACATCTCGAATTACGCCGAATTGGGTTACTTCGGCACGCCCACGGAAAAATCGGCACTGGTCGGCGGTCAACGAGCGCACATCTTTCCACGCCGGCACGCACCAGCTAGCGGCCAAAAAAGCCGCAGTCGACAATAACTTTATCCGAGAGCGGCCCGACAGAATTTTTGATTACGAGATACCGTGCCGACACCGTACAATGTTTTTCATTACCGTGTCTCTGCCGGGCAAGCACCGTGCACGTACCGGCTCTTGCCGGACGCGTATCGGCAAAGGCGTATCGGCCTTTACCAGGTCATAAAATCTCCCCCCCGGTGTTCTCACGGTGTGAGTACGGTGCCCGAGGAATGCGCACGGCAGGGTAAAACGCCTTTTTCTGTTCTTTCACCATATTTAGGCCATACCAACCCTTCCATATTTTATGAATTTCTGATTTGTATTAAATGTAGGAAGCCAAACTATGCAGATAGTTCATTCTTACAGTGCATGTTATGTAACAACAATTTTCATACTGAATGTGTCTCACCTTTAGAGATCCAATAATGTTTACTTGTTCAACTTGCAGGGATTTTGTTTCTGATAATGAACTTTAAGTACCACTAGTCATCAATATTTGATGGTGAGAACAGGAAAGGATAATGTTACCGCCGCTCGTGAGAGGAGCAAAAGTGGGAGTAGTAGTGATGTTGGGGGACAGCAGTATTTTGGTGGTAGTCTGGGTCGACCAATCTCATGTTAACAGCCTGGAAGTGTCTAGCCAGCATTTTTGTAGAGTGAGTGAGATGGTGAATCAAATACACGTGTCGGCCCTGGTTTTTTTCTGAATCAAATAGTGGTGTTAAGGCGACCCTGGGGCCGTGGAGAGAGGACAAGGGGCAGAAGAGGTTCTGGTGTAACAGAGCGAGGACGCAGCCCTCATCCGTCCTTCTGTCCTCAAAGGTTCGTACCACGAGCGAGGACGCAGCCCTCATTCGTCTTTCTGAGACCCATAACCTGATTCCCCTCGTTCTCGTGACATATATTAAAATACGTCGTCCTCTGATCTCTGTTCTGTCATATAATTGCCATATTAGAAGATGCGGACTAGGTAAGCACGCAGAAGTTGCTGAAGCAACAGTCTATTAAAGCTATGTTTTGTTCTGGTGAGATAGTTTTAAGAACTGCAAGAGCTGGAACAGGTATTACTGCTTGTGGACGATTAGGTCGTTTTTTTTCTTCAGTTTGAGGTATTAGGCGTAAAGGATGCGGTAGCTGAGTCAACTAGATCAAATGATCCTCATAATATTATATGTGCAGTATTTAATGCTTTTAGTATTGTTATCTCCTCGCCAAGAGGGTAAAACAGATTAGCGTAATAGTTGAACAGATATAAAGTATGAATGATGCGGTCATAATACATTCTATATATACCAAAATATAAGAACATAAGAACATAAGAACGCAGGAGTCTGCAAGAGGCCGGTAGGCCTGTACGAGGCAGCTCCTTTGACCCTAAGCTCCCGTGTATCTAACCCCACCTAATGTCGCTGTCCATGAATTTATCTAGTCTATTTTTGAATGTGACAATTGTATTGGCACTCACCACATGACTGCTAAGCCTATTCCACTCATCCACCACCCTATTAGTAAACCAATTTTTGCCTATGTCCCTGTTGAATCTGAATTTATCCAGTTTAAACCCGTTACTTCGTGTCCTACCCGGTTCTCTTACCAACAAAACCTTATGAATGTCTCCCTTATTAAAGCCCTTCATCCATTTATAAACCTCGATCATGTCTCCACGCACCCTTCGCCTTTCTAGAGAATGCAGGTTTAACTGTTTGAGTCTTTCCTCGTATGGCAAGTTTCTCAACCCCTGAATCATCTTAGTCATCCTCCTCTGCACCGATTCTAACATTTTGATATCCATTCTATAGTAGGGTGACCAGAACTGAACCGCATAGTCAAGATGAGGTCTAACTAATGCTAAATATAGTTTGAGGAAGACTTCGGGGCTTCTGTTGCTTACGCTCCTTGAAATAAATCCCAGTACCCTATTAGCTCGATTTCTAGCTTGAATGCATTGTGCCCTTGGACGGAGATCAGAGCTCACTAAGACCCCTAAATAACTCTCGCACCCAGACCTACTTATGAGAGTGTCATTTAAGCAATAGTTATGTGAGGGGTTGTTCCTACCTACACTCAGAATACTGCACTTCCCTACATTGAACTCCATCTGCCATTTATCCGCCCAGTCATATAATCTGTTGAGTTCACCTTGGAGAATACTAGCGTCCTGATCCGACTCAATTACTCTACCGATCTTGGTATCATCTGCAAATTTACTAACATCACTACTAATTCCTGTGTCTAAGTCATTGATATAAATAATAAACAAAAGTGGACCTAATACCGAACCTTGTGGGACCCCACTCGTAACACATCCCCAGTCAGATCTTTTACCATTGATTTGCACTCTTTGCTTCCTATTGCTAAGCCACGCCTTGACCCAGTTCAAAACTTTACCCTCTACTCCGTGAGCCTGTAATTTAAGCAACAATCGTTGGTGAGGAACTTTGTCAAACGCTTTACTAAAATCAAGATAGATTACATCATAATTTTCATCTCTGTCAACCGCCTCAAATACTTTATTGTAGAAGGACAAGAGATTGGTGAGGCATGACCTACCTTTTGTGAACCCATGCTGCGAGTCGTGAATTAAGCTATGTTTCTCTAAATGCTCCCGAATGTTCCTGGCTATTATGGACTCCAGCATCTTGCCAATAACCGATGTTAAGCTAATTGGGCGATAGTTTGAAGCAACTGACCTGTCCCCCTTTTTAAAAATCGGCGTCACATTAGCTACTTTCCATAGGCTCGGCACACAACTAGTATTTACCGACGTCTTAAAGATGTCGGTTAGTGGGTCTCTGATTATATCACCTAGCTCCTTTAATACCCTCGGAAATATCCCGTCAGGACCTGGCGACTTGTTCTTCTTAAGCTTATCTATCTCATCCTGAACTACTTGCCTGGTAATGATTATATCCCTCAATTTATCGCCATCCCCGCCCTCGTACACCTGAACTCTTTCCGGTATAGTCGTTCGATCCTCCTGTGTGAATACTGAAAGGAAGTAGTCGTTCAACAATGTGCTCATATTTTCGTAATTTTCTACTAGCTCCCTGTGTTTGATTTCAGCGGTCCAATTTTCTCCCGTGTTTTTGTTCTATACATCTGAAAGAAGCCCTTAGGATTACTTTTCGCCTCATTTGCTACTTTGATCTCATAGTTCTTTTTTGCTATCCTGGTGTTTTTCTTAACTAATCTAGATAGTTCGACGTACCGGCCCTTGAGATGTGTTTCCCATTCTTTATTTTCTGATAAATTCTTCTTTAACCCAATCTCGTGTTTTAGTCCACGAGTCATCCACTTAGGATCATTGTTTTCTTTTCTAAGTGTTCGCTGTGGTATATGCTGTTCTTGCCCCTCTACTATTACTCTAACTAAATTATTGTAAGACATTTCTACCTGGTTCTCCTGGCTCTCCAATCCGCAGTTCTGGCCCTCATGAATCCCTAAATTATCCCAGTTTACCCCTTCAAGATGTCTTCGAAGCCCCTCGTAGTTTGCTCTTCTAAAATCTGGCACTAACACTGGGTTTGGATCGCGGGTTACCGCCCAGTCTAACCTAAAACGAACCGTTCTGTGATCACTATTTCCTAACTCTCCGCCCACCTCCAACTCACGTAGCAAGTTCCCATTATTGGTTAGGACTAAGTATAATATGTTATCTCCTCTGGTAGGCTCAGTAACTACCTGCTTAAGGAAATTATCTTGTATAACTTCAAGAAAGTCCTCGGCTTCCAGGTCACCCACTAGATCTTCCCAGTCTATATTCCTATAATTAAAGTCCCCATTACGCAGACATTTCTACTCATACTCGCCCTGCCAATCTCCTGTAGTAATATACTCGTGTCCTGCCTGTTAAGGTTGGGTGGCCTGTATATAACTCCTAGAGTTAGTTTTTCTTTCCCTTTGTAAACGTCCACCCAAACTGATTCTGAATCCATGTTAGTTTTGACTGAGTTGTTAACTAAACATTTAAGTGAGTCTTTAACATATAGCGCAACTCCACCTCCCTTTCTGCCCCTTCTGTCTTTGTGAAACATCTGATAACCCGTTATTTCAAATTCTGACCTAAAATTTCTATTAGCAAAGTCTATCCATGTCTCAGTGATCGCTATTATGTCAAAATTTTCTGAACAAGCTTCACCCCTTAGTAAGTCTATCTTGTTTCTGAGGCTCCTGCTGTTAGTATAGAAGATTCTTAGCCCGTCCTCTGTTACTCCTCTAGAATTACTTCTAAGCTGCCTGGTTATATTATGAGCTAGATGTCCCCTCCCATTACTCCTCCCATTGCTCCCATTACTCCTCCCCCCCTCGCCTATACTAAAAAATCCCTCAGGGTACCAAGTGCTCGCTGTCTGAGAGAGCCTCAACACCCTTGAACGTCAAGTGTATCCCGTCACGGGCGTAGAGGGCGTCGTTGCCAAAGAAGAGGTCCCAATTGTCGACGAACAGCCACCCATTGCGCTCGCAGTGCTCAGCAAGTCTGCTGTTCACTGCTATCGCCCTGGACAGCCATCCATCGCCAACGCCCCTCCTTGGCAGGACGCCACACACTACTGGTGACCCACCAGCGTCACGTATCCTGCCTAACAATTCTCTAAAACGCCTGAAAAGGTCCTCGCTTGGCACACGAGAAACGTCGTTTCCGCCACAGCTGAGAAAGACAATGGGGTTCGATCCCTCGCTTGCCATACACGCCTCAATCCTGTCTGATATATGGCCCACCCCTGCCCCTGGGAGACACACCTCGTCCTGTTCTTATCCTTGGAGCAAAAATCCCGGACACCAAAACGACCCTGACTAACCCCACCACCACGACCCCGCGGGGGGGAGGGGGGGCCTGGGGGGGTGGGTGACGGGGGGAGGGGAGAGCGGGAAGGGAGGGGAGGGACCTGCTGTGAAGAACGAGGAGAAATTGTGGAAGAGGTGGAAGGTGGAAAGGGGGAGGAGGAGGAGGAAGAGGAAGAAGGAGAAAGGGAGGGTGCGGGGGTGGCGGGAGGAAGGGACGAGGAGAGGGAGGAGGGAGAGGGGGAAAGGGAAGGTAAGGGACAGGTGTTGGAGGGAGGGACGAGCGAGGAGGCGGAGGACAAGGAGGAGAAAGAGGGAGAGGAGGAGGAGGAGGGGGAGAGTGGGCGGGAAGAGGGGAGAGGGGGGACGGAAGAGGAAGGCGAGGACTGTGAGGCGGTTCAGGAGGAGGGGGAGGGCGATGAGGAGTAGGAGGAGGAGGAGGAAGTAGGAGTAGGTGAAAGGGAGAGTGAGGTGGGGAGGGAGGGACGGACGAGGAACAGGAGGAGGAAGAGGGGAAGGGAAGGTGAAGGACAGGTGGGAGGGAGGGACGAGCGGAGAGGCGGAGGACAAGGAGGAGGAAGAGGGAGAGGAGGAGGAGGAGGGTGGGCGGGGAGAGGGGAGAGGGGGACGGAGGAGGAAGGCGAGGAGGAGGAGGAGGAGGAGGAGGAGGAAGAGGAAGAAGAGGAGAAGGAGGGGTGGGAAGGGGAGCGCGGCGATGGTCGAGGAGGAGGAGGAGGAGGATGGGAGGGGCTGCTGTGTGGTTGAAGACAATACTAGAGGGGAGGAGGACGAGGAAGAAGAGGAAGAGGAAGGGAGGAGGACGAGGAAGAAGAGGAAGAGGAAGGGGAGGAGGAGGCGGGGCTTGTTTCTGCTGCACTAACCAGTAAGTGTACCTGGGCGGCGAGAGTCGTAACCCTATTCTCTAACTCTATGATCCTCTGATCATCCTTCTGAGTCTTAACGCAGAACCTACAAACGTCCTTGGAAAGAAAGTACTGCTTGGCCATGCGAAGGCCACACCCAGAACAACGCTTGAGGGACGTCATGGTGAAGATATGGGCGAGGCAAGACGGAAACAATTAGGCGCGTTAAGACGATAACAAAGTACGCAGCTGCGGTGAGGTCGTCAGGTCAAAAATGTGTATCTAGGAAAACAAACCACAGCTGCTGTGAGGTCGCAGTCAGGTCACTGCGCCGGGGAAAAGGGTGTGTCTCGGGTACAATGGCGCGGTTATTTCTACCCACCAAGACAAAACATAGGCCAATATTAATATACTGAGAAATCACTTATGTAAAGAAGATAATAACTGTGTACACTAGGTTTGCGCGGAAAGTGGATTATCTAGTGTTTTTGTGTGGACTTAGAAATTAACGTAGCTTGGCGCGCCTGATTCACGTAGTCCTATTATCACAGCACAGTAAAGTATCCTAATAATAGAAGGAGAAGAAAACACAAAAGCAATATAAAAAACACAAAAGCAATATAAAACCGTGTAGCACTGGGTTGGCGTGAAAGAATGTTGAATTTAGTGTAGATGTGGGAAGCTTAATACACTTGTCCTAGGAGTAACTGTGGATCACTATCTAACTAAGTAAATACTAAATCAGAACACTTAGCGGTCTGTAGTAGAAGGCAGGGTAATCCTCCTGGTTTTGTAGTCCTCCAGTACAGCAGCAGTTACACAGAAGCACAGAACGCCTCACACCGCGAAAGCAGAGGAAAACAGAGGAAAGAGCGAGTTGGCACCACACAGCAGCGGGGCAAAGTCACGTGTGAACCCAAGGAAGGTCGCGCACAGAAAAAAAATCATAAGCTATTAGGTAGAGGTATTGGTTGTGTTAAAGGTAAAGTATTTGGAAGAGGACACAAGGGGCAATAGGCTAAAAGTTGTTTCCATGAATGGTTTTGAAGGCGGATACCATTCTTTATATACTCGTTTACATAAAAGGTTTTAAGCCTACATGCAAAAATATTTACTCCATATCTAATCCATAGATAAGGAGACGCTGTATAAGTTGGATTGTATCAGGTCTATTAATAAAGAATAAGATAAAACTGTTTTAATTGGCGCCACTATAAAAATCGCCTGCGCCATGACGGGCTTGGGCCGACCACCAGGCCCCTGCAGAAATCCTACCAACGCTATCGGCGAAGTCGTAAAGAAATGAATAAATAATAATAATAATAATAATAATAATAATAATAATAATAATAATAATAAAATTAATCTAAGCGAATAATTCCTGGGATTAACATTCATAATTATGATCAATGATATATTTCGAAAAGATAATTTTGATGTTTTGGGAAAAGTAGTTTATTTTCTGGTGCTACTTTGGCAAGAAGCAAAATTTGGTATTAAATGTTATGCCATACATAATTGCATCCATAGTTATACAATTATTATCTTCTGGGTTTAAAGTAATCAATGCAATTACAAATGTTGTAGAGTTAGGACGTTGAAAATGAACTCTGATATATGCTATATGCCAATAGTGTTTTGTGTATTTCACTCAATTATGATCCTAATATGGTTATAAAGAATAAATAGGGAAGGGGTATTGGTTGAAGTCGAACCGTGAATTATATTTCATGCTATGGGCTTCTTCAGCCTTTTAGGTGGAACGATGTTGTTAGTATTGCTTGGTGAACGAATCAGTATTAACATCTCAATAATCATTTTTCCGGGCATAATATCAGAGTTACACGGCGCTTTATTATATTTGTTAGCGTTGACTAAAAATAAAAAGAGCATATCATTGTTTATTATTATTATTTTTAGGGGTTTTTTTTTTTATTAATTTTGTTACTACGAGTTATTTTCTGGAGTCTTCTTCTAGAAAAGTTATTGTTCAATATCCTGAAAAGCAATTTAAAAGATTACATGGTGACGATTGTACTTATATGCCATTGAAGATTAGCTTACCTGGTGTAGTACCAACTATTTCAATTGCAAATTTCTATGTATCGGGGACAAGCTTTTTCGGATTTAATTTTGAAGGATTTTATGGCAAATAGTCGTATATTTTGTAACCTATTTAACATATTTTTTTTTTATTTCTATACAAATTTTATATTAACCTAGAGGGAAATGCTGATTGTCCCAGATGAAATGGTCGTTGTATACCTAGTAGAAGGCCTGGAAAGCATCTTTCTGGTTACTTTCAGTATATAGTTTTTTAGATTGACGTTTATTTTTCTGTGCATATTTGTTAGTCATATGTATTCTACCTGAAGTTATGATATACCATTATGATATACCATTTATTTTTGGTGGTACGACCTAATTGATTATAGTTAGTATTATTACTGATAATATTACGCAAACAGTCATATATATATATATATATATAGATATATATATATATATATATATATCTAGATATATATATATATAGATATATATATATATATATATATATGTATATATATATATATATATATATATATATATATATATATATATATATATATATATATATATATATATATATATATATATATATATATATATATATATATATATATATATATATATATATATATATATATATATATATTTAATAGGTTCTACAAGTGGATTATGAAATAAAGAGTCTAAAGCATGGAGATTAAGGTGATTATTACGATTATTGGTCCTCCTAGTTAATGTAAAGGTACTCGGTCGAGTTTGTAATATGCAAAATACAATTTGCAATTAATTTCAATTGGGGATTTATTCAGGAATATTATATCTAGCAGCAGTAAGTTAGGTAAATAAATAAAGAACACAGTCGAAGCTGGTAATTTAACTCATGATGGAGTTGTATGTAGATTACTGCGTGACTAGCTTGCATCAATAGATAGATTTTTTTTATTGCCTGATAGTTTTGCAAGAGATTCAAACCAGGCTCGTTCTTTTACTCAAGTTTTGCAGGAAGGATGTAATAGGGATGTTAATAATGCAATTGAGCTGCAGATTGACGATAATATTGCAATCGATAGATTAAAAGATCGTCTTACATGACTGGACTGTAAACGTATACATAGTGTATCTTCTTTTGAGAATACTACGTGTGCTAATGTAAAAGTACGAGGTTAGGGAAGATAACTGATTATGCTGATATGGCTGCAATGCATATGAATAAAATAATATCACTTTCAGATGAAGGGTTTATGCGAGTATTATAAAGGCAAAGGTATAATAAAGGCGCCCCCCCACTGGCGATCTGGGTAAAAAAAAAAATCACGCCTGGATTTTTTCAACTACCTTTCATTCACACAACGTGAATACAACACATTACTTTGATACGTAGCTATATGTAGAATATGGCTATCATGGCTTTGATGGTCACAAATATGTATTTAAATGTATTAGAAAAATATATATTAACAATAATAAATTAATTATCATTTATGCAATGCTGATTGTTTATTTTCAAAGTTATTTCCAATGCATACAGTTGCCATATTTCCAAACCTATCAAGCCTGAACCAAGATGGCCGCATCCTCTTTCAGGAAGGACCTTGTGCCTCCAAATTTATGTTAATTACAGTGCTTCCTGTAATGTTCTATTATTGATATAGTGTATTGTGTCTCTGAATATGTTGTGACTTCGCTGGTAAGGGTTTAGATGGTGATACTAATCATATTTCAAAGATATCGCAGTGAAAAGGGTTTGTTTAGCGTAGTCGTTGCCCATGCGTTGGATGTTATGAGAAGATGGCCATTGGGTAGAAAGCCCCTGCCCGCAGTGCACTGCAGCCTATTCATTTCCGCAGCCCCCTGCAGGGGTTAGTGCTTGTTAATATACTGGAGTGTGGTTAAGTCATCCCTTCACCTAACCAAGAGGTTAACTTTGCGTGGGAATCACAATGGGAGTATTTTCGAAAATATTCCATGGTCAGTTTAGGAGTTATACCCGAGTGTCATCCCAGGAAGGGGGGAATCGGGATGCCCGGCGCTGAGGAATAAATGGACCAATCACAGGACGAGCATCAGCCGATGAGCGAATCGCAGGACGAGCATCAACCGATGAGTCTCATAAGCTGCAGTGCACTGCGGGCAGTGACTCCCATTGGGTCTCGTATCGTACAACAAAGTATGGTATCAACCCGCATTGTTAAGTTCAGTGTTCCTTTACTTGAACTAAATACATGTAACTGTTAAGTTTGGGGTGAAGGACACATTCCACTTCCCCAACATTGAAAGAACAGTTTTGTGGGGAGGGAAATATTACAATAAGGATGTTGTTTAAGCTTCATGGAACTTCAAGGAGAATATATATTTATTTCCATAATACTTTGCTTTATTAAATAATATTAGAATCTTGATTGTATGAATAAATATAAATTGAGGGGCATACGCTGGGACAGCGCGTAGCCTCGGGCGCTCATCTCATGTCTCCTTGGCCCTTGAGCCTGTGGTGGATAACAATCCTTCACCCCGGGACACAGGGCCAGTGTGACATCCGGGTTTCCACAGTTTACCTTCCCAGAATACGGGCCACAACCCCCGATTTACACCTGGTACCCATCACTGCTGGGTAGGCCAAGCGTGCTAACCACTATAGTGTGGTAAAAAAAATTACTTGAAAAAAAATAAAAAAAATAAAAAAAAGGCTTCATATACTGTTCCCTTTGCCCCCACGTGGCGTGGGGGCGCTCCTTACATAAAATTTAAAATTTCTAAAATGTCTATAACTGGAAAAAAAAAAATTTAAAAAGCATTCTTATATCTCAAAGAAAGTCTATCATCTGAGGTATATTTTCCACACCTTGCTTTTCCTCTTTCTTGTTATTCCGATTTAAAAAAAAATCTACTATAGTCCAGTAAAGATATGGCAAAAAGGGGGTCAACCCATCACAAATTGCAATAGTTTGTCTGATAAATGCTTATAAAAGTAAATTATCAATACAATAACATATCAAAAGTCTAGAAAAATCTAATTATGGGAACATGTTTTAAATTTGTGATAAATATACACACCCTAAGAAAAAAAGTGTCAATTTTATATGCGAATAAATCATATAAAAAGTTATATGTACACATTGTTTTCCATTATACGACAAAACTAAGAGCTTCATAGTAGGTAAAATTGAATTTAGAACACATTTTATTCCTGTACTTTTTCCCATTTTCTTCATAGAGTTCGATATAAGAGACTTTTCAAGGGTAAATGAGGTATTTTTACATATTTTACTAATAGTTCCAAATCGATCTCCTACAGTTTTCATGCTAGATCAAAAGTAAATAGATTTTTGGAAAAGGAAAATCAATATCTACAAACGATCACTCTCCTATTTTGCATTTTTTACTTTATATAGTAAAAGTAATAAAAAATCAAAATATGTTTCACAAATGTAAGTTTTTGTGTATCAGCTGGCTATCGACAAAAAATGTAGAAAATAAAAAAACACCATAATAATTAAAAGATATTGAATTTCTCTTTCCAAAACTCCCTATTTTTATTTCGTTCTAGCCTGAAAATGTAGAATAATATCGATTTTGCAAGCAAAAAACACGATTTTACATAAGAAACAAAATAAGTAAACAATATTTTACATGACATGATCTGCGACTAAATGCTATTTATTGTACATGGTAATTCTTTTTTTATTGCATATTAGCGATCAATGTTCATTGCTATCAATGTTCAATTCATCTTCGTTTAATTCCTCTAATTGTTCTATTAACATATTTGCACAGATACCACGGCATTCACCACATGCAGTAGTGCAATCAAGTCCATTTTTGTGACATGTGCATCGTAAAGTTTGACAACCAGTCTTGCAGCTGCACCTGATGACTTTAAGAAGTTCCTGAGGAGCTGGATCTTTGCTGGATGTTAAGGGAAGCATTCGTCCAATGATAATTTTCCATCCCCAATCTTCTGGATGCAGATTATCTACACCACACCACATTTGTACTTGATGATATACTCTGAGACTGTGATTTCTCAATGCTGCAGAGGTCGGAGGTAGAACGTGCGGTTGCACACTTGTTGTGCTGGATGCTGCCTTTTCACAGAAACGTTTGTACCTCAGCTCATCGATGGTTTCCCCTTCAAGAGCTGCAGCATTGTACAATAACACAACTGCAATTTCTCCAGCAGCAATTATACTCTCAGCAGTCATCTCTGGTTTCATGAAGACTTGGGCTTGTTTGTAGAAGACATCATTTTTTATGCGTGTTAGAGAGAGGCTCTTTCCAAGGCCATGTAGTCGTGATGTAGTATCGCATCCAAGTATAGCATGAATGAAGAGTATGTTTTCACAGACTGCATTGCCAAGGGCTGCCCTTGTTGTCTGAATGTTCCATGTTCTTGGCCTCTTCTTTGCATGTGATTTCGGCAGAACAAGTAAATCTGTGTCATCTCCAACCAGTATACTGTCACATCTTGCAGCAAATTCCACTGCTGCTTGGACGATTGGTAAATCAGCATCTCCTTTTGCATGGATGACATGACAACCTGTTCTTTCCAGGCGTTCCCCAAGTAGATGCAGGAAATGTTGTTTATTTTCTTTGTTGGCCAGGAAGACCTCTTTCTTAATTTCCAGCTTCATGTCAACAGCAAAATGAACACGAACACCAACGATTCCATTGTTTCGTCTGATCTGAGCACAATCTTTGGTTGATGAAGAATCTGTGTATCCATCAAAGACAACTGTAGCTCGTCCATACCTGCTGGAAACATATCTACAGTAGTCCTGCAGAATCCTATCCCAGGTATGTCCTCGTGTCCATGGAATACGATGTAGCAGAGCACCGCCGTCTAGAATGTAATGGATATCGCCTGTTGGAGCAGGACTGTCTAAATCCTCAGACCACATTGCATCAGCCAAAGTTGCCTTGTTTGCTGTCTTCATCATCGTTTTGGAATCAAACATGGCAGTAGGATAAGACGAGAGCTCATAAGACATCAATTGTCGCAGATCGCTGCATCGAGTACCCACAGTTATAAGCCTCTGGAACAGGAGATTAGCATCAATGTGAATGTCTTCAGAACAAACTTTCACTGATTCTTTGACATCCATTGTGATGGCTTGTGCTTTCTTCTTAAAGACAAAATCGATTATCCTTTTCCTTCCATGGACTGTAGTATGGCAGAACCCACCTTCTCTGCTGAATCAGCATTTACTGTGGCTGGGACAGTGCAACCAGTGGTAATGTTTCTCAAATCCTTTAGATCATCAAAAGGGTTCCTTGCCTGAAGGAACTGAACCATGGCTTTTGTGTCATTTGTGTCTTTGACAATTCTGGCTTGAGTAACATCCTTGTGTTGATCACTGCTTATGTACTGTACTGATGTATATTGTTGCATGGCATCATTGATTTCTGCACGTGATGGAGCTGATAGGACCCACAAAGATCTCTGTGCCTCTGTCATGCCACGTCCTCTCATCATGCCACCAGAAGACTTCAAGTTCCGCATGAAAACCTGCAAAAGAAAAGAGACATTTTATACATGTATCTGTACTACAAAGCTAATTGATACTAGTAACTATTTTTTGGTAAAATTAAATCGTACCTGTTCAATAACAAGGTCTGTAGACAGTCCGGCCCAAAAACGATCTGACCGTCTAATGACATGTAGACCATTCATGAAGTGCTGGTAGACATCTGGCTTTTCAGTTGGAAGTGAAGTCATCTTTGTAGATATGTATAGACTGATTTTGTGTACAAATTGTGCCCAGATGCAGCAAGATACGGCAACATTTTTTGCAAAGTTTGCAAATGCAGCCACCAATTACCAGTTCTTTCAGCCTTAATGAAGCTTCTCAATATGTCGATCATTGTCATGTACTGTATCCAAAGAGCTGAAGTTCTGTTTTCTTTCATAACATCTACCTCAGATCTCAATTGTGAAGCTAATCTTTGTAGAACATCATTGCTTTCAAGGTTTTGAGCATTTATTTTTCCAGCAAGCACTTCTTTCATAAGGGTTCCTAGAGTCTGGAGATCTTTGTGCAGTAGTATTTCATGTTTGCTTTCTTTGCTGCAGCTTTGGCCTTCAGAATTTTCAGGACTTGAACTCACTTCACTTGACTCCTCAACCCCTTTGGTCTCATCTATCAGGGGAGTTATGTCTGTTTGGTATGCTTTTGCTGTCAAGAGGATGTTGAGAGCAGAATCGACTAAGAGATGTCCTCGTACTGATCTTGATACTGCTTTACCAGACAGCATGTGACTGTGAGTTTGGAGCGTAGACCACTTCAAGCAGCTCATGAAGTCCAGATCCAGACATTAAGCGTCCTATACAACCCAAGAAGCTCATTTGGGTATGAAATGCTCCAAGACGCACGACAGTGGAGCGAAGGATGCTGTTAGGTGGTTCACTCTCCACAATGGTGTGAGCCTTCCACCAGAGAGGCTGATCAAAAGTGATCACGGGGGTAGTATTGTACTTCTTTGCATGTGATGATACAAATACTAATGTTGAGTATATGCAAGTAAGATCATTCGGATTCATGTCTATCATGGGCATGAATACTACAGAGGCCTTCCCTGGGTGTTGTTCTCTGGTAATCATTTGCATCATTTCCACAGCAAATCAGATTGAAGATACGGCTCTTTCATGTCTATATTTTCCAAGACAGCGTAAGACATGTTGTAAATAGCTTCTCTCTGTGATGGATATGGGTGTATGTTTATCTTTCCTAAAGTAATGATATCTTTCAAAGGGATGTCTTTTCTGGGAATTTGTCTTTCTGCTTTTAAAGAAGGTGTCACCGCTGCAATTATACCCATTCCATGAAACGTATTCTTTCCATCTAGAGTGGCAATATCATGGTCTACATTGTCACCCACGTACTGATGGAAATGGCCAGGGAAGTACTCTGGAAAGCTTGTCCCTTGAACAGCTACAGCACATCGTTGGAATTTCTGAACTTCAGCATATGAACAGCAGAAACCATGGGTATGCAAGGAATCAATGAGGAATCTTGAATCAGATTGGTCGTGCATTTGAACTCCAAGACCAATTTGTAGAGGAGCCATAAGTGCTCTTGGACGGGTTGCTTGAATGATGGCCTGACCTATCGATGCTATCTTTCGAGGCTGAGCACCTACAAAGAGTAATGTAAGAAAGGTGTATAATGAGTTTGGAATGAAATTTAAGTTATCGTCAATTGATGAAATGCCACTGATTGCTGGATAGACATCACTGGGCTGGTTTATTTCTTTGATATCATGTTTTATTAGTTTAGCTGCTGCCTTGATTATTTCTTGGTGCTTGTCACAATCTTCTTCTTCTGATTTCAAATGTAAATCATGCAATATTTGAGTTGCAGTACTTTTCAGTGACAACATTGGACTTCCCAGCAATTTCTGTGATGATTATCTGATCACCAAAATGTTTTTGCAACTCGTTTTTCATGTGAGTGAAGCCATACACAGCACCCTTGTCCTCACAATATTCTTTCATTTTTTCAATTAAGTCACCTATAGTTTTCTGTTCATCATCATTTTGCTGAAAGTATTCTGCAACTTTCAAGAAGGCTTCGTGTGCTGTTAGCTGCTTTGGTCTCCCAGCACTCTCACTCTTTTTAAACCGCTTCAGTGGTTTTCTTTCACTCATATGAAATATTTTTGGAATCTGCTTCCCTGTCCTTAAGTTGGTCGAACATAGATTATGATATACTGCATCTGCAGCATGCAGATCGTTAACAAACAATACACGATCTGACTACATCTACCCATGAACCTTCATACTTTTCACATGCTTGAAGAATCTTCTTCTGCATGTCCATTGATCGAACCGGAATGAGTCTTCTGACATCTTGTCGACCACCTGAACTGTCCCCACAACCACAGAAGAAACAATGTTCTTTGTAAACAAATCCTGGTGCTGAAGAACGGAGGCTGCCAGAACCCTGGTGACAATCTTTCTCATGATCTGATTTTCTTTTCTCTTTTTCAATGACGTTAGGGTTTGTGTAATACTTGCGACATTTCACGTGAACTATCTGACCAACAGATACGGACATAGAATCCTGACGCAGAGTAATGGCCTTCAAGATACTATCACATCCTTTTTGAGTTAACTGGACAGTCTTTTCACTCTCATCAAGAGGCTGCTTACAGAACACACACTTTTCCATGGTAGTCACTAGTCAGTCACTGATCTGAAATTAAAAGAAAATGCATATGTAAATATGCAGATAAATCCGATTTTTATGCAACATGTTGCTCAATTCCTATACTACGGTAAACCTAAGTTTTATGTTAGAAAATTTGCTGAAAAAATGTTTAAGGTTAGGACAAAATTCACATTAACAATCAAATAACCAATGAATGTTGCTGAGAAGAGGAAAAATGCACAAAATATGTAAAATATATAAATAGACTAAATTGGGGAAAAACTGTTAAAATGGTTCTGTTGACTTTAATTATTGTCCGTTTGTTATCAGACGCACAGTTTATGTAAAATTGGCAAATAATCAACTTTTACTCCTGATATTTTTTTTGTTTCATTGATAGTTTTTGAAAAAAAATACTATAATTTGAGAACTATTTGAGAAAAAGTAACGTATTTTGCGAAATATATTACATTTTCTCAAAAACTACCAATAAAATTAAAAAAATATCAAGAGTAAAAGTTGTTCATTTGCCAACTTTACATAAACTGTGCAAGTTTGATAATAATCGGACAATAAATAAAGTCAATAGAGCAATTTTAATAGTTTTCCCCCAAATCACCGTATATCGCTTAGAACCCCCCCTTAAAATCTATGTTCCCATAATTAGTTTTTTCTAGACTTTTAATATGTTACATATGAGCACATATTATAAAAAAATAGAGAAAAAAACTATTGCAATTAGTGGTGGGTATATCCTTAGTTTGACTGGACTACCAGTAGTACGGTACCACCCGCCCTCACCCTAAATAGCAGGAACTTAGCAGGAGTAGGTATGAAGACACCTACCGAACGGGCGTGAGCTACTCCCCGTGAGGATATATGGGAAGCGAGGAGGGTGCTGAAGCCCTTCAAAGACCCTTCCCATGTCCTCACCAACCGTTTCCCTTTTGTCTCATCAACACCAAAGAGTAGTTCAGCATGCTCTCTAAAGACAGTTCCTCTTTCTTTTTACAACACACTACATTCACACAACACACGCACACCTTTTCCCAAATTTCAAAATGGCGAAAAATTTCATAGCCTCGGCGTCCCCGCCTGGGGGGAGGGGCCCATCAATTCCCCCAGGGAGGACTCCCCTTCTGGCTGCCGACTTGAGATATGTCCTGATGACTCCTCGAACTTCCTTCTTATCAATTTCTGCAACATTCGCGGTCTTCGTTCTAATTTTCATTCTGTGGAACACCATCTTTCCTCCTCTAAACCTCACCTTCTCTTCCTCACCGAAACACAGATATCTGAGGCTACTGACAGCAACCTCTACTCTGTTCCCTCCTACTATCTCTATCCTCAATTTCAATCCAAAGCTGGATGTTACTCTACGTGCGCAACGACATCACTTGCTCTCGTGCCCACGATCTTGACTCTTCTGAATTTTCTACCATCTCGCTAAGACTTCATTGTCATTCTATTACTAAATATATCTGTGCTGTTTTATCTCTCACCTAACTCTACTAACTATGTAAAATTCTTTGACTATTTGAACTCTAAAGTGGAGCACATCTTGACTCACTTTCCCTTCGCTGAAATTTCCATCTTTGGAGATTTCAATGTTCACCACCAGCTTTGGCTTTCATCCTCTTTCACTGACCAGCCTGGTGAACAAGCCTACAACTTTGCTCTCCTCAACGACCTAGAGCAGTTGGTTCAGCACCCTTCTCGTATCCCCGACCGTCTTGGAGACAGGCCCAACATTCTAGACCTCTTCCTTACCTCTAATCCTCCTGCTTATCTTGTCAAACTGTTCTCTCCGTTGGCCTCCTCCGATCATAACCTTATTTCTGTACCTGTCCTATCGCTCCTGTACATCCTCTGGACCCACCGAAGAGGCGATGCCTCTGACATTTTGCTTCAGCTCGGTGGGACGACCTGAGGATGTACTGTTCCGATTTCCCGTGCAATGATTACTGTTTCCAGGAAAGAGACCCCTCTCTGTAAGCCCAGCGCATCACAGAGGTGATTGTCTCTGGAATGGAGGCATACATTCCACGTTCTTTCTCTGCTCCCCATGCTAAAAAGCCTTGGTTTAATCATGCTTGTTCTCGTGCTATTAAAGATAGAGAGGCAGCTCACAAAAGGTTCCAGAGCCTTCGAACACCCGCTAACTTTGATCTTTACATTTCAGCCCGGAATCGTGCCAAATCTATTCTCCGACTCACCAAAAACTTATTTTATCAATAGAAAATGTCAACATCTTGCTTCTTCCCGTGACTTCTGGCATCTAGCCAAAAATATCTACTCCAATTTCACTTCTTTCTCTTTCCCTCCTCTCCTTAACTCTGACGGCAGCACTGCCGTCTCATATGTCTCTAAGGCTGAACTCTTCGCTCAAACTTTCTGTAAGAACTCCACCCTGGACGATTCTGGGCATATCCCTCCTACTCATCCCCCCTCTGAGTCCTTTATGCCTGTTATTAAGATTCTTCCAAATTATTTTTTCTATGCCCTCTCTGGCCTCAACTCTCAGAAGGTTTATGGACCTGATGGAGTGCCTCCTGTTGTCCTTAAAAACTGTTCTTCCGTGCTGACACCCTGCCTGGTCAAACTCTTTCGTCTCTGCCAATCAACATCTACCTTTCCTTCCTGCTGGAAGTATGCTTTTGTACAGCCTGTGCCTAAGAAGGGTGACCGTTCCAATCCCTCAAACTACCGCCCTACAGCTTTACTTTCCTGTCTATCTAAAGCTTTTGAATCAATCCTTAACCGGAAGATTCAAAAGCACCTTTCCACTTCTAACCTTCTATCTGATCGCCAGTATGGGTTCCGCAAGGGGCGTTCTACTGGTGATCTCCTTGCCTTCCTAACTGACTCTTGGTCATCCTCTCTTAGCCGTTTCGGTGAAACCTTTGCTATTGCGCTGGACATTTCAAAAGTTTTTCATAGGGTCTGGCACAAATCTTTGCTTTCCAAACTACCCTCCTACGGTTTCTATCCTTCTCTCTGTACCTTTATCTCCAGTTTCCTTTCTGACCGTTATATTTATGCTGTGGTGGACGGTCACTGTTCTTCCCCTAAACCAATTAACAGTGGTGTCCCACAGGGTTCTGTCCTATCTCCCACTCTCTTTCTGTTGTTCATTGATGATCTTTCCAAAACGAACTGTCCTATCCATTCTTACGCCGATGACTCCACTCTGCATTACTCAACTTCTTTTAATAGAAGACCCACTCCACAGCAACTTAACGATTCAAGACTGGAGGCAACAGAACGCTTAGCCTCAGACCTTACTATTATTTCCGATTGGGGCAAGAGGAACCTGGTGTCCTTCAATTCCTCAAAAACACAGTTTCTCCACCTATCTACTCGACACAATCTTCCGAACAACTATCCCTTATTCTTTGACAACACCCAGCTATCACCTTCTTCAACACTAAACATTCTCGGTCTATCCTTAACTTAAAATCTCAACTGGAAACTTCATATATCATCTCTTACTAAATCAGCTTCCTCTAGGCTGGGCGTTCTGTACCGTCTCCGCCAGTTCTTCTCCCCCGCACATTTACTATCCATTTACAGGAGCCTTGTCCGCCCTCGTATGGAGTATGCATCTCATGTGTGGATGGGGTCCACTCACACAGCTCTCCTTGACAGAGTAGAGTCAAAGGCTCTTCGTCTCATCAGCTCTCCTCCTCATACTGATGGTCTTCTACCTCTCAAATTCCGCCGCCATGTTGCCTCTCTATCTTCTATCGATATTTTCATGCTGACTGCTCTTCTGAACTTGCTAACTGCATACCTCCCCCCTTCCCGCGGCCCCGCTGCACACGACTTTCTACTCATGCTCATCCCTATACTGTCCAAACCCCTTATGCAAGAGTCAACCAGCATCTTCACTCTTTCATCCCTCACACTGGTAAACTCTGAAACAGTCTTCCTTCATCTGTATTTCCTCCTGCCTACGACTTGAACTCTTTCAAGAGGAGGGTATCAGGACACCTCTCCTCCCGAAATTGACCTCTCTTAATGGACACTCCTTTGAACTCTATCTAGGAGCAGTGAGTAGCGATTTTTTTTTTCTTTGCGCCCTTGAGCTGTTACCTTAGGTGTAAAGAAAAAAAAAAAGTGTTGATGGCGTATCTTACGGTATCTATGTATAGCCTAGCACAGTCAGAAGACAATTGTGGAGTTGAACAACCTATCATTTTTCAAGTCTCATATAATGCACTACTGCGACGGTGACCTCCTACTCTACGGTCCGCGCGTCATAGTACCAGCAGCGCTACGCAAGTCAGTTCTACAGCGTTTGCACGACAGCCACCGCGGAGCCGAGGCTACAAAGCGCCGTGCAGGGCAAACAGTCTTCTGGCCGGGCATATAGCCTCTTCCATTTAGCGTAACCCGTTTCTGGGTCGTGATCTGTAGAGTCCCTTGATAGATAGAGTCCCGACAACCTAAGATTTGGACGCCATTATTGGTCCTGTTTTCACCACGAGAGCGTGTGATAGCGTTTGAAAAGCACGGCGAAAACAGGCCCAACAATGGCGTCCAAATCTTAGTTAGTCGGGACTCTATAAGGGACTCTACAGATCACGACCCAAAAACAGGTTACGCTAAATGGAAGACGCTAATAAACGCCGACATTACCAACGTCGTGCGCGCTTGCGAAGCCTGCCAGACACTTCTACCCAGTCAACAGCAGGAGGAGTACAAGAACGACGACCATCCCACACGACCTTTCGAGTCTGTGTCAGCGGACCACTTCTCCGTGGCAGGGAAAGCATTCCTTGTCATCGCGGACCGCCTGTCTGGGTGGCCAGTCGTCTTCCCGTGCGGCAGGGACACTACCGCTGCCGCCACCATACGCCAGTAACTGTTCAGGAGCTACTTCCGCGACTTAGGCGTCCCCGTGCGACTGAGAACCGACGGCGGACCCCAGTTCACAAGCAGCGCTTTCAAGCAGTTCCTGACTCGCTGGGGTGTTCGACATACAGTGACTTCCCCCCACTACCCGCAGTCTAACGGCCATGCTGAAGCGGCCGTGAAGTCCGTGAAACACCTAATCATGAAGGTCGCTCCCACGTGCAACATAGATTGCGAGGACTTTGACAGGGGCCTTCTGGAAGTCCGCAACACTCCCAACCGCAGTGGTCCCTCGCCTGCTCAAGTCCTGTACGGTCACCCTCTCCGCACCTGTGTTCCAGCCCACCACGCTTCCTTCCGGGCAGAGTGGCAGGCCGAAGCGGAGGAGTGCGATCGCCGTGCAGCACAACAGACGGAGCAGGCAATACAGTGCTACAACCAGCACGCGCGTCAACCGCCCCCCCTACTCGTCAACCAGCGCGTCCGCGTTCAGGACCCTGTCTCTGGCCTCTGGGACAAGGTCGGCATTGTGATGGCGCGCAGACGATCGCGGCAGTTTCAAGTTCGCCTCCCGAGTGGACGCCTTCTTTGGAGAAACCGCTGCCACCTGCACCCCGCAGCAGTCCCTGACGAGGACCCTGTGTGCCCGGAACCTCCTGACGACAGGCCCCGGGACCCACCAGCTCTCCGGCGATCACCCCGTCTATGTGGCCAGACTGATGAGACATCACGCTGAAGATTCCACTATCAGCTTGAAGGGGGAGGAAAGGTGTGGGTTATTTATTAGCTAGTTATAAGTACACGAGTAACTATACAGCTGGCAACACACACGCGCGCTGCCGCTGCGCGAGACGCTGAGTTCAGTCCACCACCACCTCTCTCAGCGGCCTCACACACACACACAACAAGAACTTGGGATTTGGCTGTTATTCCTACATTGTGTGCTTTCTGTGTGACTTAGCAATATACCAAGAAAACCTACGACCTTCTTTCATTCGCCTATGAGCCTGCGAGTGACGAGAAGACGAGAGACAAACAAAACAGAAAAGTTAGATATAGCCGTAATTAATGGAAGAAGACGAGGTGCAGTGCATAAACTTTATTTCAGCAGTCATACATAGAAGAAGTTATAAGGAAGTACTCTTTTAAAAATAATAGCATTTAAGAAACAAATTCAAATTAAACAATTATGAAAAAAAGAAAAATGAAAAAGATAATGCAGAGTGCCCATATGAATGCATATTCCGCCATCACAACAACGCGCGCGCACAGAAGCTGATCAACAATGGACCGCGCTGTACCACTATCGTCAAGGCAGAGGAGAGTCCTGGGCCCGTACTTATAAAGAAATTTATGTGAGACATAAACTGAAACATATCCGAGTATTAACAATGACGAGACATAACCCCCCTCCTTACGTTTCACCCCCTCAACATAACCAGCTCGACATAAGCGAGTATTAGTACATCGTTGCCAACCCCTGCGCTGCACCTATGAAAGGGATACCAACTCAAAATAAAATGTTGGAATTTGGTATAATTTTGATGTTAAAAGCATATTGACGTATTGGTAATATGTATAAAATAAAATAAAGTATTTTCGGGTATTGTTGACGATGCATAGACCAACATCACATGGAATAATGATAAAATTAAGGACGTAGCCCCTCAAACATGTAAACAAACGTTCCCGCGAGTTTCAAGCTAGCAGGCAGCAGCCATGGCCGCCAACAGCCAGCCACGACCTCTGCAGCCCCTCAGCAGCCATCGAGGTCAGCAGCTACACCAGGAGCTACAGCAGCAGCAGGAGGGACCACAGCCTCACCCCCAGCCACATCAGCAGCAGCAGGAACAGCCGCCGCCTCAGCTACAGCCTCCTCGGCAGACACGTCACCGCCACGCCAATTGGACGCACGCTGAAACGCTCTCCCTTGTACAGCTCTATAGGGAGAAAGCAGCCATCCTCAAGGGAAATTTTTCCGACAGTGGCTGCTCTGCTGAGGCGAAGGCGAAGGCTTGGGGCAGCATTGTCTCTCGCCTAGCGGCACTCCACCCTGGCTTCAGCAGATGCATAAAGCAGTGCCAGAGACGCTGGCAAACTGTTATGCATGAAGCAAAAGCTAAAATTAGTGCCTACCAAAAGGCCAGGAATGGAACAGGTAAGATTTTTCTTGAAATAAAATGGTATTCATGAAGTGCAAGGAATGGCTAACAAGCAAAGTGACAGTCCTGTAAATTTCAATGCTTATTAAGTGCTTGATGGAAATAACATTTGTAATGTATTGCCTTTTCTTTTCAATCAAGGGAATTCAATTGACTTAGCCTTGCACTCATGTACCAATATATATATATATATATATATATATATATATATATATATATATATATATATATATATATATATATATATATATATATATATTCTTCTAGGTGGTGGCCTTCCGCCTACACCCCTCGGGGAGCTAGAGGTCATCATCGCTGATGTGCTGGGAGAGGGGAACGTCTCAGTCAATTCTATTGACAGGACAGTGGTGGATCCTTTTCCACTTGACACTGAAGATGTTCCCGAAAATGGGTGGGTAAATAAAACTTTAGTCATGTATAAATATTTACAGAGCCCTTACATGCCTAAGTGCTGCCCCAGCAAAGTTCTCAGTGACTCCCCCCCCTCCCCTCAATCACCACTTCCCACCTCCACCACGTACCTTTACTGCCTATGACCCTAATTCGGGCAATGTGATTATTGGATACCGGTATACATAATAAAAGATACTTTTGCTGTCTGTGCCATATAATTAAGTGAAATTTTAAAAATTATGTTTTCATAAATAATAGGAAAAAGCACTCCTCAGACTGCAGTGTAGTTGTTATTGTTACTTTCTGAAAAATGTTGATTTTAAAATAATTTTGTCAGCCTTGTGGGCGGCAGGTTCAGGCTAGAATTGCCACCCCTGGCTTCCCCACCCCCATGTGAGGGCTCTGAATATTTACTAAACGTTATTTGTACAATCATTAGTAAAATTTGTTATTTCCGTTCCTTGATGATCGTCGTATTTGTCTACTTTAGCTTGTTTGTATGATACACTGATTTGTTATATTTTAGGAATTCTGTACCAACTTTTTATTAAGGTTACAAGCAGACAATATGGATTAACCTAAAATGTCTTATAGGTGTCATTAATTTGTACTAAATGTATTGCTTTATGAAGTGTGTCTCATATGTCTGACATTACTTCATTACAAAAATAAGAATAAATATTCTTAAATCCAAATGTACAAAAATATTACTCTAACATGTACATGACATTTCCAAATGATTTATCAGTTGTGTTAGTTCATTTTACTGAGAAATGCCTGTCAGGTAGATTGTAGATTTAAAGTTCTCCAAAATAGGTCTTGCTGTTACTGTTGAAAATAATTTGCTTTCCTTTTAGAAAACTGCAGTACACAAGGAGGAGGTATTGCTTTCCATCTCCTAAAGTCCACAGTTTTCTGCTTAAAGTATTATTATAGAATACTATTACATATTATTATTATTTACCCAATAATATCATGCTGCTGTATGCAGTCCATATTAGGGCAATCATGGAATCAAACAGTGAGGAACAATGTGTACAGAAATTTATTCAATTGCTATCGAGAGCTGACTTGATAATGTGTTGAGACATCCTTCCTAGTAATAATGAAAATAAAACGGTCTATTAAGTGATTGCAGCTGTAAAGCTGAAAATATACACATTTAAAATACAAATTTTGAAATATATTTGAAAAAAATGGGAAATTAAAATATGAAAGGGGTATAGGTCAAAAAGGGTCAGGTCGCCGCTGATGGCAGGGTGCAGCTAGAGGCAGCTGAACAGAGTTCTCCCAGCAGCATGATGGTCGGGCTGGTGTACCTCAGGGCACCTGGGACGTCGGCTGGATAAGGCCGTGTCGATGTCACACTGACCATTTCTAAACTTCAGTGTCTTCACGGGACCACAAACACATAGCACTCACTGTCTGTCACCATGATTAAGCTTGATGTCACAATAGTTTCTTACGATGTTGGGTTTTTGATGAAAAGGGAGAGGGGGATGGAGGGGCAGGGGAGAGGCCAACAAGCTGGCCCCGGGCTACTCCATTCGGAGCGCCGTGACCCACGTCTGACCTCGGTCAGGTCTGCTTACTCATGAACCATGCTAGTTGTCCTTAACGACGTAGGCATTACGTACTGAACAGCAGAACACCAAAGAAGTTACCTCTGGAACACACACTCCTTTCCTGCAAAGGCTTTTCAACCTAAACTGTATTGTTTCCATAAATGGGGATGTAAGTCAAATAACACAAGAAAATTATGAGTGCAGGTACTGATGGATGTATTTTTGCCAGGAGTCTTCAGGTGGATGTCACACCACCTGTCCCTCCCCAACCCAGCACAGACACACCTCAAACCACCACCACACCACCACCAGTAGTTCCTGCCGCTGCAGCTTCCTCCAGTACACCAGTTGGGACCTGCACCATGTTGGTGGATGAGGAGGAGCTGCAGTTCATCCGCCTGAAGAGGGAACTTGAACTGCAGGCTGCAGAGCTACAAGTAGAAATTAAACAGGCAGAATTAAAAAAACTTAAACAAGAAACTGAAAATTTAAAAGTACATAAAACCCTACTCGAACTTCAAGTAAAAAAACTAATGTAACACACAAATACACTCCACCATGCCGCTACTACCCCACACACTCCACCCTGGCTCTCCTCTCTTTTGCAAAAACCAGCCTGTGTCTACTCACACACACCAACCACCCTCTTCTCTCCTTCACATACGCCACCATGCCTCTACTCTCCTTCACACCCGCCACTCTGCCTCTTCTCTCCTTCACACACTCCACCCTGTCTCTACTCTCCTTCACACACTCCACCCTGGCTCTACTTTCCTTCACACACTCCACCCTGCCTCTACTTTCCTTCACACACTCCACCCTGCCTCTACTTTCCTTCACACACTCCACCCTGCCTCTACTCTCCTTCACACACCTCACCCTGCCTCTTCTCTCAAACACACTCCACCCTTTCTACCCTGCCGGTACTCTCTTCTACATTAGCTTTCCTGTAATATATTTTTCCTTAGGATCTCCATTATGTAGTTTTCCTACATAGTTATTTATTATAAAGGAATTTATTTATTTATTTATTGTTAAAAAGGAAATCATTTATTGCTTGATATTAGAAAAAAAGTAAAGGCAATCATGAGTATATTGGCTGTTTTAAACCATACATACTGGATATATATATATATATATATATATATATATATATATATATATATATATATATATATATATATATATATATATATATATATATATATATATATATATATATATATATATATATATATATATATATATATATAAAAAACTCACACAATTTGATTACAAACACACAAACTTGGAAGTAGGTGTGGAATTAACCTGTTGATGGGTCGGGAAGCATCACACAGCTGCACGAGGCTGAGGTTGAGGTCTGTCACTGCAACAAAATTGAAACATTGCAATAGTAAGATTCTTTAAATGAAAATTTAAAATTAAATACTGAGCAGCATGGAAAGATACAGGCTGATACACAAAACATTTAATTTTGATATTTGTAACTTACATGAAGTGAAGGTTGACAAACTCATCCCTGTAGAGCAGACCTTCCCGAACTCGTCCAGGTACAGGTGGTAGTGGGACAGGTGGGTCCTCATGGAAAACTGCACCATCACCCTCGTCCTCTCCTTCCTCGGGTACAGGGAGGCGTCTGTCTTTGCAGATGTTGTGCAAAATAGCACACACCTACAGACAGAGTTAATATTAACAAGTAATACAAATTATTGTTGTGTAGTGGACGATACAGTATTGAGATGTGATCATCACTTGATTGTCTACATACCTGTATTATTCTACACACATATGCAGGAGGGCTGACTCTGATTTCACCATGGAGCACATGAAATCTCCGCTTCCACTGGCCAATCCCCCTCTCCACTGTGCTCCTTGTCCTTTTGTGTGCTCTGAAATTTTTAGTTAATGACAATGTAGTGATACTGTAAAAATTGCTTTTGCAACTGAACTTAAAAACAACTTTCGGATAATCTTAAGAATAGCGGCTCCTAGCGGGTGCGCATAAAGGGCACGGTATGGTGGTAATTACAACATTACTAGCACATACGACGGGATTTTGACAAGTGGTCAGCCGTGTTTGTCACAAGGGGTGTATTTCTCCACGCGGGCCTCACGATTTTTTCCAAGTCGATGGGCGATGAGACTGGCTTGCAGGAGGCTGGTGGAATCCATATGTTTGTTTGTGTGCGTGCAGGTACTGTGACGTACTGTCACGTACAAATTCTGCAGCTTTTCACACTTGTAGGGTTAGGAGGGGGAGGACAAGGGAAGAACGAATTATACACGAAAAATGTATTTGTAATTTATTACGCGTCTTTCTGCCTTCAGACAAGGCATGACACTCTTGCCCAAATTTATTACATTGAAAATGAAGTTGAAATCTAAGCCATAACATAATCTGCTTGGGTTCTCATTGAAGAGCATTGCCCCAGATTTAGGGATTTTTTCACGTTTAGGGATATTCGGGTTTCCTCACCTGCAGCTTGGATACCTTAAATTCCTCACCTCCGTCACTTCTGTCTGTGTCATGGCATTGGAAAGGTGTACCGACTGCGATTATGGCCTCATTGACTTCTGCTTGCGGTACTCCGGGAAAGCAAGAGACTTGCTTGACTTGTGTGTTCGCCACAAACAATATCGAGCGGTTGTGGAGGGAAGCAAAGAAAAGTGCCCTCTTTGGCAGGAGGAAGAAGCACTTTGTGGGTACCTCGCAAGGTGCATGTTTCTTATGGCCATTAATGACCCTAACAAACGCTTGCATGTCTTCATTCAAGAGGCAGCTGCACTATATAACCCCTGTAACCACCAACAGGAGACGCATGCTGCATCTAATTCCTCTTAATTTTGTAAGTATTTCTGAGGGCATTCTATATTTTTTGTTGTTAGGTTGTAAAGTTCGGTTGGGATAATTTAAGGAGGGGGGGTCCAGGCGGAGTCGAGAGGGGGTAGTTAGCGGTTAGGTCGTAAGGTTCGGTTGGGGTAGTTTAAATCTACTCGACATGCAGTGTGGCCCGTCAAACAATTATGCGACGCGGGACGGATTGGGAGGGGGTCACTATGCTTGCCATCCAATGACACGCCCGACACTCGTCAACAGACCGGCTGCAGCGGCTGCCAAGTTATATTGGAATAGATTACAAGAGCATGCGTTAGGGACTTTAATTACTTTCGACAAGGGAATTTTCCCTAATTTGGGGATTTTTCTGGGAAATTGTGGGGCCAAATTTTCAGTGATTTGGGCTTTCCCCCCTAAACTCAGCTTCCCCACAGGTCACCAGGCTTGTCTTGGGGGTAGGGGGCTGGGGTGGTGGATGGAATGGAGCCGCTATTCTTAAGATTTATCAAACTTTCCTTTAAGAATGTCATGTTTCACACTAAGTTCATTAACCCTACCTATATTACATTTTCCCCCTCATAGACTAGTATGTACTAGCAATACTGAAATTACAAAAAGATCAAGCCTAACTGTAACAACCTAAAATTGCAGCAACCTTTTCTAGACAATACCTTGTCAAGTTTCAAATTAGCAATGCAACGTCATGGGACAACAATATTGTTTCTGTAAGATTTATAATCCTGCAGTTAAGGGTTGTTATGCTAGATTTTTCTAATGAACATACAAGGGGTTTTAAGTAAAACACAGCCATGATTGGAAAAGGATGAATGTATAAGAGCACTGTTAGCTAATCATAATACTGTTACCCAACTTAGCTAATTTTCCTACATTAGTGTAGTTTGCATGGCCTAAGCCTGAAATGATAAGCAATGATGAAAGATATTACGGCAATCCTATCACAAAGTGGTCCCTATTGTCTCAGCTCCTCTACATGCGCTGGGCTATGTTGCCAGTAATGCATTTTCTGCTGGTGTTACCACAACCTCGACTCCCAAGGAGTGCCAGGCTGCGCTAAGTTTGGTTAGGTTATATTAGGTTAGACTAGGCTACGTTATGTTAGTTTAGGTTATGTTATGTTAGATTAGGTTAGGTTAGGATGGGTTAGGTTAGGATAGTTTAGATTATGTTAGGTTAAATTAGGTTAGGTTTGATTAGGTTAGGATAGGTAAGGTTAGGTTATTAAGCTTGGTAGAGTTGAGGAGTGTGGGTGTAACACCGTGGTAACACTGCAGCACAGAATGAATAAGACTGGCAACCTAGCCCAGCGCGGGTAGAACAGATGAGGCTGCAGGGACCACTTTGCCATAGTAGACATTAATTACAACACGAATGTCGGTGTGTGTGTGTGTGTGCACAAAAACTTACCTATTATAGGCGGACTGTGGGCCCTGAGGTCGTACATAGGGTGTCAGGAGCCACTTCTTGGAGGGGTAGGCACTGTCTCCCAATAAGTGGCATCCTGCAGGGACCATACCCCTCTCGAACCCTGTGAACAGAGCACTTTCACGCAAAATACGTGCGTCATGGACAGACCCGGGCCAGTTTGCAGTTTGGTGTAAAATTCTCCCGTGTGTGTCACATACGATTTGCACATTTATAGAGTGGTGCCCTTTTCTGTTCACATACTCTGCCTCAAATTCCTTGGGTGCAACAATCCTCACATGTGTTCCGTCTACTGCCCCTACCACACCAGGAAATCCCGCAATTTCCTCAAACTCTCGCCGCTTCACCTGAGTTTCTTGCACAGTGAGGGGGAACTTGATGAAGCGTCTCACTATATGAGGCTGTGCAAGGGCGTACACAGTCTCCCGGGTGACCCTGCTGACGGTCTGTTGTGAAGGCCCCAAGTCGTCGCTGCTACACTGCTGCATTTTGCCCGTAGCAAGATACCTCAGTGTTACGAGGACCTTCATCTCCGGGGAGAGGGCTTGGTTCCTGTTTGTAGGAGCAGTCAAGGCCTCACGCACAAAATCAGCCACGAAGAGTATCCCTGCACGGTCCAGGCGGTACCTCTTGATCAGTTCCGGGTCCGGAAGTTCATCAAGGACGTCTCTTCGTGCCCGAAAAGTCCTCAGCTGCCGCGGACGCGCACCCACTAGCTCTGCCATCTGGACTGTTATGCCTCGCTTATGTCGACATAAGGATTGCATTGTTACCTCCACCCCGCGCGTAGCTGGCGAGTCAGTTTATGTTCCGCTTAGTTGAAACATAAGGGTTATGCTTCCCTTATGTCTCGGTGTCCGCCATTTTCTTGATTTATGTCTCACATAAGCGAAACATACTCTTTATAAGTACGGGCCCTGGTGCAGCTAGTGGAGGGAAGGCCTGTCCTACAAGATAGGTCAACCAGCACTGCGGTCCAGCACAAGAAGAACTTGGCGTGGGATGAGATCGCCAAAAACTTCAACGCCATGCACCCTGATCTGGAGCCACGATCAGTTCAACAATTGAAAAGAAGTTTCAACCGCATCAAATTGAAGTAAGTAAATGAGGTGCATTGATTTTACGCTGTATATATTTAACCTTTTGACCAGTATCGCTTTGTATCGTTTCTTAGGTCCTCCTCGATCCTTTCAGTGCGCAACGCGTCTTGACCTCTGTGCGCTGTCGGGCAGGGGGGAGGTGGGTTCTATTTTCACCTCCACACCTCTGTAACTATGCATTGTAGCAATTATTCGGCATATCATTGTAAAGATAAAGGCAAATACTATACAACTTGCTTAATTATATTGCCAGTTTCATATGATGACCGAATAAACAATTATGTTTTGCCATCGTATCTAAAAAAATAACCGCTATTATAATATGTATTGGTAGTATAGTTTGTTATATATTATTCTCGCTTTAATTTAGTGGTTGTAACAGCCAACTAGGCAAGACAATTCACCCCGTTCTGGTGACAGGCAGCATGTTTCACGTATGAGTATGTGGTTGCATTATGTAGGAGGTGTCGGTGGACATTCCATCAGAATAAAGTTACTATGGGGTGTGGAATAGTGTTGGAACATGTATTGTGAGCGGGAGATTCAAAACACCACCAGCACAGACAGCGCGGCGTCGCTGCCACAATTTAGCAATAAAAGGATTAATGCTCTTACTGTGAATTACCATATAGTTCTTGCATCACGGGGTCACGGGGAAAATGCTTCCACCTCAGCGTGCGGTTGCGAAGCAACTGGGGGTCACATGCCACTCCCTCCCCCCTGAGAATTAACATACTGCCCCCCATCGACCATGCCTTTATACCCACCATTAATATGATCTTAAAATGTGCCCTTGTAACATTCTATGTGGCATCAGAATGCCGCGGAGTTTCACTTGTCTAGTGCCCTTCCATACTCAGATGTGCCCCCCTTTGATAAATACCTATCCACTCCAGTGTTTGGGTGATGATTAAAATGATCAACTTTTCACCTTTTGAGACACAGATTGCACCAATAATGTGTTCTCCAGATCCAAAATAATCATGATGCATTAAAAATAGGTTACAACTAATTTGTCAATGTGTAGTTATTTTTCATTGTTATTAGATGTTATTTGTAAGCCATAAAGAAAGAATTACTGGTAGAATATCAATAAGCATAGAGCAGGTGTAGCTCTTACATATGATAATATTATACCATTGCTGATCAAATAGTAACCCATTAATTCTTGCTTTGTTGGTTAAGAGTTATTTTCTAACTAAAATAATTCCTTATTATCAACCTAATTGAATGACAATATATCCTTAATGCAAACACTATTAATTTTAATAGACACTAGAATATTAACCCTATCTGCAACAGTAATATTAATTTTGGTACAACAAGTTTTTTCCAATGCTCTTTACTATATTTGGTCAAAGGGTAAAACAGGAAAAGGAAAAGGTTAAGTAGGGAGCATACGCTATAGCTGCGGGTGGTGGCAGTGCTCATCTCCATCCCATTGGTCCTTTGAGCCTGTCGTGAGAGAACCCATAAACCAGATACAGTACCAGCGTAACATCTGGGTTACCACAGTTTACTTTCCCTGGTGGCCCCAGGTACCATATATTGACCCGGGTGAAAGGAAGGATGAACGGCTGGGTGGCTGCATGCCGACTGCCCAGGCCCACAGATTCATTGTTAGGGACTCGAACCACTGCATTGCAGAGGTGTATTGTTAAAGGGTTTATCATTCAGTATGCCTTTGATATATTATTGTTATTAAAATCATGTTTCATTGCAGTGTGAAAAAGGAAGAGAGAGCCTACAAGCTGAAGGTGAAAAAGACTGGTGGTGGCCCTCCTCCATCACCTCCCAAGTTTACAAAAGAACATGAGACTGTTGCCTCCATGATCTCTGGAGAACTCAACATGGGCGAGGATGTCTTTGACACTCTTGCCATTCAAGATGGGCATCCAGTGGATGAGGCAGGCACTCCCATCATGGATGTTACTCTCAGTAAGTTAATCATTGCTTGAAAGTATATCACATTATATTATCCAGTTTTCTGCATTCTTGTTCTGGTGCTGCATATAAATAGTATCATTGTTATTCTTATCATCAATTTTCACTTTTTGATACACTGGTTTAGGTTAAAAGATATGCAAATTAAAAAGAGAGAGAGAGAGAGAGAGAGAGAGAGAGAATTATATATATATATATATATATATATATATATATATATATATATATATAGAGAGAGAGAGAGAGAGAGAGAGAGAGAGAGAGAGAGAGAGAGAGAGAGAGAGAGAGATAAGTTACTCAATGCAAGATGGCGCCACTATAAACACTCGCCTGCGCCAGAACGGGCTGGGCCGACCATCAGGCCCCACCGGGAAGATGCCTACCGGCGCAATAGGCAACAACGTAAAAAAAACAAAAAAAAAAAAAACATTTCTGGGAACAAGCTTTGAGGGGGCCCAGTCTAGGATTAAATTTAAATAACTATAAATGCAATAGATATCAAATTCCCTCTGGTGCCTTTATTGATGGGGTAGTGTTTTTTCAAGTATTATAAGAAAAGCTAACATTGTTATTGAAGGAAGAAATTTCCCGAGTCACATCATCTTTCATGTATAAGTATGATTGATAATGCATTGTATTATTTCACAGCTGTGAGTGGAAAACTGCCACCGACAGAGGTCCCCTCTGCTACTGCTGCCGCTGAATGTGCTGAAGCACCTGCACCTCCTAGTGCTTCTGCATCTTTTCAGCCAGAAGCTTCATCCTCTGCATCCACTGCACCATCATTAACTACATTTACATGTAATGTGGCCTCTTCTTCTGCTGCCCCACGGCAGAGGAGGAAATTTGATGCGGAGTACCAGGCCTGTCGGAAGCAGCAGGATGAGTATCACCAACTCCTTCTTCAACAGACCAGAGAGGAGCACGACCAACAGATGAAACTGTACCAGTTTCACAGGGAGGTGTTGCAGCGGCAGCTAGATGTCTTCACGGAGACTTGCCATCATATCCGTGAGGCAGCAGACACCTGCAAAGCCAAATTTTTGGACAGTTTGGGGAATGCCGGAGAGTAACATCCATGATGGGATTGCCTGCCTCATCAACTGCATGCCCATCTTGTATTGTAAGAGTGTCAAGGACACACTCGCCCATACTGAGTTCTCCAGAAATCATGGAGGCAACGACCTCGTGTTCTTCGGAAAGCTTGGGAGGTGATTGAGGAGGGCCACCACCAGTCTTCTTCACCGTTAGCATATAAGCTCCCCCCAACATCACTACCTATGAATTTATCTAAACATTTTATTAATGTGTTCATCTTATTGACTCTCATAACATGAAGGCCAGGCCTGTTCCACTCATTATCTTGTTGGTAAAGTATTTTTTGCCTATGACCCTGTTTAATCTGAATTTATCAAATTTAAACCCATTATTACATGTCCTACCCAGCTCTCTTATCATCAGAACCTTATAAATATCCCCCTTATTAAAGCCCTTCATCCATTTATAAACTTCGATCAAGTCTCTTTGCACCCTTTGCCTCTCTAGAAAATGCAAGTTTAATTAACTGTTCGAGTCTCCTCATATGTCAAGTTTTTTAACCCGTAAATCATCTTTGTCATCCTCCACTGTACCAATTCTAACATTTTGATACCCATTCTTCAATTATGAAGGTGACCAGAAAAAAACACATTATCATGATAAGATCTAACTAAAGCTAAATATAGCTTGATGACATCAGCACTTGTTGCTTACTCTCCTTGAAATGAATCCCAGTACCCTATTTGCACAATATCTAGGATGAATGCATTGTGCTCTTAGATGGAGATCAGAGGTCATCAAGATCCCTGAAATCCTCTCACACCTTGCTCTTAGATGGAGATCAGAGGTCATCAAGATCCCTGAAATCCTCTCACACCTTGATCTTCTTAGGGGAGTGTCATTTAACCAATAATTATGAGGGGTTGTTCCTATATACACTCAGAGTACTGCACTTCCAGATGTATAAATAAAAAAAACAACACTAGCAGACGATAGTTATATTTTTAACCAAACAGTTTCGGTGGACACTGCCACCATCTTCAGTGGTCTTTCTTTACACCACTGAAGATGGTGGCAGTGTCCACCGAAACTATTTAGTTAAAAATATAACTATCGTCTGCCAGTGTGGGTTTTTATTTATACATCAAGAATATCACGTCAGAGTGATTAACCCATTCTTTGCATTTCCAGACATTGAACTCCATCTGCCACTTCCCTGCCCATTCACGCAATCTGTCTAGTTCATCCTGGAGAATACTAGCGACCTGATCCGACTCAATTACTCTGCCAATCTCTGTATCATCAGCATTTTAGCATATATTGCCAACATTAACTAGTGCTAGTAGTTGTAGTAGGAAATACATTATATTCAGTGATGTTTGATAAATATTTTTGTTCATTTATTTATATCATGATTATGTACGTATAGGCTTCAGACAGGAAATGAACAAATTAAAGAGACAGTGTAAATTTTGATCGGAAAATATATATGCAAAATCTTACAAGCTATTTTCATTTCCTGAACAGACAAGTTATATAACTTATTATTAGAGAAACTACAATAAAGATCTCAAAATGTACACCACTGTGACCAACCACCACACCAAGAAAAGACGGCGCCACTATAAAACACTTGCCTGCATCATGACGGGCTAGGGCCGACTACCATCCAGGTCTTTCAAGAAAGCCTAAAAGCACAATAGGCTGGGGAAAAAAAAAGGGATCAAACCTGGGCTATCTGTGTATAAATCAACCCAACTGAGCTACTGAGGTCACCATGCCAAGGGCCACTTATGCAGCACTATACCTGACACCCTGGCCCCTACTGTGGATATGAAGGAAAAGTGACCTCGCTCACACTCGTGGTAGCTGGAAACGCTTTTAATCGTTTTTAGTCAACCCATAATGCCACCTGTAGTATATATTTACATTAGAAAAACTTCAATAATAGTGAAAAATCTTGTCATGTAGATTACTGAATTTTCAATGTGTTATTGCAGTTCCTCTAATATATATAGCACCGCATGTGCTCCTGTGGGTTAAATAAAAGCATTTCCAGCTACCATGAGTGTGGGCGAAGTCACCTTTCCTGCATATCCACAGTAGGGGCGAGGATGTTAGATACAGTGCCAGAGAAGTGGCCTCTGGGATCATCTTTTTCTGGGGTGTTTTATGGGGCTGGTTAGGCTGTGGGACCACTGCCTCCTGAGCCCCATCAGTGGGAAATGTTAGCGGATGTTGTTATTCTGTCGATGTGTCACCAGGGGAGGGGTTAGATCCTGTTGAGTTGCCAGGACTTCTGTAGGAAGGTCTGCATAGACTTGAGGGCTTGGAAGGCAGTGTTGGGGCTGAGGGTGTCGCTGCCGAGCAGGCCTTCTACGTAAAGTTGGCCTGTGGATGTTGAGTCTGGTTAGGATGCTTAATTTGAGGTTGGTGTGGAGGGAGTGGAATCTTGGGCAGTGGAGCAGGAAATGTTCTGGTGTGTTAGGCTGTGTGAGGCACCATGGGCAGTGTAGGTCTTGGACTAGACGGAGAACTTTTAAATCATCGATGGCTCGGTTGGCTTGCTGCCCTGACTCCTATCCAGAAGCCTGGGTTCCATTGCCAGCACTCAATGGTGTACATTTTGACATCCTCAGAAGATCTAAAAGAATCTCTCAACAATGGAAGCTCTGCGAGCATTTCCAGTGCCTACATCATCCTCTGCAAGTATATCTATATTGATGGGCTCAAGTTCTTCTGGCATGTCAATGGGAGTTTGTTGAGGATTGCAATATTGTGCAGGATGGCACATGCAGTCACAATTTTTTTTGATGTTGAGAGTGCTGTTCTCATTGGCTTTGAGAGAATAGCAAATCTTTTTTTCCAAATCCCGAACGTTCTCTCGATCAGGTTCCTTGTTTTGATGTGAGAGGCATTGTAATGCCTCTCCTTAACATTACGAGGAATTCGAATGGGAGTTAAAAGGTAGCTTTTACAGGCATAGCCCGAATCTCCCAACAAGTATCCTCTGTACTGCCCTCCCTCCAGAGTAGCACACAAAAGAGACTCACTGAAGATGCGGGCATCATGTGCACTACCTTGCCAGTTCACGACCAGATTTGTGAAGAGCATGGGTGAGTTGCAGACCCCCATTACATTCAATGAAAAAAAGCCTTTCCTGCAGCGGTAAAGTTCTGCATCTTCTCCACCTGGACTGATGATTGGGATGTGTACACCATCTACACATCCAATAACTCCGGGCATGGCAACTACCTCGGCAAATTGTCGCATGACATCCTGTTCTTCAGCAGGACTGGGGAACTTATGTAGTCCCCTGCTAGCTGGCAGATTGCACTGGTCACAGTCTTGACACAGGTAGATACACTGGGCTGCGATATGTCACAGCAATCCCCATGTCAAGCTGGAAGCTCCCAGTGGCATAGTAGCGGAGGTTACCAGCAACTGGAGACGTGGTGGGATTGGAAGCCCTGTAAGAAAGAAATATTTATCAGAAGAAAAAAAAAAAAATATATATATATATATATATATATATATATATATATATATATATATATATATATATATATATATATATATATATATATATATATATATATACCATAGAACGGGGGGGCAACTGAGACCAGCTAAGGAAATTTCTCTTAAAAATTAAACAAAATAAACTATAATAGGTAGGACTGTTTTGTTAACTTCTGTTTTATAGACATTCAAGTACATAAGATCTGAAAATGTAAACCACATCTTTTCACTCATTCCACAAGTACCCCTCATTCCTATTCATTTGTGTATGTATATTCGGGGAATGTGACCCAGTAACGCTAAGGTGTGCTGTACACAAGCCGTGTCCCTCAGCAAAGTCCAATATATGTGATCTGTAGCCAGGCATCCTATGTAAGTATACAGCCAATGTGGAGGTGATCACTGTTAATGTTTACTTTGTATTGATCTTTATATAACATGGGGTAATTGAGACCACCATAATGGGATACAAGAGACCACAGCTACATAAATGGTACACACTTCTGTTTTGTTTCGGGATGATGTGTACCTACAAGAGAAAAGAAGGTTCTCCCAGGGCCCAGTATACTCCTGACATCCTGAAACAGGCTGATAATAATAGTAATAATAATAATAATGATAATATTAATAATAATAATAATAATGATAATGAAAATAATAATAATAATAATAATGAAAATAATAATAATAACAATAATAATAATAATAATAATAATAATAATAATAATAATAATAATAATAATAATTATAATAACAATAATAATAAATAATAGTAATAATAATAATAATAATAATAAATTAATTAATAATAATGAAAATAATAACAATAAATAAGAATAATAATAATAATAATAATAATAATAATAATAATAATAATAATAATAATAATAATACATTAATTAATAACAATGAAAATAATAATTTAAAAAAAAATAATAATAAATTAATTAATAATAATGAAAATAATAATAATTATAATTATAATAACAATAAATAATAATAATAATAATAATAATAATAATAATAATAATAATAATAATAATAATAATAATAAGAGCAATAATAATAATTCCTAATGACTGCACCTCCATGATGAAGTGGTTAGCGTGCCAAGCAACAAATTCGCAGACCTAGGTTCGAATCCCAGTCGGTGTGCACCTCACCCAGCTGTTCATTTTCCCTCATGGGCTAAGCAAATAAATGGGTACCTGTGGAAACCTGTGGTAACCTAGATGTTAAACCTGCCCTGTCTTTCGGGGTAACGAGTTCATATCCACCACAGGCTAAAGGGCTAATGTGACAGAGGTCAGCACTCAGGCCATGTGCAACTATAGTATGTGCCCCTACCTTCACCTTACTTTCACTGAGAATGTGGATGACTGCCTTATCCTACTTTCCAACCAATCAGTAACCAAGCCCATAATTTTTGCAGATTTTTGCAGGGGTCTAGAAGGCATCATAGTTTCATGAGGTGGGCGGGGAAGAGGGTAGCGATCGAAGCAAGGATGTGCAGGTGGGGGAATATTTTGTAAATAGGCACTTTTAGGGGCATTTTAAGGCTGATTAAAAAATAAAAAAAACATTGGAGGGATTGTAGCCCCCTGCCCCCCCCCCCCCACACACACACGCATAAATTATGGCTGACAACAGAAACTCATGTTAGAAAAGTGTGTCAAAAGATATGTTGAACTGAATTGTTTGCTTTGACCTAAACTCTATCGCTAGGAAATATGAAATAAACATTTATTCCTTAAGAATGATGATTTGACAAAAAATCATAGACAATATGTAGATATATTTTTACATAGCTGAGAATAACTAGGGTATGGATCTGTGACTTTGGCACCTCGTATAATCTGAAAACTATCAGGGCTGTCCCTGTTTATGGTTGTGGTTCGTTGGCAGATATAAAGGGGGGCCCAGGGGGCCGCCCCCCATGGTCCTGAGCGAATACAGGAAACTAGCTCAGAAGTGCGCTGCGGCTATAACAACAAAACTCGCGGGACATTCCAAATTGTGTGGTAGGCAATTTCATCGGACTTTTCAACAATCGGGCCTCCGGCAAACTTTTTTCCTGAATCTGCTCCTGTTGCAGTTATGCATCAGTACATTAATCTTGCTAGCCACAGCTTGATCAGGTCTGATTAAAGTACCTGTAAAGAATGGCATTTTTATATTTTCAGACCTATGATATTTTAAGCTTACCTCTTTTCCAGGTAGAATCTGGCAATAGGTGCTGGATTTTTTATAAGAGATCCAGGGTGACTTGCTTGGAGAGCCGAAAGCGTTGAATGAACTCCTCTTCCGATTACATTTCAAAGGGATCCCTACGGCTCCTGAACAAACGGGTTCTCCTCCTGATGGCCAGGTCTTCCCATTGTCCCACGTGAGCCACTCTACGTAGCGGGTAGGCGGTGGCCGAAGTGATAGCGTACTGGACCCACATTTGCCGCGTGATGAACGACGCGGGTTCGAATCCTCACGCTACCACTCGGATTTTTCGGTCACCGCCGAGTGGCTTAAAACTACCCACATGCTGTCCTGAAGACCACCCATCAACCCGGACTCTAGAGGAAGCCGTCCAAGCGAATCAAGTACGAGTTCCGGGGGGCAGCATGAGCCAATGCAAGATGGCGCCACTATAAACACTCGCCTGCGCCAGAACGGGCTGGGCCGACCATCAGGCCCCACCTGGAAGAAGCCTTGGGCCGACCATCAGGCCCCACCGGGAAGATGCCTACCGGCGCAATAGGCAACAACGTAAAAAAAAAAAAAAAAAGGTGTCTGTAGACTGCCATTGCTGCTTTTTCTGTAATATAAATTATATTTAATCTTTTGTGTCATCACCCTCATCAAGGATTATTTTCATTTGAAGTGGAACTTAAGCATCAAGGTCTGTCTGAATATAAGCTTGAGCTTAGATGGCCAATGTAATTATTCCCCATAATGGTGTGAAATATTAATATTGGCCATGCTGGGGTGGGCAGGCTCAGTAATGAAGGCTGCTTCCTTGACCTATTTCATAGCATTCACAATTCATACTTATTGAGGTTTACTGGCGTCAGGCTCACTGTAGTATTACCAAAGTTAAGGTAAAGTTGGGGACACACGCTATAGCTGCGCTGCGCGTGGGTTTTCCGTTGCATTAACCCTTGAGCCTGTGGTAGGAGGGAGCCCAACACCCCGGGACACAGGGCCAGTGTGACATCCGGGTTACCACAGTTTACCTTCCCCAGGTTTCCCCAGGTACCCATTTATCAACCAGCCCGAGAGGGAGGATGAACAGCTGGGTGAGCAGCACGCTGACTCCTCGGGTCATGATTCGGACATGAGGCCGCGTAGTGGTAGTCAGCCACGCTGACCACTAGACCACGGAGACCAATATCCATATAAGACTCAGGTCAACCTACAGATATTTCTCAACCAGTGGGTGGAGCCTTCGAGCAGAGCCGCGTGACGTCAAGGGAGGCCCTTCCCTCGCCCCTACCCCTACTCCCTCTCGTTTTCTTTCGTCCAATGCGTTCTCTTAATGATATTTAGGGGGGACTAACCTCTCCTGTGTCGGGCTTAAGAGTAGTGTCTCTATATCTATCACAATATAAATGGGTTCATACTTCCCTTTATGCTAGTGGTGGCCGTTTGGGTTAGGGTGCGTGTGCTCCGCCTGATGGTGCACCGTGGCGGAGGTTCGAACCCCAGTTACCCAACCACGAACATCGATCGTTTCTATATGGTCTTTGTCGCCTAGAAACAGGACAAATCACTTCATTGGAAGGGGATTCCCCTCGATATTACTTGCTTTGGGGACGATTTAATCCCTTGATCATACTTCCCTTACATAGGTAGAAGGAACAGAATCAGTTGTTTTAGTTCTTAGCCATTAGGGAGAAACCCTCGAAGAAATAATTATGTATACGCCTTGGAATGTCACAAAAGTATTTCCTTGTTCCTGATGGTTGGTGTGGTTTCCATGCCTCGTTACTAATCAGATGTGCACATTATCTCTCTCTCTCTCTCTCTCTCTCTCTCTCTCTCTCTCTCTCTCTCTCTCTCTCTCAATGACACATCTTTTACCTTCCCACAATCATTCTCCACCTTTTTTTCATTATTTTCCCCTGTGATCTCTCTCTCATCGTTATTGATAAAGGTGAAAAAAGGCATTGTTTATTATATTAATTAGTGTTACTTTAAGTACATTGATTGATTGATTTTATGGAAGTAAATAAATGTGCCACATCTGAGAGCATATGTCACAGTGGCGGATCTACGGGGGAGGGGGAGTTAACTCCCCCCTTTACCTGGAGAGCATAACTCATGCACCCGCTTCGGAAAACCAGGCTTAAGGTCCGGATGTCTTACCCCTACTTATAAGTAATCTGAAGACATAAATGAAAATAAGTTCACAGTGCAGTTTCTGACAGTTTACTAATTACCTTACCAAGTTGAACATCTTTGAACGTACTTTTCTTTGCATCACTTTATTTCTTATGCTGTTATTCAAGATACGGATGCGAAAGAAAGTTCGACACCTTACATAAAATAAGATAACTTCCTCTGGCAGTTCAACATAGTCCTTTAAGCTACTTGCTACTTTGCTGACCACAGATTTCCCAGGTTTAAGAGTCTTTTCGCCATGATAACAGTTGAAAAGATGACCAAGCGTCTCCAATTTCCCCATGAACTCGTCATTTGGCTTTACCAGTTTGTCACTTGCCTGCTCACTGTATCAATCCATGCTGATTTCTCACTCTTCAGATATTTCGAACCAAGGTGGTACTGTGGAAACTTTCTGGCAATAAACCCACCAACGTATGCTCTCCAGGTAAAGGGGGGAGTTAACTCCCCCTCCCCCGTAGATCCGCCACTGTGACATATGCTCTCAGATGTGGCACATTTATTTACTTCCATAAAATCAATCAATCAATGTACTTAAAGTAACACTAATTAATATAATAAACAATGCCTTTTTTCACCTTTATCAATAACGATGAGAGAGAGATCACAGGGGAAAATAATGAAAAAAAGGTGGAGAATGATTGTGGGAAGGTAAAAGATGTGTCATTAAGAGAGAGAGAGAGAGAGAGAGAGAGAGAGAGAGAGAGAGAGAGAGAGAGAGAGAGAGAGAGAGAGAAATAATGTGCACATCTGATTAGTAACGAGGCATGGAAACCACACCAACCATCAGGAACAAGGAAATACTTTTGTGACATTCCAAGGCGTATACACTAAACAAGTCTTATATTAAGATTTCCCCAATTCTCTCTTCTACTGGGACACAATTCCTCGTGTTGATGTCCTGCCGTGTTATACGTGGACCAATTATTGCCATACGATGATCAAACCTATCCTATGACCTCCTGAAGTAGTACAAAAAGTATCGTGTTTTTTTAGTTCTGTAAATAATGTGTGGAATGCTACACGCAGTAGTCTGTTGTCAAGTATGGGGTGAACCCATGGCAGTACTTTCTTCAGCACTTTTTACCAAGAGAGCACAGACAGCTGCTGCCTCTACGAGATCCATAACGCCACGTGCTGACCTCATTAGTGACTGCCACCAAGTGGCTCGTGTGCATGGTGCACCTACTTACCACTTTTTGTGGCGGCCACTAACCACTAAAAAGTGTCTCGTGTGAACCCAGCCTAAGTCACTTGCGGGCCAGTAGATGATGGAAAATAAATATTTATAACCGACGAAAAGATGGTGCTCTCTTCTCCTGTCCAATGTGACCTGACATGGATCTCGTAGAGGCAGCAGCTGTCTGTGCTCTCTTGGTAAAAAGTGCTGAAGAAAGTACTGCCATAGGTTCACCCCATACTTGACAACAGACTACTGCGTGTAGCATTCCACACATTATTAACAGAACTAAAAAAACACGATACTTTTTGTACTACTTCAGGAGGTCATAGGATAGGTTTGATCATCGTATGGCAATAATTGGTCCACGTATAACACGGCAGGACATCAACACGAGGAATTGTGTCCCAGTAGAAGAGAGAATTGGGGAAATCTTAATATAAGACTAAACAAAGAATATTAAGTCACATTAGATGTAATTTATTAACATCTCTCTCTCTCCCTTCGCTGAAATCTCCATCCTAGGAGATTTCAATGTTCACCACCAGCTTTGGCTTTCATCCTCTTTCACTGACCATCCTGGTGAACAAGCCTACAACTTTGCTATCCTCAACGACCTAGAGCAGTTGGTCCAGCACCCTACACGTATTCCTGACCGTCTTGGAGATCGGCCCAACATTCTAGACCTCTTCCTTACCTCAAACCCTTCTGCTTATTCTGTCAAACTGTTCTCTCCGTTGGGCTCCTCCGATCACAATCTTATTTCTGCATCCTGTCCTATCGCTCCTGTACATCCTCTGGACCCACCGAAGAGGCGATGCTTCTGGCATTTTGCTTCAGCTCGGTGGGACGACCTGAGGATGTACTTTTCCGATTTCCCGTGGAATGATTATTGCTTCCAGGATAGAGACCCCTCTGTGTGTGCTCAGCGCATCACAGAGGTGATTGTCTCTGGAATGGAGGCATACATTCTTCGTTCTTTCTCTACTCCTCACGCTAAAAAGCCTTGGTTTAATCACGCTTGTTCTCGTGCTGTCAATGATAGAGAGGTAGCTCACAAAAGATACCAGAGCCTTCAAACTAATGCTAATTATGAACTTTACATTTCTGCCCGAAATCGTGCCAAATCTATTCTCCGACTAACCAAAAATTCTTTCATTAATAGAAAATGTCAAAACCTTGCTTTCTAACTCTTCCCGTGACTTCTGGCATCTAGCCAAAACATCTCCTCCAACTTCACTTCTTCATCTTTCCTCCACTCCTCAGTCCTGACGGCAACACTGCCGTCTTATCTATCTCTAAGGCTGAACTCTTCTCTCAAACTTTTTCTAAAACTCCACTCTGGACGATTCTGGGCATATTCCTCCTACTCATCCCCCCTCTGACTCCTTTATGCCTGTTATAAAGATTCTTCAAAATGATGTTTTCTATGCCCTCTCTGGCCTCAATCCTCAGAAGGCTTATGGACCTGATGGAGTGCCTCCTATTGTCCTTAAAAACTGTGCCTCCGTGCTGTCACCCTGCCTGGTCAAACTCTTTCGCCTCTGCCTGTCAACATCTACCTTTCCTTCTTGCTGGAAGTATGCCTTCACACAGCCTGTACCTAAGAAGGGTGACCGCTCCAATCCCTCAAACTACCGTCCTATTGCTTTACTTTCTTGTCTATCTAAAGCTTTTGAATCAATCCTTAACCGTAAGATTCAAAAGCACCTTTCCACTTCTGACCTTCTATCTGATCGCCAGTATGGGTTCCGCAAGGGGCGTTCTACTGGTGATCTCCTAGCCTTCTTAACTGACTCTTGGTCATCCTCTCTTAGCCGTTTCGGTGAAACTTTTGCTATTGCTCTGGACATATCAAAAGCTTTTGATAGGGTCTGGCACAAATCTTTGCTTTCTAAACTACCCTCCTACGGTTTCTATCCTTCTCTCTGTACCTTTATCTCCAGTTTCCTTTCTGACCGTTCTATTTCTGCCGTGGTAGACGGTCACTGTTCTTCCCCTAAATCTATTAACAGTGGTGTCCCACAGGGTTCTGTCCTATCTCCCACTCTTTTTCTGTTGTTCATTGATGATCTTCTTTCCAAAACGAACTGTCCTATCCATTCCTACGCCGATGATTCCACTCTGCATTATTCAACTTCTTTTAATAGAAGACCCACCCTTCAGGAACTTAACGACTCAAGGCTGGAGGCTGCAGAACGCTTAGCCTCAGACCTTACTATTATTTCCGATTGGGGCAAGAAGAACCTGGTGTCCTTCAACGCCTCAAAAACACAGTTTCTCCACCTATCCACTCGACACAATCTTCCAAACAACTATCCCCTATTCTTTGACAACACCCAGCTATCACCTTCCTCAACACTAAACATCCTCGGTCTATCCTTAACTCAAAATCTCAACTGGAAACTTCATATCTCATCTCTTACTACATCAGCTTCCTCGAGGCTGGGCGTTCTGTACCGTCTCCGCCAGTTCTTCTCCCCTGCACAGTTGCTGTCCATATACAGGGGCCTTGTCCGCCCTCGTATGGAGTATGCATCTCATGTGGGGGGGCTCCACTCACACAGCTCTTCTGGACAGAGTGGATGCAAAGGCTCTTCGTCTCATCAGCTCTCCTCCTCATACTGATAGTCTTCTACCTCTTAAATTCCGCCGCAATGTTGCCTCTCTTTCTATCTTCTATCGATATTTCCACGCTGACTGCTCTTCTGAACTTGCTAACTGCATGCCTCCCCCCCTCCCGCGGCCCCGCTGCACTCGACTTTCTACTCATGCTCATCCCTATACTGTCCAAACCCCTTATGCAAGAGTTAACCAGCATCTTCACTCTTTCATCCCTCACGCTGGTAAACTCTGGAACAATCTTCCTTCATCTGTATTTCCTCCTGCCTACGACTTGAACTCTTTCAAGAGGAGGGTATCAGGACACCTCTCCTCCCGAAACTGACTTATCTTTCGGCCACCTCTTTGGATTCTTTTTAGGAGCAGCGAGTGGCGGGCTTTTTTTTTTATTAATGTTTGCTTTTTTGTGCCCTTGAGCTGTCTCCTTTGCTGTAAGAAAAAAAAAATAAAAAAAATAAAGTCTTCGCGGGTACATAACATTTTCCCATTTCTACTTCCGGGTAAATAAAACTACCACATTCAGTAATTAATCCACAGCAGAATCCATTAATATGCAAAACTGTGAGACGAAATGAAACATTAGTTCTGAAAGCATATAAGAGCTCATCCAGTATATCCTGAACACAACTTATGCGTAAAGGCCATACTTATACATCATTATGACAGTTAACATTCACGTGTTCAAGTGTCAAGACAGGGGGAAAGCGGCGGGCGGCAGGGTGGTGGTCACCGATAGCGACTCTTGTGCACGCTGCCATTTGAAACAACGGTATCTATCTCTGGCCACAGTGGCGTGGTCGGAAAAATGGCTCCGCCCGCCACAACTCGCCACTGTTTGACCATCATTTTATGGCGCCCACTGACCACTAAAAAGTGGCTCGTGTGAATCCAGCCTATATGTGAGATATATGAACACTTATGTTTTGTTTGCATCAACCTGTAGGAAGTCATTCCAATGCTTTGGCACTGTAGTGGCTGCAACCACCCGTCTTCTGATACCCGTGAGTGCACAATAAATAAAAAAAGGTAAGTTAAAGGCATAAGCTATAACTGTGCGTGGCCTTGGTGCTCACTTCCGTCGCATTGGTCCCCGAGATTGTGGTGCGTGAGAACTACATTATCTCGCGACACAGGGCCAGCGTATGATCCAGGTTACCACAGCTGATGTCCTGCAACACAACTGTGCTCACTCTGGTCATTGTGATATTGAACTTCTAATGTACGGAAAGTTATTTATACCCTTACTCCTCTTATGTTTGTTTTTTTGTGTAAATTACCATTCCCTTCGTACTGCCGTATCACCCGTGCCTTCCCTCCTCCTCCAATACCCCATTACTCCTCCACACCCGCAGGTCACCTCATCACCAGCCTTACTGGAGCCAGCGCAGTTTAAAACTTCACAGTGTTGTCTATGCTGGGGATTAAACAGTAAAATTATATAAATGAATAAGTAAACCTGCCAACGGGCCTACAGGAATAGACACCAAGACCCTACAGGAAGCCGAAAATACCAGGAGACGCCGACAGGCAAGGAGGGGAAGCAATAGCATCCACCATGCTCGGCTGCCTCTACCCATCTGATGTCGCGCGCGCTGTTTCTTGAGCGGACTGAGGCAGTAGGAGTGAGGAGGGGGGCGGGGGTTGAGAGAGATTAGTCCTCGTTGCAGGGAACGAGGCCGATTCGTGGTGTTCCAAACTTTCTCAGACGCACTCACTCAATGGAACAGGGTGAGGCGCGAAGTGGAGCAGTCGGTGCAGCAACGTTGGATCTCGGGCAATTGTTTCAGACCCGCCGCTCTCGCACAACTTTTTGGAGGGATTCCAGCTTATGCTGCTGAATGGGCGACTTGTAAAGTTCATGTCACCAGATGTCTCTACTGTCGGTTGACCAAACGAGATTTTCCCTGAAAATATCTCTTAATTACCGTAAATCCCGTGCGTTCTTTCTTGGCAAGCTATGAATACACATCAATACAGAAACTGATATTGTTTGTATAAAAAATGTAATGGATATGTTTCTTTCTCTACACAAAACGAAAATAATGACGATATGACGGTACTTGACAACTCGGATGGAAAAAAAACACGTAGTTGCATGGAAGTAATGCAAATTTAATCATAAAAAGGCTTCGAAAATATTTCTTCTTGCATTGCTACATATCCTGAGTACCTAAACTGGGTGTGTCCGTGTCTCTTTCGATGAAAATTTGGCCAAGAAACAGAATGGCGCTTAGCAACTCCACAGAACGTCCCAATGTCAGGACGTGACACTAGGTCACTTTGTTGTCGCCGTCGTGCCGTGAGGAGTCCTCGCTGCCCCTCGCTGCCACAACACCGGCCAATCCTCCCACCCCTAAGCAACATCAACAGGAGTGTGACTTTTGGTTTTGCTTTTAAAGTACAATAGATTTCATACACCATAGGAGTGAATAACTAACGTAGGAGACAGAAACAATTAGATTGAAAGGATGGTGGAAGAGCAATGAACTATGAGCTTCGTGCTGGGCGAGGGGAGAGGCAGCACGCGAAGAAGCTCCCGCTAAGTAACGGAGGGAGGTGAGGGAGTGAGGGAAGGGTATAGCTGTACCAGGCCTCATGTATGGGCTTGAATGTATGAGGTGGACAGCAAAGGAGTTGGATAAGCTAGAGATGGTGCATAATAGATTAGGAAAACTGGCTTTGAGAGCAAATAGGTATGTGGCTGTAGAGGCAGTGGGGGGCGAGGCTGGGTGGAGCACGTTTGATGAAAGAACAGGAAAGGCTGTTCTGAGGTACAAGGTGAGGTTGTGGAAGATGGATGAGACTAGGTGGGCTCATAGGGTATATGAGTGGTCAGGACAGGGCAGGAAGTGGGTCAGAGCAAGCATTAGGTGGGAGAGGAAGTGTGGGCTGGAGGGCTTCACAACCTCAAATATGATGCTGTGGCACAGTGAGAAAGATTTGAAGCATAGGGTGAGCAACACGGTGCAGGAGAAGGGCCAGGAAGAGATGAGTCAGGCACTGTGGAGGAAGAGGAATACAGCAGGAACATAGGAAAGTAGGTAATGGATAATTTCTAAAATATGTTAGATTATATGCAGGATGCGTAATATATGTGTTATTAGATATGTATTTTGGGTACATTTATCGCAGAAACCTTAATTGTCTTTGTGGAAGAAACTTATTCTGACATCTGCCATAGTAATACAGTATTTTGAGGGATCCTGTGGGTCCTCTGTTGTACTTTGCGGTAAAAAGACAGTGCTGTATTTGCTTTTCATTGGGGTAAAAAGACATTTTCAATTAGTTGTGGTGCCTTGGGGTACTTTAGGGTATTATGAGGCATTTTGGGGGGCTTTTTTTATGCAGGAAGACGTGCCACAAAACTGAAGAAGTAGGGTGACATTTATCCACAAAGGAGATAAACCTTAGGAAGATATAGTAGTATACAGATGAAGCAGTAGTTAACATCATAGCACGAGTATTTGGGATGATACTGAACAGTAAATAGAAGACATGAATTGAAGACGTTTGGGTTCTAGAAGCAGAGCCAAGTGGATGTTGGAAAAGTAGAGGATATGGAAGCATGAAAGAGTTCATACATTGTTATTGTTAATGCGGTTACATTACTGTTCTAGGCATACGAACTGGGTCAGAGGAAGAAGAGGAAGCTACCAGCACCATGTCACCTGTAGGCTCCCATTGCTGTGTGCCTCTCTGCAACAACAGGGGTGGTCATCGCTTTCCAAACAATCCACACATAAGGAAGGCATGGATGGCAGCAATAAAGCGCGACAACTGGAATCCTTCAGAATTCAGTGTCGTGTGTAAAGATCACTTCAGAGAGAAAGACTATATTCTTTGTGGTGAGTAACGTAGCCATGTATGAGTGCCAATGACACATTAATACTTTAGGAAAAGGTGCAGTACAACTCGAGGGAATTATAATGGCTAACATATATAACATATGAGAGGGAGAGGAAGGATGTGTTGGATACAAAGGTAGTGAGAGACCTGTTTGACATGTCAGATCACTATGAAGTTCTGGCCAAATTAAGAATAAGAGGTAGATGGGGGTATAGTAGAATCATTAGGAGGAGGAAGGTAAGATAATTGCGAGTTTGGAGGAGAAACAGTTGTAGACTCGATGTCTCTGATATGCCAGCAAGCATGGAGGAAAAGTAGGAAAGGAAGGGGTAGGAGGAAAGGTAGGAAAATGTATGCAGCCTTCATGGACCTGGAAAAAGCCTATGATTGGATACACAGGGATGCTCTTTGGAGCGTTTGCGAATATGTGGCGTGGGAGGGCAGCTACGTACTGGAAGGAATAAAGACTTTTTATAGAAGAGCAAACCCATGTGTGAAAGTGAACGGAGAGTCGAGTGATAGTTTTGACCAAGTCACAAGCAACACCCTTTCAGGCTTCGGTGAGGAATGGTATTATTTTGCCAACACTAGCGTATGGGTCAGAAGCACTGATATGGCATAGGGCACAGCAGTCAAGAGTGCATGCTGTAAAAATGAGCTATTTGAGAGGAACCTGTGGAGTGACTAGAATGGAGGGCGAGATCATTCATAATACTGGATATTGTGCAGTTTTGTGGCATGAAACTATTTAGTTTATAAGGTGTACTTGTGTTCTTTATACCTTTGTACAAGTGTCTTATGAATATTAATGCTTTTCATTGTGAACGGCCCTTCATAATATTGTTGCGGCCATTTGTACTCATTTTAAATAAGTAAATTTCTAATACTTATTGAAAAAAATTACTTTTCCTTGAAAGAACCTCTGAAGAACCAAGATTTTTTAAGTGGTTACAGTAGGATTTGATAATATTAATAGACCAATGGTAGTTACATAAAATATATATTTGTACAAGCTGTATCTTCTTTGAATAGGCATCTAAATAGTGCTGAGCTTTGTTCATTCATCTGTTGGTAAATATATTCCAGTAGGCTAATAAAAATTAAATCTATATACAAAACTGTTATCAACATAAATGATATGGCAAATAAAGAAAGATTTGTTGAAAACATAAATACTTATCAACTTTCTCACCTTAGCATGCTTTAATCTATGTATGTGCAATGATAAATATATTCACTAGGATAGAAAAAGCATACAAGACATATCTCTCATGTTCAATAATAAATATATGTATTTCCTGAACAAAACATAATCATTGTAAATAATTTATAACACCCGTGCGGATTGAGGCACAGACTAAAAAAATGAGAAGAGTAATTGTCTGCTTTAATAAATGTACTTGCCCGGGGGTCATAGGAAGCTAAATATTTTAAGAAACTCTTTGCAGTTGCAGATTTTCTCAAATTTAGGTCTTTTGTTTCAAGTGGCCGCCATGTATACTGTTTAATTGTGAAAGGTCTGTAAATTTTCTGTGCACGTTTTACGTACAGTTATGTGCTTTAAATGTGAAAAATTAATTAATGCAAATATGATAACACATACATGTTTACAGTGAGCTTCAGGATACATTCCAGCACCACAATCACACTGACATTCTACCACAACACCACGTTCATCTACTGACACATCAACATTGTAACTAATCTTTTTCTTCATTTCAGCAGCAACTCTGGCCTTTATAAAAGTGATTCCATCTTCACAAGCACTTATAATGGGTAGTATGAATTCCTCTTCATATAGTATAGTTCATATATGTCTACTTTTGCCAAATAATCCTGGTAGTTTGATTGAGTACTCGAAAGAAAAAAATATAGCAGACTTTAGACAAAGCCATCATGTACACACACTCCAATACCAATTGCTTATGATGTGTCTGTTGTAGTCTGCACACATGCTTTTGTATGAACATATATATATATATATATATATATATATATATATATATATATATATATATATATATATATATATATATATATATATATATATGAGTATATATAGAAGTATATAGGAATAGTATAGGAAGAGATATGAAGACACCTACCGAACGGGCGTGAGCTACTCCCGGTGAGGATATATGGGAAGCGAGGAGGGTGCTGAAGCCCTTCAAAGACCCTTCCCATGTCCTCACTAACCGTTTCCCTTTTGTCTCATCAACACCAGAGAGCAGTTCAGCATGCTCTCTAAGACAGTTCCGCTCTCTTTCTACACCACACTACATTCAGAAAACACACACACCTTTTCCCAAAATTCAAAATTCAAAATGGCAAAAAACAGCACTGCCTCGGAGTCCCCGCCTGGGGGGGGGGGACCATAAATTCCCCCAGGGAGGACTCCCCTTCTGGCTGCCGACTTGAGAGGTGTCCTGATAACTCCTCGAACCTCCTCCTTATAAATTTCTGCAACATTCGTGGACTTCGTTCTAATTTTCATTCTGTGGAACACCATCTCTCCTAATCTAAACCTCATCTTCTTTTTCTCACCGAAACACAGGTTTCTGAGGCTACTGACAGCAACCTCTACTCTGTTCTCTCCTACTATCTCTATCCTAAATGTCGATCCAAAGCTGGATGTTGCGCCTACGTGCGCAACGACATCACTTGTTCTCGTGCCCACGACCTTGACTCTTCTGAATTTTCCACCATCTGGCTAAGACTTCATTGTCATTCTATTACTAAATAAATATGTGCTGTGTATATCTCACCTAGCTCTACTAACTATGTAAAATTCTTTGACTATTTGAATTCTAAAGTTAAGCACATCTTGTCTCACTCTCCCTTCGCTGAAATCTCCATCTTGGGAGATTTCAATGTTCACCGCCAGCTTTGGCTTTTATCCTCTTTCACTGACCAGCCTGGTGAACAAGCCTACAACTTTGCTCTCCTTAACGACCTAGAGCAGTTGGTTCAGCACCCTACACGTATTCCCGACCGTCTTGGAGACAAGCCCAACATTCTAGACCTCTAACTTACCTCTAATCCTTCTGCTTACTCTGTCAAACTGTTCTCTCCGTTGGGCTCCTCCGATCATAACCTTATTTATGTTTCCTGTCCTATCGCTCCTGTACATCCTCTGGACCCACCGAAGAGGCGATGCTTCTGGCATTTTGCTTCAGCTCGGTGGGACGACCTGAGGATGTACTTTTCCGATTTCCCGTGGAATGATTACTGCTTCCAGGAGAGAGACCCCTCTGTGTGTGCCCAGCCCATCTCAGAGGTGATTGTCTCTGGAATGGAGGCATACATTCCACGTTCTTTCTCTACTCCTCATGCTAAAAAGCCTTGGTTTAATCATGTTTGTTCTCGTGCTATTAAAGATAGAGAGGCAGCTCACAAAAGGCTCCAGAGCCTTCGAACTCCCGCTAACTATGACTTTTACATTTCAACCCGGAATCGTGCCAAATCTATTATCCGACTTTCCAAAACTTCTTTTATCAATAGAAAATGTCAACACCTTGCTTCTTCTAATTCTTCCCGTGACTTCTGGCATCTAGCCAAAAATATCTCCTCCAATTTCACTTCTTCCTCTTTCCCTCCTCTCCTTAACCCTGACGGCAGCACTGCCGTCTCATCTGTCCCTAAGGCTGAACTCTTCGCTCAAACCTTATGTAAGAAATCCACCTCGGACGATTCTGGGCATATTCCTCCTACTCATACCCCCTCTGACTCCTTTATGCCTGTTATGAAGTTTCTTCCAAATGATGTTTTCTATGCCCTCTCTGGCCTCAACTCTCAGAAGGCTTATGGACCTGATGGAGTGCCTCCTATTGTCCTTAAAAACTGTGCTTCCGTGCTGACACCCTGCCTGGTCAAACTCTTTCGTCTTTGCCTATCAACATCTACCTTTCCTTCCTGCTGGAAGTATGCCTTTGTACAGCCTGTGCCTAAGAAGGGTGACCGTTCCAATCCCTCAAACTACCGCCCTATAGCTTTACTTTCCTGTCTGTCTAAAGCTTTTGAATCAATCCTTAACGGGAAGATTCAAAAGCAAGGGGCGTTCTACTGGCGATCTTCTTGCTCTCTTAACAGACTCTTGGTCATCCTCTCTTAGCCGTTTCGGTGAAACTTTCTCTGTTGCGCTCGACATATCGAAAGCCTTCGATAGAGTCCGGCACAAGTCGTTGCTTTCTTAACTGCCCTCTTTGGGATTCTATCCCTCTCTCTGTTCCTTTATCACCAGTTTCCTTTCCGGCCGTTCTATCTCTGCGGTGGTAGACGGTCATTGTTTTTCCCCTAAACCTATCAACAGTGGTGTTCCACAGGCCTCTGTCCTATCACCAACTATCCTCCTGTTATTCATCAATGCTCTTCTTTCCATAACAAACTGTCCTGTCCACTCATACGCCGACGACTCCACTCTGCATTATTCAACTTCTTTCAATAGAAGACCCTCTCAACAGGAAGTACACGACTCCAGATTGGAGGCTGCAGAACGCTTAACCTCAGACCTTGCTATCATTTCCGATTGGGGCAGAAGGAACCTTGTGTCCTTCAATGCCTCAAAAACTCAATTTCTCCACCTATCAACTCGACACAATCTTCCAAACACCTATCCCTTATTCTTCGACAACACTCAGCTATCACCATCTTCAACACTAAACATCCTCGGTCTATCCTTAACTCAAAATCTCAACTGGAAACTTCACATCTCCTCTCTCGCTAAATCAGCTTCCTCGAGGTTGGGCGTTCTGTATCGTCTCCGCCAGTTCTTCTCCCCCGCGCAGTTGCTATCCATATACAGGGGCCTTGTCCGCCCTCGTATGGAGTATGCATCTCACGTGTGGGGGGCTCCACTCACACAGCTCTTTTCGACAGAGTGGAGTCTAAGGCTCTTCGTCTCATCAGCTCTCCTCCTCCTACTGATAGTCTTCTACCTCTTAAATTCCGTCGCGATGTTGCTTCTCTTTCTATCTTCTATCGATATTTCCACGCTCACTGCTCTTCTGAACTTCCTAACTGCATGCCTCCCCCCCTCCCGCGGCCCCGCTGCACACGACTTTCTACCCATGCTCATCCCTATACTGTCCAAACCCCTTATGTAGGAGTTAACCAGCATCTTTACTCTTTCATCCCTCACGCTAGTAAACTCTGGAACAATCTTCCTTCATCTGTATTTCCTCCTGCCTATGACTTGAACTCTTTCAAGAGAAGGGTGTCAGGACACCTCTCCTCCCGAAATTGACCTCTCTTTCGGCCACCTCATATGATTCTTTTTTCGGAGCAGCGAGTAGCAGGCTTTTTTATTATTGTTTCCTTTTTTGTGCCCTTGAGCTGCCTCCTTTGTTGTAAAAAAAGAGTGGGGTCCCATAAGGTTCGGTATTAGGTCCACTTTTGTTTACTATTTATATCAATGACTTAGATACAGGAATTAGTAGTGATGTTAGTAAGTTTGCAGATGATACCAAGATCGGTAGAGTAATTGAGTCGGATCAGGACGCTAGTATTCTCCAGGGTGAACTAAACAGATTGTATGACTGGGCGGATAAATGGCAGATGGAGTTCAATGTAGGGAAGTGCAGTATTGTCAGTGTAGGTAGGAACAACCCCTCATATAACTATTGCTTAAATGACACTCTCATAAGCAGGTCTGGGTGCGAGAGGGATTTTGGGGTCTTAGTGAGCTCTGATCTCCGTCCAAGGGCACAATGCATTCAAGCTGGAAATCGAGCAAATAGGGTACTGGGATTTATTTCAAGGAGCGTAAGCAACAGAAGCACCGAGGTATTCCTCAAACTATATTTAGCATTAGTTAGATCTCATCTTGACTATGCGGTTCAGTTCTGGTCACCTTACTATAGAATGGATATCAAAATGTTAGAATCGGTGCAGAGGAGGATGACTAATATGATTCAGGGGTTAAGAAACTTGACATACGAGGAAAGACTCAAACAGTTAAACTTGCATTCTCTAGAAAGGCGAAGGGTGAGTGGAGATATGATCTCAAAATTTCCCAAAATAAAAATTTCAAAATGACGCACATACACCAAGCCTCGGAGTCCCCGCCTGGGGGGGGGACCACAAATTCCCCCAGGGAGGACTCCCCTTCTGGCTGCCGACCCGAGAGGTGTCTTGATAACTCCTCGAATCTCTTTCTTCTCAATTTCTGCAACATTCGCGGTCTTCGCTCTAATTTTCATTCTGTGGAACATCATCTCTCCTCCTCTAAACCTCACCTTCTCTTCCTTACCGAAACACAGGTTTCTGAGGCTACTGACAGCAATCTCAACTCTGTTCCCTCCTACTATCTCTATCCTAAATTTCAATCCAAACCTGGTTGTTGCGCCTACGTGCGCAACGACATCACTTGCTCTCGTGCCCACGACCTTGACTCTTCTGAATTTTCCACCATCTGGCTAAGACTTCATTGTCATTCTATTACTAAATACATCTGTGCTGTTTATCTCTCACCTAACTCTACCAACTATGTAAAATTCTTTGGCTATTTGAATTCTAAAGTGGAGCACATCTTGACCCACTCTCCCTTCGCTGAAATCTCCATCCTAGGAGATTTCAATGTTCACCACCAGCTTTGGCTTTCATCCTCTTTCACTGACCAGCCTGGTGAACAAGCCTACAACTTTGCTATCCTCAACGACCTAGAGCAGTTGGTCCAGCACCCTACACGTATTCCCGACCGTCTTGGAGATCGGCCCAACATTCTAGACCTCTTCCTTACTTCAAACCCTCCTGCTTATTCTGTCAAACTGTTCTCTCCGTTGGGCTCCTCCGATCACAATCTTATTTCTGCATCCTGTTCTATCGCTCCTGTACACCCTCTGGACCCACCGAAGAGGCGATGCTTCTGGCATTTTGCTTCAGCTCGGTGGGACGACCTGAGGATGTACTTTTCCGATTTCCCGTGGAATGATTATTGCTTCCAGGATAGAGACCCCTCTGTGTGTGCTCAGCGCATCACAGAGGTGATTGTCTCTGGAATGGAGGCATACATTCCTCGTTCTTTCTCTACTCCTCACGCTAAAAAGCCTTGGTTTAATCACGCTTCTTCTCGTGCTGTCAATGATGGAGAGGTATCTCACAAAAGGTACCAGAGCCTTTAAACTAATACTAATTATGAACTTTACATCTCTGCCCGAAATCGTGCCAAATCTATTCTCCGACTAACCAAAAATTCTTTCATTAATAGAAAATGTCAAAACCTTGCTTTCTCTAACTCTTCCCGTGACTTCTGGCATCTAGCCAAAAACATCTCCTCCAACGTGAGTTGGAGGTGGGCGGAGAGTGAGGAAATAGTGATCACAGAACGGTTCGTTTTAGCTTAGACTGGGCGGTAACCCGCGAACCAAACCCAGTGTTAGTGCCAGATTTTAGAAGAGCAAACTACGAGGGGCTTCGAAGACATCTTGAAGGGGTAAACTGGGATAATTTAGGGATTCATGAGGGCCAGAACTGCGGATTGGAGAGCCAGGAGAACCAGGTAGAAATGTCTTACAATAATTTAGTTAGAGTAATAGTAGAGGGGCAAGAACAGCTTATACCGCAGCGAACACTTAGAAAAGAAAACAATGATCCTAAGTGGATGACTCGTGGACTAAAACACGAGATTGGGTTAAATAAGGGAATTTATCAGAAAATAAAGAATGGGGAAACACATCTCAGGGGCTGGTACGTCGAACTATCTAGATTAGTTAAGAAAAACACCAGGATAGCAAAAAAGAACTATGAGATCAAAGTAGCAAATGAGGCGAAAAGTAATCCTAAGGGCTTCTTTCAGATGTATAGAACAAAAACACGGGAGAAAATTGGACCGCTGAAAACAAACACAGGGGAGCTAGTAGAAAATTACGAAAATATGAGCACATTGTTGAACGACTACTTCCTTTCAGTATTCACACAGGAGGATCGAACGGCTATACCAGAAAGAGTTCAGGTGTACGAGGGCGGGGATGGCGATACATTGAGGGATATAATCATTACCAGGCAAGTAGTTCAGGATGAGATAGATAAGCTTAAGAAGAACAAGTCGCCAGGTCCTGACGGGATATTTCCGAGGGTATTAAAGGAGTTAGGTGATATAATCAGTGACCCACTAACCGACATCTTTAAGATGTCGGTAAATACTGGCTATGTGCCGAGCCTATGGAAAGTAGCTAATGTGACGCCGATTTTTAAAAAGGGGGACAGGTCAGTTGCTTCAAACTATCGCCCAATTAGCTTAACATCGGTTATAGGGAAGATGCTGGAGTCCATAAGAGCCAGGAACATTCGGGAGCATTTAGAGAAACATAGCTTAATTCACGACTCGCAGCATGGGTTCACAAAAGGTAGGTCATGCCTCACCAATCTCTTGTCCTTCTACAATAAAGTATTTGAGGCGGTTGACAGAGATGAAAATTATGATGTAATCTATCTTGATTTTAGTAAAGCGTTTGACAAAGTTCCTCACCAACGACTGTTGCTTAAATTACAGGCTCACGGAGTAGAGGGTAAAGTTTTGAACTGGGTCAAGGCGTGACTTAGCAATAGGAAGTAAAGCGTGCAAATCAATGAAAAAAGATCTGACTGGGGATGTGTTACGAGTGGGGTCCCACAAGGTTCGGTATTAGGTCCACTTTTGTTTATTATTTATATCAATGACTTAGACACAGGATTTAGTAGTGATGTTAGTAAATTTGCAGATGATACCAAGATCGGTAGGGTAATTGAGTCGGATCAGGACGCTAGTATTCTCCAAGGTGAACTCAACAGATTATATGACTGGGCGGATAAATGGCAGATGGAGTTCAATGTAGGGAAGTGCAGTATTCTGAGTGTAGGTAGGAACAACCCCTCACATAACTATTGCTTAAATGACACTCTCATAAGTAGGTCTGGGTGCGAGAGGGATTTAGGAGTCTTAGTGAGCTCTGATCTCCGTCCAAGGGCACAATGCATTCAAGCTAGAAATCGAGCTAATAGGGTACTGGGATTTATTTCAAGGAGCGTAAGCAATAGAAGCCCCGAAGTCTTCCTCAAACTATATTTAGCATTAGTTAGACCTCATCTTGACTATGCGGTTCAGTTCTGGTCACCCTACTATAGAATGGATATCAAAATGTTAGAATCGGTGCAGAGGAGGATGACTAAGATGATTCAGGGGTTGAGAAACTTGCCATACGAGGAAAGACTCAAACAGTTAAACTTGCATTCTCTAGAAAGGCGAAGGGTGCGTGGAGACATGATCGAAGTTTATAAATGGATGAAGGGCTTTAATAAGGGAGACATTCATAAGGTTTTGTTGGTAAGAGAACCGGGTAGGACACGAAGTAATGGGTTTAAACTGGATAAATTCAGATTCAACAGGGACATAGGCAAAAATTGGTTTACTAACAGGGTGGTGGATGAGTGGAATAGGCTTAGCAGTCATGTGGTGTGCCAATACAATTGTCACATTCAAAAATAGACTAGATAAATTCATGGACAGCGATATTAGTGGGGTTAGATACACGGGAGCTTAAGGTCAAAGGAGCTGCCTCGTACAGGCCTACCGGCCTCTTGCAGACTCCTGCGTTCTTATGTTCTTATGTTCTTAACTTCTCTTCTTCATCTTTCCCTCCACTCCTCAGTCCTGACGGCAACACTGCCGTCTCATCTATCTCTAAGGCTGAACTCTTCTCTCAAACTTTTTCTAAAAACTCCACTCTGGACGATTCTGGGCATATTCCTCCTACTCATCCCCCCTCTGACTCCTTTGTGCCTGTTATAAAGATTCTTCAAAATGATGTTTTCTATGCCCTCTCTGGCCTCAATCCTCAGAAGGGTTATGGACCTGATGGAGTGCCTCCTATTGTCCTTAAAAACTGTGCCTCCGTGCTGTCACCCTGCCTGGTCAAACTCTTTCGCCTCTGCCTGTCAACATCTACCTTTCCTTCTTGCTGGAAGTATGCCTTCATACAGCCTGTACCTAAGAAGGGTGACCGCTCCAATCCCTCAAACTACCGTCCTATAGCTTTACTTTCTTGTCTATCTAAAGCTTTTGAATCAATCCTTAACCGGAAGATTCAAAAGCACCTTTCCACTTCTGACCTTCTATCTGATCGCCAGTATGGGTTCCGCAAGGGGCGTTCTACTGGTGATCTCCTAGCCTTCTTAACTGGCTCTTGGTCATCCTCTCTTAGCCGTTTCGGTGAAACTTTTGCTATTGCGCTGGACATATCAAAAGCTTTTGATAGGGTCTGGCACAAAGCTTTGCTTTCTAAACTACCCTCCTACGGTTTATATCCTTCTCTCTGTACCTTTATCTCCAGTTTCCTTTCTGACCGTTCTATTTTTGCCGTGGTAGACGGTCACTGTTCTTCCCCTAAATCTATTAACAGTGGTGTCCCACAGGGTTCTGTCCTATCTCCCACTCTTTTTCTGTTGTTCATTGATGATCTTCTTTCCAAAACGAACTGTCCAATCCATTCCTACGCCGATGATTCCACTCTGCATTACTCAACTTCTTTTAATAGAAGAACCACCCTTCAGGAACTTAACGACTCAAGGCTGGAGGCTGCAGAACGCTTAGCCTCAGACCTTACTATTATTTCCGATTGGGGCAAGAAGAACCTGGTGTCCTTCAACGCCTCAAAAACACAGTTTCTCCACCTATCCACTCGACACAATCTTCCAAACAACTATCCTCTATTCTTTGACAACACCCAGCTATCACCTTCCTCAGCACTAAACATCCTCGGTCTATCCTTAACTCAAAATCTCAACTGGAAACTTCATATCTCATCTCTTACTAAATCAGCTTCCTCGAGGCTGGGCGTTCTGTACCGTCTCCGCCAGCTCTTCTCCCCTGCACAGTTGCTGTCCATATACAGGGGCCTTGTCCGCCCTCGTATGGAGTATACATCTCATGTGTGGGGGGGCTCCACTCACACAGCTCTTCTGGACAGAGTGGAGGCTAAGGCTCTTCGTCTCATCAGCTCTCCTCCTCATACTGATAGTCTTCTACCTCTTAAATTCCGCCGCAATGTTGCCTCTCTTTCTATCTTCTATCGATTTTTCCACGCTGACTGCTCTTCTGAACTTGCTAACTGCATGTCTCCCCCCCTCCCGCGGCCCCGCTGCACTCGACTTTCTACTCATGCTCATCCCTATACTGTCCAAACCTCTTATGCAAGAGTTAACCAGCATCTTCACTCTTTCATCCCTCACGCTGGTAAACTCTGGAACAATCTTCCTTCATCTGTATTTCCTCCTGCCTACGACTTGAACTCTTTCAAGAGGAGGGTATCAGGACACCTCTCCTCCTGTATTTGATCTTCCTTTCGGCCACCTCTTTTGTTTCTTTTTTAGGAGCAGCGAGTAGCGGGCTTTTTTTTTATTATTGTTTTCTTTTTGTGTGTGCCCTTGAGCTGCCTCCTTTGTTGTAAAAAAAAAATATATATATATATATATATATATATATATATATATATATATATATATATATATATATATATATATATATATATATATATATATATATATATATATATATATATATATATATATATATATATATATATATATATATATATATATATATATATATATATATATAATATGTCCACCTGTCTCCTTACCAGTCAGGGTTCCGGAGGATGAGATCTACAGTAAACGTTCTTGTACGTCTCGAGTTAGCTATCTGCCAATCATTCGCTGAAAGACAATACATGGTCTGCATTTTGTTTGACCTCGAGAAGGACTACGACACATGGAGGTATGGGACTTTAAAGCAACTTTATAACTTTGGGCGGATGCCAAAGCTTATTGAGGGATTTCTTGGTGAACGGATCTTCCGCGTAAGAGTTGGTACCTCCTACTCACCACATTGTGAGCAGCAGGAAGGAGTTCCCCAAGGAAGCGTCGTGAGTATCACCCTCTTTGCCGTCGCAATAAATGGATTTGCATCATCGCTCCCAATGGGGTATCGCCCTCCATCTATGTCGACGACATGGCAATCTGGTACTCAGCGTCTCGGATGTCCACCGCGGAGCGAAGACTGCAACATTCCAATCACAGAATATCTAGATGGGCAGAGAATCATGGCTTCCAATTCTCACCATTGAAGTCGGTTGCCAAGCACTTTTGCCGCCTGAGAGGCCCCCATCCAGAGCCTGATCTCAGCATGTGCGGTTCACGTTTACCTATTGTGGAAGAACTCAAGTTCTTAGGACTCACCTTTGACAGGCGCTTCACATGGCTTCCACACCTACTGTGGATTTCAAAGGCTTTGAGTTTTCGTTTTTTGGGAATAACTTTGTAACCAACACACGTATCAGCACAAGATTTTCTTACAGTGTATTTCGCACACTGCCCTAACTGTTATGGGTATCGTGAATCACCAAAAGTAGATAATAAAGGCACTTCTCCCTGTAGCAAAAGGGGAAAGTCGGACTGGCCACTCAAAGAAACGAACACAGGTAGTGACGTAGTACTATGACGTATCAGAAGCTCCGCCCACTCTGTACCTCTTCCCTCCCTCCACTTCACCCCCTACCCTCTCTCTCTCTCTCTCTCTCTCTCTCTCTCTCTCTCTCTCTCTCTCTCTCTCTCTCTCTCTCTCTCAAAATGTGGCCACTGACGCAGGTTTCATAACTATCAAGACATGAAGTATTTGGTAGTGGCCTTGTATATTTTTTTCCCCTTTTATACTGACAGACACCCTTTATTGAGTAAAAGTGAGTGGATAACGTGTTAGTGGTAAACGCCGTGATTGTTGGTAGCGTAGTGGTTTGGCGGTTTTGTTGTGTTGTTCGTTTATTATTATAGGATTACATATAATAAATTGAAACCGAGACACGATTGGTTGACTAATGATACGAACAAAATATTTATAACTTTTAATTTTCATCACAACTTAAGAATAAATCTCCCTCATCATCACTGTCACTGTCAAGGTTAATAATGACAGGACCGACACTTTCATGAATATTGTCTGCTAAACAATAATTGTCCTCGAAGGTTCGTGATCGACGAACTGCACCTTCCCATACCTCTTCAGTGACAGAGAGCCTGGCTTCCTCCATCCTGGCCTGCAGGTCAGCTCGCGTGAAGCGTTGCAGTGAGGAGCGCACGTGGCGTTTCATGAACCCCCACACCTGCTCATTTGCATTGAGCTCAGGATGAGCGGGTGGCAGACGGACGATCTCGTGGCCCCATGCACGGATGATGTTATCCACCTTATACTGAGGGTCTGGCCTGTTTTGACGGCTGATACTGAGGAGCTCAGGCCTTGTTGCATGCTGCGGGAAAGGTATTTCTCGGTTCTCCAACCATTCAATGAGACCGGATTTCCTCGTGGCAGTGGTGGGACAGCGGCTCTCTTCAGTCAGTTGGCTGTGATATGGAGCATTGTCCATCACCAATACTGCCCGCTCCTCCAGGACCGGCAGGAGTTGTGATGTAAGCCACAGGATGAACAGCTCGCTATTCATTTCCCCGTGGTAGTCGCCGGCGGTATTCTTGGCAGGAAAAGAGAGGAAGGAGCCCTCAATGAAACCATTGGCTCCGCCAGCTGCGATTACCACAAAGCGTTCCCCGTCTCCTGGAGGCACCTGACGGCTGTAGGTGGCACTGGTGACAGGCTGCGTGCTATCCACCCACTCCATGTTGTGGCTCATCCTGGTGGTGAACCAGGACTCGTCCACGTACACCACCATCCTGCTTTCTTCCCGATGTCTTTTTAGATTCCGCAGGGCGCGTATTCTGCGGCACACGATGTCCATAGATTCCTTATCGACATAGAATTTCCGTTGAGAGGCCCTATACCGGAATCCCATTACATGGAGTAATCGCCACAACGACGTCTAAGATCCAAACGGTACCGGTACTAGCGGCAATGCACACTGCCGAGTGATCATTAAGCTTCCCGGAACCCAAGTGATCATGAGGCTTCGCGGTACCATGTACTAGTACCGGGTACCGCGAGGAATCGATTCTTCGCGGTATCAGGTACCGGTACCTGGTACCGGTACCTGGTACCGCGAAGCTTCATGATCACTTGGGTTCCGGGAAGCTTAATGATCACTCGGCACTGCGCATTGCCGCTAGTACCGGTACCGTTTGGATCTTAGTGACGCTCGACGCTCCCCCGCCTACATGTGGTATGGGCCCTGTGTGTAGACGCTGAGTCACTGCCCCGCTGACCGTCTCCCCAAGTTCCCACCATGTTGTCCTGCTTTCCGTTTCCATCACAGCTCCTGTTTCCATTATTTTGTTATTTGATTTATTTATTGGAGTTACTGGATAATTCTTCATGTCCGATTCTTTTTCTTTTTTAGGTTGCTAATAAATATTTTTATTGTTATTGGACTATGATCGAGTAGTCGAGTACCTATATCACCGAGATATCCACTCACTGAGTGGTGATCTCTCTCTCTCTCTCTCTCTCTCTCTCTCTCTCTCTCTCTCTCTCTCTCTCTCTCTCTCTCTCTCTCTCTCTAAATTAAGTGAATATATATTTTTTCGATAAAAAATAGCATGTATAGTTATTATGGATGTACTCGATCATAGTCTAATAACAATAACAATATTTATTAGCAACCTAAAAAAAAAATCGGACATAAAGAATTATCAATAAATCCAATAAATAAATCCTAGCAACTGGTACCGGTACCGTACCGTTAGTACCGGTACTGGTACCGGTACCTGCCCACCCCTACTGCACCGTACTCACTTACATCCCTAAGGCCGCAGCAACACGGTGGTAAGGCCTGTGGAGAGGAAGGGCAATGTAGATATATGGTTGATGTAAAGTTTCATAAAAATTACCTTTCATGGATTAAAAATAGGGGTTTCGGCTTGAGTAAGGCTGTAATTCTAATGACGGGGCGGCACAAAGTCTCATTTATTATAGGTTACACATCAAATAAGCATAACCACTTACCTATTCAAAGCAATCTTCATGCGATTGGTGGCTTTCTCCTTGTTAAAAAGTTGAAAAGTCGCGTGACAAACGCATTCTTACAGCCATGCCGAATATGCTGAACCTTGAAGACCATACTTTGTTGAGTTTCTTGATAGAAGTACACGACTGATGTCGAGAGTCCAAGTCATGTGACGAAGAAATATAGGAAAAAAAATAAAGGAATACAATCGAACAATCGTTCTACCATCAATTATGGTGGTTAACCTTTACTCCCATCCTTCTATCACATGTCACGATGTTCAGGTATGTGTCACCATAATAATAAGAAAAAAAAATAGTCCCACTACCACATCATTCATGCCTTAATTGCACTTTCAAAAATACTTATATATTTTTCATGGAGAGAGAGAGAGAGAGAGAGAGAGAGAGAGAGAGAGAGAGAGAAGGGGGAGGGGGGAGGGGGCAGGGGACGAAGTGGAGGGAGGGAAGAGGTACAGAGTGGGCGGAGCTTCTGATACGTCATAGTAGTACGTCACTACCTGTGTTCGTTTCTTTGAGTGGCCAGTCCGACTTTCCCCTTTTGCTACAGGGAGAAGTGCCTTTATTATCTACTTTTGGTGATTCACGATTCCCATAAAAATTAGGGCAGTGCGCGAAATACACTGTAACAAAATATTGTGCTGAAACGAGTGTTGGTTACAAAGTTATTCCCAAAAAACGAAAACTCACAGCCTTTGAAATCCACATTTTTTTTAGTAAATGCCTAAAAACAAAATGCATGAGATCCCTCGATCTCCTCCGTGTTCTGTAATGCACTTCATGGGGCGCTGACCGCACAATACTCCTACGCCTTTACCATTCACTCATTGGGTCGAGACTGTCCTACGACTGCGAAGTATACACGTCGGCAACAACCGCCCGCCTCCGCACTCTAAAGTGGAGCACATCTTAACTCACTGTCCCCCTCCTGAAATCTCCATCTTATGTGATTTAAATGTTCACCATTGGCTTTCATCCTGTTTCACTGACCAGCCTGGTGAACAAGCCTACAACTTTGCTCTCCTCAACGACCTAGAACAGTTGGTTCAGCACCTTAATCATATTCCCGACCGTCTTGGAGACAGGCCCAACATTCTAGACCTCTTCCTTACCTCTAATCCTTCTGCTTACTCTGTCAAACTGTTCTCTCCGTTGGGCTCCTCCGATCATAACCTGAGGATGTAATTTTCCGATTTCCGGTGGAATGATTACTGCTTCCAGGAGAGAGACCCCTCTGTGTGTGTCCAGCGCATCACAGAGGTGATTGTCTCTGGAATGGAGGCATACATTCCACGTTCTTTCTCTACTCCTCATGCTTAAAAAGCCTTGGTTTAATCATGCTTGTTCTTGTGCTATTAAAGATAGAGAGGCAGCTCACAAAAGGTTCCAGAGCCTTCGAACACCCGCTAACTTTGACCTTTACATTTCAGCCCGGAATCGTGCCAAATCTATTCTTCGACCTACCAAAACTTCTTTTATCAATAGAAAATGTCAACATTTTGCTTCTTCTAATTCTTCCCGTGACTTCTGGCATCTAGCCAAAAAATATCTCCTCCAATTTCACTTCTTCCTCTTTCCCTCCTCTCCTTAACCCTGACGGCAGCACTGCCGTCTCATCTGTCTCTAAGGCTGAACTCTTCGCTCAAACTTTCTGTAAGAACTCCACCCTCGACGATTCTGGGCATATTCCTGCTACTCACACCCCCTCTGACTCCTTTATGCCTATTATTAAAATTTTTCCAAATGATGTTTTATATGCCCTCTCTGGCCTCAACTCTCAGAAGGCTTATGGAACTGATGGAGTGCCTCCTGTTGTCCTTAAAAACTGTGCTTCCGTGCTGACACCCTGCCTGGTCAAACTCTTTCGTCTCTGCCTATCAACATCTACCTCTCCTTCCTGCTGGAAGTATGCCTTTGTATAGCCTGTGCCTAAGAAGGGTGACCGTTCCAATCCCTCTAACTCCTGCCCTATAGCTTTACTTTCCTGTCTATCTAAAGTTTTTCAATCAATCCTTAATCGGAAGATTCAAAAGCACCTTTCCACTTCTAACCTTATATCTGATCGCCAGTATGGGTTCCGCAAGGGGCGTTCTACTGGTGATCTCCTTGCATTCCTAACTGACTCTTGGTCATCCTCTCTTAGCCGTTTCGGTGAAACCTTTGCTATTGCGCTGGACATATCAAAAACTTTTGATAGGGTCTGGCACAAATCTTTGCTTTCCAAACTACCCTCCTACGGCTTATATCCTTATCTCTGTACCTTTATCTCCAGTTTCCTTCCTGACCGTTCTATTTCTGCTGTGGTGGACGGTCACTGTTCTTCCCCTAAACCTATTAACAGTGGTGTCCCACAGGGTTCTGTCCTATCTCCTACTCTCTTTCTGTTGTTCTTTGATGATCTTCTTTCCAAAACGAACTGTCCTATCCATTCTTACGCCGATGAATCCACTCTGCATTACTCAACTTCTTTTAATAGAAGACCCACTCCACAGGAACTTAACGATTTAAGGCTGGAGGCAACAGAACGCTTAGCCTCAGACCTTACTATTATTTCCGATTGGGGCAAGAGGAACCCGGTGTCCTTCAACGCCTCAAAAACACAGTTTCTCCACCTATCCACTCGACACAATCTTCCAAACAACTATCCCCTTTTCTTCGATAACACTCAGCTATCACCTTCTTCAACACTAAACATTCTCGATCTATCCTTAACTCAAAATCTCAACTGGAAACTTCATATCTCATCTCTTACTAAATCTGCTTCCTCGAGGCTGGGCGTTCTGTACCGTCTCTGCCAGTTCTTCTCCCCCGCACATTTGCTATCCATTTACTGAAGCCTTGTCCGCCCTCGTATGGAGTATGCATCTCATGTGTGGGGGGGGGTCCACTCACACAGCTCTCCTTGACAGAGTGGAGTCAAAGGCTCTTCGTCTCATCAAATCTCCTCCTCATACTGATAATCTTCTACCTCTCAAATTCCTCCGCCATGTTGCCTCTCTATCTTCTTTCGATATTTTCATACTGACTTCTCTTCTGAACTTGCTAACTGCATGCCTCCCTCCCTCCCGCGGCCCCGCTGCACACGTCTTCCTACTCATGCTCATCCCTATACTGTCCAAACCCCTTATGCAAGAGTCAACCAGGATCTTCACTCTTTCATCCCTCACGCTGGTAAACTATGGAACAATCTTCCTTCATCTGTATTTCCTCCTGCCTACGACTTGAACTCTTTCAAAGGGAGGGTATCAGGACACCTCTCCTCCCGAAATTGACCTATCTTTTTGGACACTCCTGTGATCTCTATTCAGGAGCAGTGAGTAGCGGGCTTTTTTTATATACATTTTTCTTTACGCCCTTGAACTGTCTCCTTAGCTGTACAAAAAAAAATAATAATAACACTTGATGCAGTCCACCACGCGGCAGTCCGACTGTCGACAGGTGATTTTAGATCATCCCCATATCAAGTCTTTTAGTTGACGCAGGAATACCACCATTGGACTTACATAGAGACGAACTCATAATTAAATACTGGTACATACTACAACGCCATCCTAACAACCCTGCATAAAGCATTGCCCTAGACAACAACTTGGATATGATATACATAAACATGCCTCTCCTACCTCGCCCCTTTGGTTTCCGTGACCTCTCACTACCATACTTCCCTAAAGCATTTTAACAGGTACCCCCCCATCACACCGTGGGAGTTCCCAAACACACATTTCTGCCGGTACTTCAACAATTCAAGCATCTCAACAGCAACTGCTCGACAGCTTTTTCTGTCCCACACAGCTAGTCACGCCAATTATGTATGCGTATATACGGACGGCTCCAAATCCGATGCTGGCGTCGGATTTGGAGCTGTCTTTCCAGACTTTTCCCGCTCCGGAACTTTATCTGCCTTAGCCTCAATTGTTTACCTCAGAGCTATCTGCTATTCTTTTAACAATTCGCACAATATTCACTTTGCCTGTCGGTCTACTCTGACTCACAGGCAGCCCTGTCCCCAATGGAAGATTTTAGAAGTACCCACTCTATAGTATTATATATTTTTAGCTGGCTGGTTCTGGCCAAAAGGCGTGGCCACCAATTATTATTTTGCTGGGTACCTGCCCATGTCTCTGTGTGTGGTAATGAGGGGGCCGATGAGGTGGCGCGGGCCGTTGCTACTCGTCCTCCCTCACAGTGTGCTCCTCCACTTCGGGATTTGCATCCCACCGTACGGTCTGCACTCAGGAATGTGTGGCAGCACAGGTGGGCGGCTATAATTGCCACGACAAAGATGGGGGAAGTCATGACCAAGGGGCGGATTCACTAACGCTACGCAGATACGACGTTCTTAAGTGGATCCAATATGGCGGAGATAAGAATATCGTATTTTGCTATTCACAAAAAATCTCAAGTCCGCCATGTTTAGATTTTCCTGCCTTGGCGCTGTTTCACGCTTCCGCCGACAGACGACAGTGGTGTGGTGTGGTGTTCCGTTCCGTTCCGTCCCTCTGTTGATGCCATTTTTCCCTCAACCAATAGGAACGCTTGATACATATGTACTCTAGAGACAGTAGCCAATCACAGGAACATAAACAGTTACACGTGGGCCAGTGAAGAAAACAATAACAAATCATAAGGGATAAACACATCAAGAACATCTTATATGAAATGGAAAACAAGAAAAAAGAAAATAATTGGGACATCATCAGCAATCAAGAGGTGCCGTTCCAAGGGCTACAACTACGCATTTACATCAAAGTCGCGTCCTATCTCCACGCCGCAGGAGCCACGCTGAAGACGACACCATGGCAGCCCCTCCAGCCAAGAAACGCCGCACTAACTTTTCCAACGAAGAACTTCTAGTCCTTATTAGGGAGGTGACAGACAGAAAGACAATGTTGCTGGGTAAGCTGGACTCAACACGTGTCACGAGGGAGGGGTAGAACATGGCGTGGCTGGCTGTGCTGGAGGCTGTCAACGCTGTTGGCGTCACCAGAAGAACTGAGGACGAGGTGAAGAAGAAGTTTCGTGATTCCCGCTCATTCGTAAAGGTTGCTGATGCAAGACAGAAAATGCTGAGAACAGGTAAGCCCATCACCTGTCAGGCAATCATCTATTGAGTGAAACTTGCTCGTTTACCTGCAGGAAGGTGTCATTAGGTAACTTTTTGAACATGTATATCTTTTTGTCAGTCTCAACTTTAACTTGTTCCTCCTTGGGGTTGTCCTTGCTGAGCCACACGTCCCTGCTCTGACCTGCTAAAATAGTAACTTATTGGTCCAAAATTAGTGACATAGTGTTGCTTAGTTATTTACTTATCACCTTCCATTGTGTATATTAATTAAACGTATACAGTATTCACAGAGTCTCTTATCAGTATATAGCCTCTTAAGTTTTAAGAAATAAGTGCATGTAAAAAAAAACGTTGGTAGCCCATGTAATATTTCATGCAATTCACCTTGACTTCCCTCAGTCTCACTTTACACTCAGTTCACATTCAGTCTCAGTTCACCTTATAAAGTGAACCCTATATATTCCATCCTCTGCATGGTGTTATGACACTAACTTAACCAGTTATTTATAACATTAACCTCCCCCCCCTCCTCTCTCTCTCTCTCTCTCTCTCTCTCTCTCTCTCTCTCTCTCTCTCTCTCTCTCTCTCTCTCTCTATATATATATATATATATATATATATATATATATATATATATATATATATATATATGTATAAAATAGCAGCTTATAAATGCTAAATTATTAATAGCTTAACGAAAAGTGGTGGATTGGTGAGATTTAGTACTCTGCTTACAAAGAAGCTCAATGTATGCCGCCCATCTGTTAAGTTTGATTTCCATACCACCCCCCTTTTATTTTGCAATTCTGTCAACTTTAACAAAATTTATGCAAGTCAAATGTTTCCTGAATATCAGGTTGAATGTTTCATGAGTATCAGGTTGACTGCATAACATGAGGGGTGCTTTTCTTGTAATTAACCTTCGGCTAACCTTACTTTATGTGACTTAATACATCTTAAGTCTTGCCCACAATATTGGCCATTGCAAACCAGTGTAAAATTCATGATCCGTATTCACGGATGCTTTTGGCTCTTACAACAACTATTTTCTAAGGTCACAAAGGACATCAGTCAGGTCCTTATGAGTGTTTTTCACATTGGTGATGCACAAGCCTTGTCTAATTACCACTAGGCTCAAAAACACAACCCATGAAAGTACCCAGTAGCTTATTATATATCTAGACACAACCCATGCCATTGCTTCTGCCATAACTTAGTCATTAAATTTCTTTATATTCTTCAAATTGACACGTTATCAAAACTTTCCTCATTATCTCTCTCTCTCTCTCTCTCTCTCTCTCTCTCTCTCTCTCTCTCTCTCTCTCTCTTTTATTTTTTTTTATTTAAACAAATTTTTACAAAAAAAGGAGGCTCAAAATTACACTTTTTCGGTATAATTATTCTAAGAGCCTGTGTATGGGACAAATTGAATTGTCGAATGTTGAAACATACAAGCATACATATACAAAAATACGAAAAAAATAAAGAAAAACATGTAAAAACAATATGGAATAATGTCAGTTTGTCACTTTATATTTATAGTTTATAGCACTAGCGCACTTGGGTGTCCCTCACGCCACCTGTGAGCAGCCAGCTTCACCTGCTGCGTGCTCATGTGGCTGCCGTGAATATGTTCCACAGGCGTGTGGTCCTGGCTGTATAAGTGCGCTGGTGCTGCCTGGAGTGTGATCGAGGCACCTCCACGAGCTGGTCACCGGAGAGTGTAGTCCGGGTGAATCTCTGAGCAGCGCGTGGAGGGAGCCTCAAGCTGCTGAGGTGGGGAACCCCCTGCACCTGGGCTTTGTGACACACCACCAGTGCTGAGACATCACGGCGGTGCTCCAGCGATGTCACAGTGGCAGACTCCTCCTCCAGGTGCTCGCTGGCCTCCACCAGACGCAGTGCTCGTCGCTGCACTGCGTCGAGCCTCTGCATGTGGGTGGCAGCACTCGCCATCCAGCACAGGGCACCGTACTCCAGATACGGACGTAGCTGTGCCTTGAAGAGAGTGAGGATGCCCCGTGGGTCGAGGGATCCCGCTACTCTTCGCAGGGCAGAGACTCGCAGGGAGGCCTGGCGGGCAACAGCTCGGACGTGGAGGTCGAAGCGCAGGCTTTGGTCCGCAGTCACTCCCAGGACCTTAATGTGGTCCTGGAGGGGCAGACTCTTGCCTCCAAGACGCAGCTGGCCTGAGACTGCTCGAGAGGCGTCTGGGAACCGTGAGATGACCATGGCCTGCGTCTTCTCCGGGGCGAGGGTGACCTGCCACTCCTCTCCCCACTGCTCCACCAGGCTGAGCTGCCAGTTGATCTTCTCGACGGCGCGCTGGCTGTCGGGGCGGCAGTAGGAGCGGGAGAGTGTGCAGTCATCGGCGTAGGCTGACACTGCCGATAGCTGCCGGAGGAGATCGTCGATATATATGTTCCACAGGATTGGGCCAAGCACGGAACCCTGTGGAACTGAGGCATGCACTGGTGAAGGCCTTGATGACTGCCCTTTGATCACCACCTGAAGGGTCCTCCCCTGGAGGTAATCCTTGAGCAGCATAAGTAGGGCACCCTGGACACCTTTAGCGCGAAGCTTCTCAATGAGCCCCGCGTGCCAAACCCTGTCAAAGGCTCCAGCAATATTCAGGGCTACCACGAGTGTGTCCAGGCCTTCATCCAGTGCGTCTTGCCAATCCTTGGAGAGGAGGAGGAGGAGGTCCGCGGTGGACCGGCCAGGCCTGAAGCCAAATTGTCTATCTGAGAGGAGATGGCTCTCACTCAGATGCTGACAGATGACTGCGGCCACCACACGCTCCAGCACCTTGCCCACCACAGAAAGCAAGGAGATGGGCCTGTAGTTGCTGGGCTCGGACCTCGAATTTTTCTTGTGGACCGGAACCACACGCGCCTCCTTCCATAGTGAAGGCCACTTGCACTCCCTCAGGCAAGACGTGAAGACGGCGGAGAGAGGACCTCTATCTCTACCTCTCTCACACACACACACACAAAAAAAAAGGAATGTAATTATTTTTTATTTCTTCAGGAGGAGGACCAACCGCAGACACCAAATTGAGCGCTGCTGAGGAAGCAATGGCTGCATTAATCAGCGATTTTGCCATTGTTGGACATGCTGATGTCCCTAACTATTAAGAAGTTCCAGGTACTATTTTAATTTATGTCCGAGGGCCCCCTTTCCAAACCTTGGGGTCGCGACCCCAATTGGGGTCACTAAGCATTTTTCTTGGGGTCTCCAAAACCTCAAATTATCAAACATGGTGTTATTACATTATAATAACACATATACGACTAAACTAGTGGGGTTGCAGTCATGTCTAGAGGTGCATGAGTGGGTTCGTCTGAAAGAAAAGGTTGGGAATCACTGTCCTTGGGTAATTGGTTCAATGCCATTTTATAGAGTAACTAGAACAACCTTAGGTGAAGCCTTTGTATAAGTACAGAAGGACTAGAAAAGAAAGAATCAGCAGTGACTGTATGCTCCTTATGACTTTTTGACAATGGTAGGTACACGAGTGCTGATGTTTTGAGCTTCTGAAGATCGCTTTAATAGTGTTGCTTCTTTTTTTCTCTGGATTTCTGAGTTACAGTTTTTTAGTGGTTAACATTTGTTGCTATGAGTCTGCATGCCCAGGTTCAATACAGGATAGTCATCACACAACCCACACAGGTGTTCATTCTTCCTTTTGTGTTGGTTGATAAATAGGTACCTGGGGGAGAACCTGTTTAAGGTAAAATGTGGTGACTTGCATGGCAACGTGGCCCCATGGCCCCCGTCCCAGGGTAATGGGTGCTTTCAAACTACAAGCTTACGGGCTAAAGTGATGAAGATTAGTGCCACCACAATGCATAGCTCTTATTATATGTCCCCAACTAATATTAACCCGTTTTGTAACAGATGTGTTTATGAAACATGCGTGTCACAGCTTGGTGCTGGCACAATGCACTGAGTGCCACCTCACGCTGTTAAATAACCCCAAAACCGAGTCCTTGTGAGCCCTCAAAACCAACATATTCTTAAGCCCCATTCACACTGTACCGACTCTGTGCCACGACAACCCAGTGACTTTTCCATTTGACAAGTTGGACCCCACGGTTCAAGAAGGGGAGGGAGGTTTTATTGGCGTCTTGGTGTCTTGACGACTGTCTGGGACATTCGGCCAGCTAGTTGCCAACATGTCACCCTAACCCTCACGACCCCACACTCCCCTCGTGACGTCCACTCAGCATTCGGCAACAGGCTCAAGACCTCTTTCAAGACATGCCCGACCCTTTCACATCAACACCCAAGGCCTCGTCTACCCTAGAGTAGTAGGTAGTCGTGGCTCAGTCAGCACAATGTGAACGGGGCATTACTCTGACATGGGTGTGTCACAGTGGGTGCACCCATTGCCTCGTGGCTGCATCAAACTGTGACAGATATGTGTCACAAGACACACATCCAGTAAAGAAGGGGTTAATGGGTTTGGGTAGGGTTAAGTTATATTGCGTTGAAACAGCCTTTACCCAGTTGCTGAGATGTAAGTGTCTATGAGTGATATTTCTTGTTGTAAATTCATTTGATGCAGATTGAGTTAGTAATGTGATATTGTATGTTTTTTTTTTTTTTTGTGCTCATTTTTCTAAATTTTTATTTATTGAGTAATACGAAATACATCACAGCGAAAAAAAAATAATATTACTCTACATTTTCATTATATACACTCTGAGGATAATATTCTGCACATTATATCAGTATAAGAGATCATACCATTGAAAATTAAAAGAGGTAAACTGTGTGGATGGTGAATGTAGCCTACTAACAAGCAGCAAGTGTGACACCTGCTAATGAAGACTAAGTAAATTAATTTCCTTTCACAGAAGGCTCATTGTTTGAAGTTCAAGAGGATTATGTGATCATGGAGCATGATTACTTCCTGCCTCAAATGTCCCCAGAAAGGCAGCTGGGTACTACAGCACCCAGCAGCCCAGACACTTCCACTTTTGGGCCCACTTCAGGAAGCCAAACAGATGCTACAGCACCATGCAGCCCAGAGTCTTCCAGTTCTAGGCCCACTTTGGAAAGACTAACAGGTGCTGCAGCACCTAGCAGTCCAGGCCCTTCCACTACCAGGCCCGGGGTGGATCCACATGGGAGGTTTCCCAAAAGAAAGACAGACCCTTTGGCACCAGAAATGCTGCAAGTTCAAGGAGAAATAAAGGTTGGTGTGGGAAAGGGTGCTAATTCACTTGAAAAAAATATCACTTTCAATGAATTCCATCGCTCAAAGTTTTCAGGACTTTGTTGAGTTCTACAGGGCACGGAATTCAATATATATCATTTTCTTATGGTAAAGGTCTTTGTTTTGGTTTTAAGGAGAATAATTTAATTAGGTTGTATTCCCTTTAACAGTGCCTTAATCCATAGCTCCTAGCTCAGTAAGAACGCTGCTGATTTGCTCTTGGCTGACATGGTGTCTGCTGTCTTTGTCACCCAACACAACACAATTTCATAGATTCAAGAAATATTCATAATCATATAATTGGCTTGTCTCTTACACAAGATAGGTAGATTTATTTCAACATTTTAGGATGAATCTGTGATTTTACAATTATATAGTGGTTTGCAAAACTTGTTTGGGTATAAATAAAGTAATTATGATGAGTATATGCCACTCTTTAAAGGTATGCGATTGCTTGCACAAGACACCACTTACTTGCGTCATGAAAGACTGATCTTGAGGGAGAAAGATTTCAGACAGACTTATGTGATGGCTACGTAACATAACTGCATTAGTTATGTGCCAGCAGCGATTCTAAGACCAAAGTACGTATGGAAATAGTTCGTATGCATAAAGTTCGTACGCAATTGTTCGTAAGCAAATGTTCGTAAGGGATAAAGTTCGTTTGGAAAACGTACGTACGCAAAAGTTCGTACGCTAAAGTTCGTATGCAGATGTTCGTATGGTATAAAGTACGTATGTAAAATATTCGTAACGACAAAAGTTCGTCGGGACAGAATTTCGTATAGAAAAAGTTCGTATGAAAAAAAATTCGTATGAAATTTTTTGTAAGCAATAAGTTCGTACGCAAATGTTCGTCATGGATAAAGTTCGTCTGACAAAAGTACGTAAGTTAAAGTTCGTACGCTGAAGTTCGTATACAGATGTTCGTATGGTATAAAGTACGTACGTAAAGTATTCGTAATGACGAAAGTTCGTCGGGACAAAAGTTCGTAAAGGAAAAGTTCGTATAGAAAAAAATCATATGCATATATTCGTACGCAAATGTTCGTCAGGGATAAAATTATTCTGGGTAAAGTAGAACGTACGGAAAAGTTCGTAAGCATGTTTGTATGGCAATAATTTGCTATGTACAGTTGCTTTACGAACTTTCTATCGGCGTCGCAGACGCCGATCAACAGATTGTCCATTTTGTTGTTGTTGTTGTTGTTGTTTTCTTCAAGTTGGTTTCCTGGCTTAGCCATGCATTGTAGACATCACATTGTATAATAACATTTGTTAGCCCTGATGAACCCTACATAGCATTATAAACAGTCAGCTTTTTATTGTTTTGTTTTTAGTGTTTTTGTTTATAGTGGCGCCATCTTTATTTTTCAGCATTTTCCATTTTAGACCCCTAGTTGCATAATGTAAAATGTTGAAGGTGTGTCGGAGGGTCATGCGACGCCGATCCAGCACAGTTTTTGTGCTATTAACACTTGTTCTATACGAACTTTTGTCCGAAACCCATGAGAAATGGTGGGGAGAGAGAGAGAGAGAGAGAGAGAGAGAGAGAGAGAGAGAGAGAGAGAGAGAGAGAGAGAGAGAGATTTACATAGATTTACATAGAAAATCAGACCACACAGACCCCATGGTCCAGACTTGGTGGTCTGTCCTTAAACCTAAGTGATTTTACATTAATCAGAAGACTCCAAAACGTTGCATTTCTACTCTAGTTGATATTAAGTTGAAGGAAGTGACGGTCGAGCTTATTTTTGAAGGAGTCAATCGTGTTACACTGGACCACTGACGGTGGAAGCTTATTCCATTCTCGCACTACAACGTTGGTGAAGAAAAATTTGGTGCAGTCTGAATTTACTTGTCTACATCTGAGTTTTACGCCATTGTTCCTCGTGCGCAAAGTGTCATCGATCATAAACAATGTTGATCTGTCTACATTCGTGAAACCATTAAGTATTTTAAAACATTCGATCAGTTTTCCTCGGAGGCGACGTTTCTCAAGAGAGAACATGTTAAGGGTAGAAAGCCTTTCTTCGTAGGATTTGTTGCGCAAGGAAGGGATCATTTTCGTTGCCCGACGCTGAACACCTTCTAATTTAGCAATATCCTTTGCATGGTGGGGAGACCAAAACTGTACCGCATATTCCAAGTGGGGTCTGACTAAACTGTTGTAGAGCGGGAGTATTACATCTTTATTCTTGAATACAAAGTTTCTTTTAATGAAGCCCAACATTCTGTTCGCTTTATTTGCTGCATCGATGCATTGCTGTGAGAATTTGAGGTTTGACGCGATTTTGACCCCAAGTCTTTGACGCATTGAACGCTTTTGAGTTTAACGCCGCGCATTTCGTATTCGAACTTCTTATTCCTCGTTCCAACTTGAAGGACCTGGCACTTGTCTACGTTAAAGGGCATCTCCCATCTATCCGACCAAGCTGAAATTTTGTGCAAATCCTCTTGGAGGCTTTGCCTGTCTTCGTCAGTGAGAACCGAGTTGCCAAACTTTGTGTCGTCTGCAAATTTACTAATGCGGTTATTGAGTCCAACATCCACGTCGTTTATGTAAATAATGAATAGAACTGGGCCAAGTAAAGAGCACTGAGGGACGCCACTAGTGACAGGCGCCCACTCTGAGTTAAATCCGTCGATCACTACTCTTTGTTGTCTGTTGCTCAACCACTTCGCGATCCATTGGTTTACTTGACCGTCAATACCTATTTGCTTTAATTTGTAAAGTAATTTATGATGCGGGACTTTATCAAACGCTTTCTGGAAATCAAGATAGACTACGTCCAGTGATTTGGTTACGTCATAAACAGTGAAGAGGTCGTTATAAAAGGTTAATAGGTTTGATAGGCAGGATCTTTGGTTTCGGAAGCCATGTTGTGAGTCCCCAATCAATGAGTGGCTTTCAAGGTAATTCACAATTTTGTCTCTAATTATGCCCTCAAGTAGCTTACCTACAACCGAAGTTAGACTAATGGGCCTGTAATTACCTGGTACTTTTTTGTTTCCTTTCTTGAAAATCGGTGTCACGTTAGCCTTTTTCCAATCTGAAGGGACGATGCCTTGTCGCAAGGACATATTGAATACGGTTGTGAGGGAGGAGAGTATTTCGCTCTTTGTTTCTTTCAGCAGAGTTGGATATACTTTGTCAGGTCCAGGACTTTTATTTGTTTTAAGTGAATGGAGAGCTTTAAGGACTTCATCGGTTGTTATTTCAAAATTAGGCAATGCATGCTCGAGATTTACAATAGTACTGGTGTTGGTGGTAGCGAGAGGAAGACTGTTAGTATTAAACACCGAGGAAAAGTAATTGTTTAAGAGGTTTGCAATGTGTTGGCTGTCAGTCACTAGTGCACCGTCGCTGTTTGTTAAAGGTCCAATACCACTTTTGATCGCCTTCCTGTTGTTTATGTAACTGAAGAAAGATTTCGGATTATTTTTACAGTTGGCTGCAATATTTTCTTCGTATCTACGCTTTGCCTGACCTACTAGTCTTTTTACTCGTCGCCTGGCATCATTATAAAGTCTAATGTTTTCAGGCGTGCTTTGTTCTTTCTTTAACCTGTAAAACAATTTTCTCTCATTGACTGATTGTTTAATTTCGCTATTAAACCACGGTGGGCTTTTATTAGTGTTAATTCGCTTCTCGCACAAGGGGACGAATGTGTTCTGCTGAGTGAGTAAGTGATTTTAAGGCTTAGCCAGGCTTCCTCTACGTTGCCGTCATCTGATAGTTGTATTTCTGTTAGTTTTTGTCGGATTTCTACGAAGTTAGCTCTTTTGAAATTGGGCACCTTTACTTTATTTTCAGTCACTGATGATTGAGCTTTAATGTCGACGCGCACTAATTTATGATCGCAAGAACCGAGGTGTTCTCCTACCGTGACACTACTGACTAGGTTATCTTGGGTTGTTATAACAAGGTCGAGTATATTATTTTGTCGAGTTGGCTCAGAAACCATTTGGCTTAGATAATTTTCTTCTAGAAATTCGATCATTCTATGTGACTCGCCTTCTGTACCTGACAGTGTCGCCCAGTCTATATTGGTTAGGTTAAAGTCTCCTAATATCAGTGAGTCGCTGTTATTAAGTGACTGCCTTAAGACGCTGTACATTTCAAGGTCGTCATCGAGTGATTGCCCGGGAGGTCTGTAGGTGACAGATATATTTAAGTTGACTTTTGCAATGTTTACTCGCACGCACAAATGTTCAACGTTACTGTTTCCCGGTGTTTTGTCAGTGGGTTGCAAATAGCTTTTGACATAAAGGGCGACGCCACCGCCTCTACGGTTTACACGATCTCTGTTGAAGAGTCTGTAGCCATCTATGTTGTATTCGGAACTTAAATCAATATTTGTGGTGTCGATAAATGTTTCGGTTATAGCAATTATGTCAAAATTTTCTGTTAAAGCAAGACATCTCAGTTCATCAAATTTGTTTCTTAGGCTACGCGCATTGAAACTAAGGATTTTTAAGTTATCTAGAGGCTTGGTAATAGAGGTGGTGGTACTTGCGGGATCACGGTTACGGGTTTGTTGTGATGCACGGCGTCTATTTACACGGGCGGGGTGGAGGGACGTGGCCGTGATTCGTTTTTTGTTCGGATGACACGCACTGCTTCGTTGAAGAGTCTTCCGAGTCTGGCTGCCCCGATGGGAGAAAGGTGTAATCCGTCCCTGTGAAAGAGCTCATTTTGTCCATAGAAATTGTCCCATGCGTTTAGGAACTCCACGTCAAGCTCCCTACAAAGAGTCTGTAAGCGGTTGTTTAGGCTGAAGGCCTTACTGAAAAAGTCGCTCTCCGCACAAGTCCGTGGTAGAACTCCTGAAATCAAAATGTTAGGGGATTTAGTCTTATACTGCTGGCTGAGCCTACGGTACTTCTCCAGGAGTTCCTCAGACCGGGTCGTGGTGACGTCGTTCGTACCTGTGTGAATAACAAACAGTGAATCATTAGTAGCCTGGGGGGAGATCTCCTCAAGAGCAGCAGTTATGTCGTCGATCCCAGCACCAGGATAGCAATAGTTCCGTCTTCGACGAGGAACTCTGCCGCAGAACTCAACGACCTGCTGGCGAATCATGGAGTCACCCACCAGGAAGGTGCTCTCCTGCTCGTCCTCCTCCTCCAGAATGGCAAACCTGTTGAAGCAATGAACAGGATAAATCGCTTGTCTGGCTGGCTTGGCTCCTCCATTCACGACGGTGAAGCCATCATGGTCGGTGCCACTAGCATCCTCCCGTTGCGTGGTGTTGTCCGCTGGTGTCGACGGTACCGCTGAGGGCAAGGGGGCGGTTGGAGAAGGGTTTGGCACCACAGCAACGTTAGCCTGGATGAATTCCTGCAAGGAGGCAACAGTGCGAGAAAGCTCTATTATTTTATTCTGACCTGCTTCCATCTTCTCTTCTTGCTCCTGCAGTCTTGTCTCGAGATGCTGCCTGGTGAGAGAAAGCTCTATTATTTTATTCTGGCCTTCTTCCATCTTCTCTTCCTGCTCCTGCAGTCTTGTCTCGAGATGCTGCCTGGACAGACACAGTCGACAGACAGCAGAACGCCCTGTAAAAAAGTGAGCTGAGAAGCTACCGTTACAAGTACTGCACTTCTTAGGCGCCATCTTAGCTGAAATGAAAGAGATAAAAACACAGAGTGAAGGGGATTAGGAAAGGGGGTGAGGTGTGTTAGAGGTAGTTTAGTAATGGAGGAAAAGTGAGAGAGAGGAGGAGTAGGAAGGGATGTGAGGTGAGTAAAGAGGGGGAAAGAGAGGTGTGTGAGATCAAGGAGGGTTAGGAAATAGGTGAGGTGGGAGAGAGGAGGAGTAGGAAGGGATGTGAGGTGAGTAAAGAAGGGGAAAGGGAGGCGGTGAGTGAGGTGTGTGAGATCAAGGAGGGTTAGGAAATAGGTGAGGTGGGAGAGAGGAGGAGTAGGAAGGGATGTGAGGTGAGTAAAGAGGGGGAAAGAGAGGCGGTGAGTGAGGTGTGAGATCAAGGAGGGTTAGGAAATAGGTGAGGTGGGAGAGAGGAGGAGTAGGAAGGGATGTGAGGTGAGTAAAGAGGGGAAAGGAGGCGGTGAGTGAGGTGTGAGATCAAGGAGGGTTAGGAAATAGGTGAGATGAGTGAGAGGGAGTTTGGGAAAGGAGGTAAGTGGGAGAGAGGAGGAGTAGGAAGGGATGTAAGGTGAGTGAGGTGTGTGAGAACAAGAAAGGTTAAGAAAGAGGCGAGGTAAGGTGGGTGAAGGGATGCGTAAATAGGATGTGAGGTAAGGTGAGTGAGGGGGGAAGGGCTTAGAAATATGTGGAGGTGAGGGAGGAGTAGGAAGGGCTAATCCTCTAGGGGATGAGGAGGAGCAAAAGGGAGGTGAGGTGAGCGAGGGTGGGGGGGGGGCTTAGGTGAGGTGAGGAAATGGGGTGTAGGAAGTGTTAATCCTCTAGGGGATTTAAAGAGGGTGTAATGAGGAGGAGCAGATTGAATCCTCAGGGAATTCAAAGGGTGGGTTGTCGACACACCCAAATCACGCGTGAGACACTCGGGAACACAAAGTCACACTCGGGACACACGAAACACTCAGAAACCCAAGCACAAGCACGACTAAACACCCTCAAGTCACTCGCAAAAACACCGGAAGTACAACAGCACACTCAAAACACTCTGAAACCCACGCAGAGCACTATAAACATCCAAATCACACGTAAAAGCACTGGAAACACAACACACTCGAAACGCAGAACACTCGAAAACAGCCAAATCACACGCAGAAACACCGGAAACAAAACAGCACACTCAAAACGCTCTGAAACCCACGCAGTACACTTAGAAGCAGCCAAATCACAAGCAAAAACACCGGAAACACAACACACTTGAATCACTCTGAAACCCACGCAGAACACCCGGAAACAGCCAGATCACACGCAAAAACACCGGAAACACAACACACTTGAATCACTCTGAAACCCACGCAGAACACCCGGAAACAGCCAGATCACACGCAAAAACACCGGAAACACAACACACTTGAATCACTCTGAAACCCACGCAGAACACCCGGAAACAGCCAGATCACACGCAAAACACCGGAAACACAACACACTTGAATCACTCTGAAACCCACGCAGAACACCCGGAAACAGCCAGATCACACGCAAAAACACCGGAAACACAACACACTTGAATCACTCTGAAACCCACGCAGAACACCGGAGACAGCCAGATCACACGCAAAAACACCGGAAACACAAATCACAGAGGCAACCACAGGCAGAAACCACAAGCGAACACACACCAAACACGTGTCGGGAAATCACAGGCAACACACAAGGTCCACAAGCGAGAACACACAAACGCCCAAGAGCACGACGAAAACACAGGGCAAGCGATGTTGTGGGGCGCAGCGGGGTGAGGTCACGACCTTCTCTCAGCAGAGGTCGGGTGTGAATGAAGAGAGAGAGAGAGAGAGAGAGAGAGAGAGAGAGAGAGAGAGAGAGAGAGAGAGAGAGAGAGAGTGTGTGTGTGTGTGTGTGTGTGTGTGTTAAGGTGGTGGTTGTAATGGTGGTGTAATTGTTGTGGTAATAGTAGTAGTAGTAGTAGTAGTAATAGTAGTAGTAGTAGTGATAGTATAGTAGTAGTAGTAGTAGTAGTAGTAGTAGCATATGGAGGAGGGTAGTAGTAGTAGTATGTGGATAAGGGAAGTAGTAGTAGTAGTAGTAGTAGTAGTAGCAGTATATGGAGGTTGATTGATTGATTGATTTGGGATTTCCTTCGTGGCGCCGCAACATCTTGGGTCATATGGCGCCGGAGTGCGTAATAAAATGGAAAGCAAATTAGTAAAATAATCTTAGTTTAGAAAAATCTATCCATGGACCAAAGTATGTTGAGGGGTATTAAAAAGTGTTCTAAAATGGTCCATTAGAATAACTTCAGCGTTTAAAAGACTACAGGAGATGGAGAACGCCCACCTCCCGCAAATACCCCATGACGTCATATCCCGGGGTGAGCACCTTTTCCCCCAGCATTAGGGAGTGGGAAAAATTTCCATCTACATGACACCGGGAGAGGTACTGCTCACGCAGGTCCTGCAGACTGGGGCACTCGACCAGCAAGTGCCGGACAGTCATGGGGACCAAGCAGTCGTCGCAGTAAGGCTGCACACCCCGAGACATGAGGAAGCCTTGTGTGTAGCGTGTGTGACCCGTCCTCAGGCGGGCCAGAACGGTTTCCGTTTTGCGACACTTTATGTGGGAGTAAGACCACGGACGTCTTGCCCTGGTCGTGACTTCCCCCATCTTGGTGGTGGCAGTCATATCCTCCCATCTGGCCTGGCACACGCTATCAGCGGTGGCTTGGATGTTAGGGTACAAGTCTTTGCAGGGAAGTGGGCGAAGGTGAGGTGCATCAGCAGGGACAGGCCGGGTAGCCGCCGCCTTGGCCAGCCGATCGGCCTGCTCGTTCCCCTGAACCCCTACATGGGCCGGGACCCAGCAAAAGGCCACCCGACTACCTCGACGGTTTAATAAGTAAAGCCATTCTAAAATCGATAAAATAAGGGGATGACAGTAATCACGGGCCTCTATAGCAGCCAGTGCGCTACGAGAGTCGCTATAAACAGTAAAGGAGTTCTGGGGGAGACTAAACATAATTTTGAGAGCTAGTAAGATAGCGGAAGTTTCAGCCGTAAAGACTGACGCCACTCTAGGAAGGCTAACGCCCCGGCAGAAGGTGGGAAAGACGACACTGAAGCCTGCTCCAGTGTCCGACTTAGACCCATCCGTATAGACGGGAACAGAGCCCTCGTGAGAAGAGAAGTGCTCTAAAAATAAGGACTGTGCTGCGTAACAGGGGAGGGAGCTCTTTTGGTCCGTTATAGGTCTACACACTTCTACGCTGGGAAACTGCCAATAGCCCACCCTCGGGATGCGGTGGGGACAAACAGTGAATGGAGGAACTGCCCAGGCTGCCATAAGTGACTGCACCCTATATCCAAAAGGTTTAGGGAAACTCGGCCGAGCGTCATACACGCGAGAGCGAGAATCTTGGGAGGCGGTAACACAAGGCACATAATCTGGAAGGCGGTGAGTCCGATACCAGCATCTCAGCATTAAAGACCTCCGGCGCAGGTCCAAGGAATGCATGCCGGCATCCACTAACATACTAGCAATCGGACATGACCTAAAGGCTCCTGTTGCAAGACGGACCCCAGCATGATGCACAGAGTCCAACATACGGAGACGAGCATCCGACGCAGATGAATATATCTCGCACCCATACTCCAGTTTCGGAAGTATAAGTGATCTGTGCAACATGAGGAGGGTCTGGCGATCCGCACCCCAAGAGGTATGGGCTAAAACTCTAAGGAAGTTAATTGCCTTCAAACAAGTTGCCTTGATATACCGGAGGTGAGGGACCCAGGTCAGCCTTGCATCGAATATCAGCCCAAGAAATCGGGTCTCCTCCACACATGAGATTCTGCGACCGTAGAAGTATAGGTCTGGGTCCGGGTGGACTCCATGAATACGGCAGAAGTGCATGGCCACAGTCTTAGTTTGGGAGAACCGAAAACCTTGAGTTTCAGCCCACGTGGATATCCTGTTAAGTGCCAGCTGTAATTTTCGTTCTATCAGTGACATCCTGGATCCAGAGACTGAGATGGACAGGTCATCGACATACAAACTCCCTCGGACTCCTTCTGGTAGTACACTAATAACGCTGTTGATGGCCACGGCGAAGAGAGTAACACTGAGAATACTCACTTGCGGCACACCATCTTCTAAAAGAAGAGCATCAGAGTGCATGTCTCCAACCCTCACCCTCAAGAAACGATTCGATAAAAACTGTTTGATAAAAATCGGGAGCCGGCCACGAAGACCAAACTCATGGAGGGAAAGTAAGATGCCATGACGCCAGGCAGTGTCATACGCTTTTTCCAAATCAAAGAACACTGTAACTTGGTGTTGGTTGGAGGCGAAGGCCTCACATAGATGACTCCAAAGATAGAAGGGCGTCTGAGGTGGATCGCATTTTGCGAAAACCATATTGTACTTGTGATAAAATATTCCCTTTCTCTAAGTACCACATGAGCCGCCCATTCACCATCTTCTCCATAACCTTGCAAAGGCATGAAGTGAGTGATATGGGACGGTAATTTGTTGCCTGCCGGTGGTCCTTTCCAGGCTTAGGGATTGCAATAATAACGGCAACGCTCCAGGAAGACGGATAATCACCGGTATACCAAATTCTATTAAAAAGAGACAATAAAAACATAAGTGATTCGTCAGGAATATGACGTAAAAAGGAGTATGGGATGTCATCGGGACCTGGTGACGAGTCATGGCACTGGTTTAGAGCTGAACGGAGTTCAAGACTAGAAAAAGGGGCATTATACGACTCGCCGTTATTAGAAGCAAAACTGAGGCCAGCAGACTCCAAGCGCCGACGATGGCGTCCCGAAGGAGATGTAGTGTCTTTCCTAGATACATTTGTAAAATGTTGGGCAAGGACTTGAGCAACTGCAATAGGTTCGGCCACGTTCCTGCCTGCTTCTGACAGGACAGGAGGGGAAGGGACGGTATATTTCCCAGAGATTTTCCTCACTCGTCTCCATACCTGCGCTAGGGACGTCTCCTTGTTTAGGGTGGATACGTATGCCTTCCACGAAGCACGACGGGCCTCTTGAAGGACCCGTCGGGCATGGGCACGCGCCCGTTTGAAGGCTTCTAAGTAATGTGGATCTCCACGATGTCGGCAGAGGCGTGAGAAAGCGGCTCGTGTTGCCTTCACAGAAGCGGCGCACTCAGGGGTCCACCAAGGCATGGGACGTCTGGGAAAGTGACCAGACGTCTTTGGAACTGCTAATATGGCTGCCGAGTGTAGTAAGGTAGTAAAATATGCCACCGCTTCGCCAGTGCTGCTGAAGTCATCTAAAGACCGTGCAGTGGAACTTAGCTGTTTGAAGAGTTGCCAGTCTGCTTTATCTATACGCCAGCGTGGGAGGCGAGTGCGTGGTTCGCCCTTGGCTGACGATAAAACAATAGGGAAGTGGTCACTTCCATGCAAGCTCGGTAAAACCTTCCAGTTGAAATCTAAAATAATATTATAAGAACACAAAGACACATCGATAGCCGTAAAAATACCCGTTTGGCTATGGAAGTGCGTCATATCTCCAGAATTAAGAACTCCCAGTTCCTCATCTTCTACCACAGATGCCAGCATCACGCCTCGAGGGTTAGTGGTGCAGTCTCCCCACAGTGGATGACGGCCATTCACATCACCTAGTAAGAGGAAAGGGGCAGGAAGATCAGCGATCAAGTTATCAAGATCCCTCCTCTCTACATGAGCGCTTGGAGGAAGGTATAAGCTGCAAACTGTGTACTGTCGTGGGAGAAAGAGCTGGATGCTGATCGCCTGGAAGGGAGCTGACAACCTTACGCGTGAGAAAGGGATATCACGGCGGACCAGTATGGCACTGCCGCCACGATTCCCTTGGTCTTGTAGAGGATAAGAATATAAAATATGGTAACCAGGAGGCCCAAAATGAGTACTTTCTCCTACCATGGTCTCCTGAATGCAAATGCATACTGGGGAATAACGGGCTATAAGACTGAGCAACTCTTCCCAATTGGCACGCAGACCACGGCAGTTCCACTGCACGATATTGAAGATGATTACTTAGTGAGGTGCTTTGGGGCTCTTCCGGAGAGGAATCGCCCTGCACCTACTGGGTTCCTTTAAAGGGCCATCACACTTCATTAAAGGTCCCTTGGTCCTAGCTGTAGCTGGTTGCGATACCATATGTACCGCAGACCTATTTGCAGGCTTGGGGCATTCAACTACACTCCTTCACGCGACAGCTGCCTGCGTCTTCCCTCTCCCGCCTCTCCCAACCGTCCGCCACTCTGAGGTAGCAGCAGAGGAGGAGGAAGCAGAGGAGGTCCCCGGAGAAGACTCTCCGGAGGTTGAGGCCACGGGCGCCGGCAGCGACGCACCGCAAGCCTGAGCACCAGCAGACTCCGGCCCACAGACAGCCGGAGCAGCTGGCGCAGGGGCGGCGGCAGCAGCCGACGCCCGGGGTACCTCCGGCGATCCTACAACTGGCGCCGGAGCAGCTTGGTAGGGGGAGTCTCATCGAGAGACTCCTCACTGCGTGAACGTTTCTGTTGTTGTGGCTCTGTTCGGAGCGGGACACGATTTGGTGTGATTTCAGGTAAAGGCGTCGACACAGAAACGACGGGAGCTGCAGGGCACGACATATCCTGGGAGGTTTTGAGACGGCGTTGAGCGTGTGACTGGAGAACTGAGGCATAGGTTCTACCAGGACTAGACAGCCTGGTAAGGGCGAGTCGCTTTGCCTCTACAAAAGACAATTTCTCTTTATTTCGAATGGTAAGCACCTCTCTCTCAAATCTAAGGCGATCACACTCTTTCGATGAAGCTGGATGGGGCTCGGCACAGTGGTAGCACCGAACAGGGCCTGGCACTCCTCACCATGGTCATCCCTACCGCAGGTGACGCATACTTTAGGGAGACCATTCTGCAGGCGGCGGCATGTCCGAGTCACATGTCCATATAACTGGCAATGGAAACAACGTCTGGGGTTTGGGACATATGGTTTCACGTGGAGGTTTAACCATGCCAATTTTACAGTTCTAGGGAGCTCTAGCCGATTAGAAGTTATGAATAGTGTGGGTGTGGGTGTCAGTGCTCCTTCTTCTTTCTTGTGGACACGCCTCACCGCAACAACGTCATACTCCTCGAGTTCCTTAACCAGGCGCTCCTCCGAGTAACGAAGGAGGTCTCTTGAAAATACCACGCCGCGCGACTGGTTCATGGTAGCATGGGGGGCACATGATACTGCAGCCCCGGGAACTGAGGTGAGGGCACGGAGTCTTTCACTCTCTTCAGGAGAAGAGACTTCCACAAGAAGGCTGCCATCTCCCTGCGGAAGCATCTTCGGCTCTCTGCCGCAAGTCTTGACAAGTTCACGGTGGACTTCGAAAATGTCGAGATCATTAACAGATCGACCATCTAGGGACTTTACGGTGATGTATTTGTCATAGGATACAGATTCAAATAGACCGGGCAGGACCTCAACTTGAGAACTCTGCGAGACTGGCACATTCTTTGGTCCCTGCTTCCGGCTCTTGGTCCGGGAGCCACCGGGTCTGGGGATTAAGAAAGAAGAGGCAGATGCCCCTTTAGTGCCACTCGGAGCCTGAAACGGCTCCAGGGTGGCGATGAGGGAAGGCCGAGAAGAGGTTTCCGGGGACGGTCGGAGGTCAGGTAGGGATGTAGGCCGAGGTAAATTCGGGGATTTAGATGCCATAAAAGGTGACAATTATTTCACTTGGCCCCCCCCCCCACCACGGAGCCCAATATGGGAGGCTAATGCTGGAGCAACAGCTCACAGCAGCCTCAGGGTAGTGGGGAAAGTACAGGCAGCTGCCTGGTGTGAGGCGGCAGCCGCGGGACCATTGCGGTGCCCACCAGACAACAGCCACTTGACCCTAGCCAACGCATGACCAGCCGATTGATAGAGCGGGGCCACACAAGACCACCCGTCTTACCCCAACCCTCCCGCCAAAGGAGCGTGTTGTCCACCGAAGGGAACTACACCCTGCCCCGCGGTGGACTCAACTCCCAGACGAGAGGGCGCGGGGAGTGTACGGGACGCCACGCACGGCAAACACGTGGGGAGGCTCAGCCATGCCCTTGATGGTAGTCGGGCAGGCACATACGTCACCACTGGTAAGCCTCCATTACCAGTAGTGACGGGGGAGTGTTTAGTCCACTCTGGCCGACAAACAGCAAGCCCTACAGAGGTGGACGGACCACCTAAGTAGGTGGTGCTGCCGACCAGGCTTCAAGCCCCGCTACCACGGCAAGGAACTCCCCTCAGCGGGGCAGTATATGGAGGAGGGTAGTAGTAGTAGTAGTAGCATGTGGATAAGGGAAGTAGTAGTAGTAGTAGTAGTAGTAGTATATGGAGGGTAGTAGTACGAAGTAGTAGAAGTATATGGAGGGTAGTAGTAGTAGTAGTAGTAGTAGTAGTAGTAGTTGTTGTTGTATATGGAGGATAGTAGTAGTAGTAGCAGTAGTAGTAGTAGTTGTTGTTGTTGTATATGGAGGATAGTAGTAGTAGTAGTAGTAGTAGTGCACACAGACGCGCGCGTTTTTTGTGTACTACTACTACTACTACTGTACAACAATTACACCATCACGAACTCGACCACCACCACCACAACTCTCTCTCTCTCTCTCTCTCTCTCTCTCTCTCTCTCTCTCTCTCTCTCTCTCTCTCATCCACTTTTTAATTTAATGACATGCATTCACATACTAGTACTACAATAAGCGTCTCGGAGAAAATGTTTCACAACTGGCAACACGTTTAGCGATTCTGCAACTGGCAGTCGGTGATTGGCTGTCAGACCACGTGGAGAGCGGGGGCAGAGGAGAGTGTGCAAAAATGTGTCAGAACGGGAAAACGCGTACAGGACCCGTACAGTATCCGTATCCGTACTTGCCTTAGTTGCCTATCTTGCTTTTATTGTCGTTGCCGTTGGCATCGTCAGTGGTAGCGCGTTTTACGTGGACGAAGGTGGCTGCTGTAGATCGCCTGAGATCGTTTATTGTAGTTGCAAGTTTCAAAATGGAGGTGGTGTCGGAATGTAAGCGGTCCCGGATTGCTCACGAAGGATTTTTCTATGTGACAGATTATGTGAGGGAAGACAAGACCTATATGAAGTGCAGCGTGGCGAAGGGCATGTGTTGCAAGGGCCGCGGAATTTGGACTGCTGAGGGCTTCATGACAACCGCATAGCATAGCCACGCACCAGATCAGTCTGTCATCGAGCGTGCAAAAGCGCGCGCTGTGGTGAAAGAAAGGGCTGAGGGGACCGTGGAGCCAGTGCATGCAGTGAGGGATGCGGCTGAAATTGGCATGAGCTTGGCTGCCAGGGCTGACATGCCACGCGAAGGTGACATTAACCGCAGCATCAGACGCTACCGCAAGCGAGCAAGGCAAGCTCCTGCTGAGCCGGTGACCATCGGTGATCTCGTCATACCACCGGAGCTTGGTCTGACCCATGAGTCGCGGGGCCTGCCTGCGACACGCTTCTTGTTGTATGACAGCGGCGATGACGAGGAATACAATGGCAGAAGGATAGTACTGTACAGCAGTGACTGGGGGTTGCAGAATCTGGCCTACTGTCTTCACTGGGCAGCTGATGACACGTTCAAGGTCTCTCCAGTACTCTTCCAGCAACTGTATACAATACACGCCACCGTCCTGGGCATAACAGTGCCTTGTGCATACGCACTGCTGGAAGACAAGAGCGCACACACCTACAGGCAGATATGTTCAGGCACGGGTTCAAGCTCGATATAGTTAGATTAAAAAAAGGAAATAGGAAGAAATTGGTTCTCAAACAGAGTGGTAGATGACTGGAATAGACTCAGTAATCAGGTTGCTGGGGCAGTTAATAGTGAGCTTTAAAAGAAGAGCAGGCAAATTTATGGATAAGGACGATAGGTGGAAATAGGTATGTACGTATGTTTTATACAGTGACTGCCTTGTGTAGGCCTGCGGGCTTCTTGCAGGTTCCCTTATGTTCTCCTGTTTTTAGGTGCTGAGCAAAGTGCGCGCAGCCATACATGAGAGTCACCCAGACGCCCCGGGCCTCGGTGGCACCGTGATGACCGATCTCGAGTGAGCGGCCATGAACGCGATCCAGTAAGTCTCTCACGGTATAAAATGTACTAGAAAACTCTTATTCATTCTTATTCATGGTCAGATTTTGCGCTTTTTTGATTGATATGGATAAGTACTTAAATTAGACAGCTGTAGTGTTGGCTAATAGTATACAATAATATAAATAATGTGAGAAACATGGTAAACAAGCTGCAGAAATATTGCTGTTTATCATCGATGCTTACGTTTTCTGAACTTTTATTAACATTAGTTTTCTACAACTTAATTTACAGGGGTAACTAATCCTGTCGTATATAATGAAAGTATTTATTTTTATACATACATATATATTGTATACTATTTAGCCAATGAATTTGCCTTTACCAAACTTTCACTATAGAGCTTTATTGGCTTTTCTTTAATGTTATCAATTTCTTGAAAAATATTTAATTGGACCTCACCCGCGCAGACTTCACCTTCACTTTATCTTTTGGTTTCAGGCCAAAATCCACTTGTCCAAGGTGTGTTTATCGCTAGGAAACCTAATTATGAACTTAACATCTTGACGACTTTCCGCGGTTGAGCCACTGTAACACCCATACACACCACAAATCACCATTTTCACAGAGCACGCTACGGTGAGAACACAGTGAAGTTAACCAGTTTGCCGCCAAGCACCATTTGTCTACATTTGTGACGTCATCCGCGGTGCATTGTCGGTGAAACAAAAGCTTAGTGAGCTATCTTTATTGGATATAATCTTTGGTACGTACTACTTTACCCAGAAGAATTTTATGCCGGACGAACATATGCGTACGAATAATTGCATATGATTATTTTTCAATACGAACTTTTCCTATACGAACTTTTGTCCCGACTAACTTTCGTCATTATGAATATTTTACGTACGTACTTTATACCATACGAGCATCTGTATACGAACTTTAGAGTACGAACTTTTACTTACGTATTTTTGTCAGACGAATTTTATCCCTGACGAACATTTGCGTACGAACTTTTTGCTTCCGAACACTTTCATACGAAATTTTTCCATACGAACTTTTTTCTATACGAACTTCTGTCCCGACGAACTTTTGTCGTTACGAATATTTTGCATACGTACTTTATACCATACGAACGTCTGCATACGAACTTTAGCGTACGATATTTTGTGTACGTACTATTTTCAAACGAACTTTATCCCTTACGAACATTTGCTTACGAACAATTGCATACGAACATTTACATACGAACTTTTTCCAGACGAACTTTTACGCGTACGAACATTTTTCTAACGAACATTTGCACGACGAACATTTAACCTTACGATTTTTTTCCATTACGAATTTTAACATGACGAACTTTATACCCTACGTACTTTATCCTGACGTACTTTAGGCAAACAAACTTTATCCTACGAATTATTGCCATACGAAGTTTTTCTATACGAACTTTTGTCCGGAACCCGTCAGCAGCAGCCTCATGGCTGGGCACCAGTCGGTTATGTCTTAATAATTATCGGTTAACTGCCACACCTTGCACTACGTACAACCGTGCCAGATCACTAATCACTATTAGAAAACAGAGTCGACTGGTGCCCGCCCATGAGGCTGCTGCTGACAGGTAACCAATGCAGTTATGTAATTTAGCCACCGTATAAGTGTCTAAAATCTTTCATTCCCAACCGTTTTTATTTATTTTTTCTCACCGTAAGTATGCAGCTGCTCGAGTGTGTTGGGCATCAGATATATCAGACAGCCAATCAGCAACGTAGTTACGTAATCAGCTAGGAGCTATGAAGCCAGTTTCAGTTAACTATTAAATAAGGTTACAATAGTCAAGTACCTTTTTATGTAAAAAAAATGCATGTATTTATTGATGGAGTTCTTGTGTATTTGTTTAAAATAAGTTATTTATATATTATCAATGGAGTCACTCTTTTTTATGTAAGAAATAACCTATTATATTGCCGTTATTGTAGTCAGTGTGTTTCTGTAAAAAAAAATATTATTGTCAATGGAGTCAAAGTGTTTATTTTAATATTTTATTACTCTGGTTAATGAAGACAATATTTTTGATTCAAGAATTTTTATATATCAAATTTATTACAAAAAAAAAATCTTATTTTCTAGTCCTAATGGTGCAGTATAAGTGCAAGAGTAAGCAAATGTATGTTTACACTGACATAATATATATAAAAAAAAAATATCTAAAGATATTTGACTCAACCTGAAAACAGTATATCTACATTAATCTAGCATAGTACCTTGAAACTGTGTAGTACTTGAACTTATTACTGTATTATATGGCTATTGAAAGTCAGCTTTACAGTACAAATGCTTGTTGGATGAGTTCTTACCTTTCAACCCTCCCATGCCCAACAATTACATTACCAATATCAGGTGGATTAGCTTCCTCATGATATTCAACAGCATCTTGCATGGGTATACCTCTCCTCACACAAAAGTTATGCAGGAGCATACAAGCTACTGCAATTTTTCCACAGCGGGCAGGATCATACTGGAGTGCCCCTCCAGATCTATGAAGACATCGGAAGCGTGTTTTGAGAGTTCCAAAGGTCTGTTGTACAACAACACGTGTCCTCATTTGCCTTCTGTTGTACCGCTGCTCCGCAGGGTTGGCAGGATTTTCATTGGACTTCATCAAGAAGGGTTCCAAGGGATATCTACTGTCACCTAACAATATATAAGAGAGAGAGAGAGAGAGAGAGAGAGAGAGAGAGAGAGAGAGAGAGAGAGAGAGAGAGAGAGAGAGAGAGAGAGAGAGCAATCTTTAGATGTGGGTACATTTCAAGCAGAGGCAAAATAAAAGGTTTGGTGTGAAGAAATATTTACTTTTATGTTTTATCTGCATCTTAGAACTAATCAATGCTTTCAAAAAATTTGCAGTGCTAACATAATTGAGAAGGGAATGACCTCAAAAACACATGAAAATCAGTGCACGAGTTATTATGACCTAATATAATATACCACCCTTATACCAAACACTAGAGTACCTAACTTAACCATAACCTAACATTGAACTCACAGAACAAACCATAGGAATTACACAAATAATAATTAAATATAATCCCAACAAAGGTCAGCATCAATATCTAGTATCAAAGGTCTATTCAAGATGATTGTATGAAAGGTGTTAAAAGCTTGCAGCAAGTTTTGTTGCCTCTTTTTATAGAGTGAATGTTATGTATAGAGTGTGAACTAGCACTGTTGATAGTTTTCTCCCACCTCAATGCATACCTGAGCCAACCCCCCCCTTCTCATATCTTCTCCCACTCGCTCACAGCGCCATATGTCTGGGTGATACCTTGAGTATCCTTAGCCTGACAATATCTGCACCACAGTGAACACATTAGTTGTTGGCTGACATTTTATTTTTATTTTACAAGCATTAGAAATGGCAAATAATGAAAAAAATATTCAGTGACAAGTTGCTAATCATCAAAATCAGTCTTTTGGCAATTTTTTTTTATAAATCAGTGGTGGCCACTATGAATGGCTTTCAGAATGAGTGACGAATCAAACCTTACAGGGTACTGTTTAGTTACTAATTTACCAGCAATAGGTTTATATCCCTATATAGGTTAAATTAGGTAGGCACATTTGCTTAGTTTGAAATTATTTATCACATCTAATTACATTGTTGACCAGCAGCACTTAACAAAAACACAGTGATCATCTGCAAGAAAACATTCCCCAGGTAATGTATTGTATATTACACTGATACAGTACCCATGACACCATAGTAAAACAAGCCAAGCAAAATATTATATGATCTCTTTCACGTGGATATGACTTTCACCAGAAAAGAGCCATAACGGTGTGAGGGTGAATTTATTGCAGAAAGTATCATAACAAACACTATGACAGATTGTTCAGCTGTCTTGACCCTACAACCTATCTATAAACTAAAATAAACACACATTAACCTAAAGCAGTGGTTCTTATCATATTGGGCGTGCCCCCCTCATTGGGTGTCAGTAATTTGCAAAGGGGGCACGATCCCTAGAGAAAACTTGGAATTTCTCTAATTAAATTTGTTATTATCTTAACAAGAGTGTGGGCAAATATTGAGAAGTTTATGAGAAAATGCAAAAGTATCGCCTTAACTTTAATTTCCTATAGTGTAATTGAAATGCCAGAATTTACTCTTCAGGTACTATACTCCAACTCGATCTCTGTGTGTAACGAAACACACGAGAAATTAATCCAGACAATGAAAGGTTTAGCCGGCGCTGGGGATCGAACCTGCAACCAGCACGATGAGAGAGCCACTCCTTAACCAGTTGGCCAAAGAGGTACCCCCCTCGCAGATTGAGTTATGGGAGGTTCGCCCATCAGGCAAGTTGCTACACTACATAATTAGGGCTTACTATTTTATTTAAAATCTGGGAGGAAACTTTATTCATAGATGCAAGGGGGGCGTGGAGGGAAGGACCAATTCCTAGAGGGGGCATGGTAGTAATAAGGTTAAGAACCACTGACCTAGAGAATGGTAACCTACCTCCTAAAATAGTAATATATTGCTCCTGAGGATAGGAATCCTTTGTTGCAGAGGGTAATAACCTATCACTGCTAAAGTGCGAAACTATCAACAATTTAACTAAATGGTTATCGTAGCCATTTCCTGGTGATTACAACAATCACCACATGAAAAAGTATTATAATTTAACCAGAAATTGAGTGTCTGAAATGGATAACTCAGGTCAGCTTAGCAATGTCAGGGATATATAATTACAGTCTCGGAAATGGATCACTCAGGTCTGCAAAACAATGTCAGGGATATATAATTACAAAGTAACAAAATACTCATCAAGCAGGTATTGTGTGTCCAAGCTCCCCTCTGCTGAAACTCCGGCGAACACAACTATTCCTCCATATGTAAGAGTCATGACTGCTTCCAGGGTATTTTGCTGAATAGCTTGTGATTACCTGATCAGAGTTGGCGATCACCTGGATGTTCAGCGAGTGAAATTGTTTACGATTGACATGCGTCCTCGTTAATCTGTGGGGCTTTGATGGCGATGTTGGTACAATCAATTGCACCAATCACATTAGGGAAATTACACAATTGGTAAAACTTCTGCTTTGTTGCAGCAATGTCTGCTGCACTTCTTGGCATTTTTATCTCACGTCTTGCTCTGCGGAGTCTGATGAATAAGGCATCTGATACTTTCCCTATTATTCGTGAGACACTTGATTGGCTGAGTCCAGAGGCATCTCCCACAACACTCTGAAAGCTTTCACTAGCGTAGAATATCAGTGCTGTCAACACTTGCTTGTGAGTAGGGATGGCATGAGATCTTGTCACACGACCAATGTCTGGTTCCAGTTCATCACAGAGCCAAAGTATTTCCCTACGAGGGAATCTAAAATATCTCAAGAGATGTTCGTCTTCCACTTCTTGGGGGTTCAAGGGGTCTCTGAAGATCCTTTCTCTCCTGAGAGCCCGGTCGTGTGTTAATACTGCTTGTAACTCCATTTCTTCATCTTCAATATACTGGGGTCTTCTGGCTTCGTTTTCTTTCTTCTCCCTACTTCTTCTTCAGGTTCTTGTTCTTGTTGTTTTGGGCCACGGCGATCTACTCAACTCATATGAGCCCTTGTGTCATCCTGTGAGGGCTTCATAGGCGTATCAGCTGCCCCGTCCTCCTGAAGAAGGCGTAGGTGAGGGGGATGGCTGCTGCTTCCTGCCGTGAGGGGTGGACGCCTGCTGCCACCAGCAGCACCGTGGGCAGGTCGAAAGAGGGCAGGTCGAAGGTGGGCAGGTCGAAGGTGGGCACGTCCAGGGAGCGCCGCGGTGGTATCGTGGCAGCACTCGGTGAGAGTGGAAGCGTGGGAGGTACAGCAGCAGGTGCTCAGTGGTCTCCTCGACGGTCCTGCCCAGGGGTCAGGGGCAGGCGCAGGCGGTGGAGGTGATCGCTGAGTCGTGTGTCCAATACGACGTTTTCCTCACACAAGACTGTGGGGAGGAGTTGGTGCGGTACTCTGGCCCATGGAGGTGGTGCGGAGGGTGTTTCTTCTTCAGGTTTCTTCTTCATAGTGTGTTTTATGGGGCTAGTTTCGCTGTTGTTATGGTCGCGGGTCTTCTTCTTCTTCCTCTGTCATGATTCGTATTGTATTGTGGAGGCCCTAGGTCCGGGTTATGATACCTTACGCGGTGTCTCGAGCTGCCGTAAAGTTACGGTGCCGGAAGAGTGTCGTGAATGTTTAGTGAATAGCCCAAAACAGCCTAAAATTGCCTTAGACATTTTTGTGACATACGAACGTCGTAACTCCTTAGTGAATCCAGGCCCAGGGCTGTGTCCCTGGTCGTATTCCCACATTAGGAATCGTAAGAAGGAGACTGCTCTGACCCGCCTTAGGGTGGGTCATACTCGATACGCACATGGCTTTTCCATGTCCCGGGGGGTTCAGTCCTACTATGATGACTGTTTGGTCCCCCTGACTGTTCGGCACTTGCTGGTCGAGTGCCCCAGTCTGGGGAACCTGCGAGAGCGGTACCTCCCCCGGTGTCGAGGTGGAGATGGAAGTTTCTCTCTCCTGTTACAAGTTTTTAAGCGTTATTTTTTAACGTGGTTGTGTTAAGTGTTATATTTAATGTTTAAGGCGCGAACTGCTATCTCACGTCAGGTCCGGTGTTCCGTTGCCTGCTTTCACAAGTTGATTGTTGTAGGTGAGATAACACAAAAGCCTTTTAGTTGGCCGAGTGGTAGCCGTTATAAGTTCACTTTAGTTCACTTTAGTTATCTCTCTCACAGGGTAAGTACAAATACAAAATGTATTTTAACTATATCAACAGTTGTACACAAAGTTTACAGTTTGCGTGAGCCAGTCGCACGAAATCAGAGACAGCCACACCGCCACAGGGCGCGGGGCAGCGGAGCACCGCTCGCCTGCCCGTCACCCGTCTTCTCTTCGCGTTGTTCGCCCGTCTAATTTGCTTGTTGTTTGTCCAGAAGGGTTTGGGTTCCGGTTGATGACTGCTGATGAAAGTCATCATTTGCTGATCCTAGTGTCAGTTCATCACAGCTTCCCACGGCCAAAAGCACGACGTGTTGTTAAACATCATGTTGTGCGACACCGACCGGGTGTCGCCACACGTACAGTCATACATTCACATGTACATTATAATATACACATTACACTCTCTCTCTGGTGCTGGGGGAAATAAATACTCTCCCCGGGACATGATGTTTTTGGCTTCCTACAGGAGGCTGGCGTCCTCAACCTCCTGTAGCCTTTATTGAACTTCTATTGTTGTTTTATCATGTTTTTAATTTCTAACTTGTTTTATATAGTTTTATTAAGTGTTGTTTTTATCACGTATTTAATTTTATAAACGGTTTTATATAGTTTCATTAGCGTTATTTTATATCATATTTTTACTTTATACCAGTTTTATATTGTTTTCCAATATAATTATTTCTTATACCTTGCTTAAAATTACATACTGTTTGGTATAGTTTTAAAATATAGTGTATTTAATATTTTATTCGACATGACCTTGCAGTTGCGGCACCAAGACAAACGGCCCCATAATCATCTGGGAACCACTGCACTAAGGAGTCAAGGACATACTACGTATGTCATAACCTAAGGGGAAGACATCTTGTTGGGGTAAACGGGGAAAATTTAGAGATTCATGAGGGTCAGAACTGTGGGTTGGAGAGCCACAAGAACCGGGTAGAAATGTCTTACAATAATTTAGTTAGTGTAATAGTAGAGGGGCAAGGACAGCATATACCCCAGCAAACACTTAGAAAACAATGACCTTAAGTGGATGACTCGTGGACTAAAACACGAGATAGGGTTAAATAAAGGAATTTATCAGAAAATAGAGTGTGTTGTTTTGTTGTTATCTACCATGTGTTTTCTGTTTCGGTATGTTATCTACCTTTAAGTAGAGTAGTTTAAAACAAATTTATTCGTCAAATTAAAAATTGATTGAAAAACACCTGAATAGTTCAAGTAGAGTAGTTTAGAACAAATTTATTCGTCAAATTAAAAAGCAAAAATGGTGAATGAAGTAAAACAGCCGAATAGTACAACATGAGGAAATTCACAGCCATTCATCGAAAGACAGTCCTTATATCACGGAGAAATGCCACAAAAAGGTCATCAGCATCATGACGGAGTAATTTAATTTGCCAGGAGCACTAGTCCAAATGCGCCTGTAGTAGGTGTCTCAGGGTGCCCCGCATGGTTTTCATAATTTTAGTCTCCGCGTCGAGCCACAGTCTTTATATACCTTGAGTATGAGCTCCCCTGCCGGACATGGTCACGGCTGTAAAATTCGGAATGTTGAGAAGGAAGAGGTAGACCAATTCAAGGATCTGGCACAGAGTGAGTTCAGTTTTCCATTGATATCGGTGAAGTGAAAGAAACGATTACCCTGGCGAACGGAACGGTACTTCTGACCTTTCCTGCGGCACCGCAACATTAAGTTCATCTCTCCATTCCTTTTCCTCTTGTTAACTTCTTTCATGTCTCCACCACAGTAACTACATGGGGCCTGAAATGTGAAAGTTACATGTTAATTGCGTAACTGCACAGCTTATTAGGCTAACACGGTATCTGCACAGTTTACTCACAGTAACATTTGCAGCATCCAGAAGGTGGTTTTGCTTATTAGGCTAACACGGTATCTGCACAGTTTACTCACAGTATCATTTGCAGCATCCTGAAGGTGGGTTTGCTTATTAGGCTTACTCGGTATCTGCACAGTTTACTCACATTATCATTTGCAGCATCAAGAAGATGGTTTTGCCGTAGGAAGGCAACTACGACTTCCTCTGAAAGCACTATGTTGCAGGAAAATTCACGTGTAGGACGCATATCTGTGCACTTGTCGACGGACGGAGAGACACAGAGCATTGACATAATCGAGACGTCGTCACCTTCGCGATTGTGAAACGTGAGTTGGGGAACTGATTTATTTACATAGATTTACATAGAAAATCAGACCACACAGACCCCATGGTCCAGACTTGGTGGTCTGTCCTTAAACCTAAGTGATTTTACATTAATCAGAAGACTCCAAAACGTTGCATTTCTACTCTAGTTGATATTAAGTTGAAGGAAGTGACGGTCGAGCTTATTTTTGAAGGAGTCAATCGTGTTACACTGGACCACTGATGATGGGAGCTTATTCCATTCTCGCACTACAACGTTGGTGAAGAAAAATTTGGTGCAGTCTGAATTTACTTGTCTACATCTGAGTTTTACGCCATTGTTCCTCGTGCGCAAAGTGTCATCGATCATAAACAATGTTGATCTGTCTACATTCGTGAAACCATTAAGTATTTTAAAACATTCGATCAGTTTTCCTCGGAGGCGACGTTTCTCAAGAGAGAACATGTTAAGGGTAGAAAGCTTTTCTTCGTAGGATTTGTTGCGCAAGGAAGGGATCATTTTCGTTGCCCGACGCTGAACACCTTCTAATTTAGCAATATCCTTTGCATGGTGGGGAGACCAAAACTGTACCGCATATTCCAAGTGGGGTCTGACTAAACTGTTGTAGAGCGGGAGTATTACATCCTTATTCTTAAATAAAAAGTTTCTTTTAATGAAGCCCAACATTATGTTCGCTTTATTTGCTGCATCGATGCATTGCTGTGAGAATTTGAGGTTTGACGCGATTTTGACCCCCAAGTCCTTGACGCATTGAACGCTTTTGAGTTTAACGCCGCGCATTTCGTAATCAAACTTCTTATTCCTCGTTCCAACTTGAAGGACCTGGCACTTGTCTACGTTAAAGGGCATCTCCCATCTATCCGACCAAGCTGAAATTTTGTGCAAATCCTCTTGGAGGCTTTGCCTGTCTTCGTCAGTGAGAACCGAGTTACCAATCTTTGTGTCGTCTGCAAATTTACTAATGCGGTTATTGAGTCCAACATCCACGTCGTTGATGTAAATAATGAAGAGCACTGGGCCAAGAACCGAGCCCTGAGGGACGCCACTAGTGACCGGCGCCCACTCTGAGTTAAATCCGTCAATCACTACTCTTTGTTGTCTGTTGCTCAACCAATTCGCGATCCATTGGTTTACCTGACCGTCAATACCTATTCGCTTTAATTTGTAAAGTAATTTATGATGCGGGACTTTATCAAACGCTTTCTGGAAATCAAGATAGACTACGTCCAGTGATTTGGTTACGTCATAAACAGTGAAGAGGTCGTTATAAAAGGTTAATAGATTTGATAGGCAGGATCTTTTGTTTCGGAAGCCATGTTGTGAGTCCCCAATTAGTGAGTGGCTTTCAAGGTAACTCACAATTTTGTCTCTAATTATGCCCTCAAGTAGCTTACCTACAACCGAAGTTAGACTAATGGGCCTGTAATTACCTGGTACTTTTTTGTCTCCTTTCTTAAAAATCGGTGTCACGTTAGCCTTTTTCCAATCTGAAGGGACAATGCCTTGTCGCAAGGACATATTGAATACGGTTGTGAGGAAGGAGAGTATTTCGCTCTTTGTTTCTTTCAGCAGAGTTGGATATACTTTATCAGGTCCAGGACTTTTATTTGTTTTAAGTGATTTGAGGGCTTTAAGGACTTCATCGGGTTTTATTTCAAAGTTAGACAATGCATGCTCGGGATTTACATTAGTACTGGTGTTGGTGGTGGTGGTGGGAGGACTGTTATTATTAAACACCGAGGAAAAGTAATTATTTAATAGGTTTGCAACGTGTTGGCTGTCAGTCACTAGTGCACCGTCGCTGTTTGTTAAAGGTCCAATTCCACTTCTGATCGCCTTTCTGTTGTTTATGTAACTGAAGAAGGATTTCGGATTATTTTTACAGTTGGCTGCAATATTTTCTTCATATCTACGCTTTGCCTGATGCACTAATCTTTTTACTCGTCGCCTTGCATCATTGTAAAGTCTAATGTTTTCGGGCGTGCTTTGGTCTTTCTTTAACCTGTAAGACAATTTTCTCTCCTTGACTGAGTGTTTAATTTCGCTATTAAACCACGGTGGACTTTTATTAGTGTTAATTCGCTTCTCGCACAAGGGTACAAATGTGTCCTGCTGAGTGAGTAAGTGATTTTTAAAGTTTAGCCAGGCATCCTCTGCATTGCCGTCATCTGATAGTTGCATATCTATTAGTTTTCGTCGGATTTCTACGAAGTTGGCTCTTTTGAAATTGGGCACCTTAACTCTATTTTCAGTCACCGATGTTTGAGCTCTAATGTCAACGCGCACTAGTTTATGATCGCAGGAACCGAGGTGTTCTCCTACCGTGACATTACTGACTAGGTTATCTTGGGTCGCTATAACAAGGTCAAGTATGTTATTTTGTCGAGTTGGTTCAGAAACCATTTGGCTTAGATAATTTTCCTCTAGAAATTCGATCATTCAATGGGACTCACCTTCTGTACCCGACAGTGTCGCCCAGTCGATATGGGGGAGGTTAAAGTCTCCTAGTATCAGTGAGTCGCTGTTATTAAGTGACTGCCTTAAGACGCTGTACATTTCAAGATCGCCATCAAGTGATTGCCCCGGAGGCCTGTAAGTGACAGATATATTTAAATTGACTTTTGCAATGTTTACTCGCACGCACAAATGTTCAACGTTACTGTTTCTTGGTGTTTTGTCAGTAGGTTGCAAGTAGCTTTTGACAAAAAGGGCGACACCACCCCCTCTACGGTTTACACGATCATTGTTGAAGAATCTGTTGCCATCTATGTTGTATTCGGAACTTAAATCAATATTAGTGGTGTCAATAAATGTTTCGGTTATAGCAATTACGTCAAAGTTTTCTGTCAAAGCAAGACATCGCAGTTCATCAAACTTGTTTCTTAGGCTACGCGCATTGAAACTAAGGACTCTTAGGTTATCTTGAAGCTTGGTAATAGAGGTACTGGAGGGTTCAATGTTACGAGTCTGTTGCGGTGTATGGTGTCTATTTACACGGGCGGGATGGAAGGACGTGGCTGAGAGTCGTGTTTTGGTGTTCGGGCGTTACGGACGGCGTTGTTGAGGGGCCTTGCCAATCTGGCTGCCCTGATGGGGACTGGTGTATGCCGTCCCTTTGGAAAAGTCTACTCTGGCCGTAGAAATCGTTCCAGGCGTTAAAGAATTCGACGTCAAGCTCTCCGCAGAGAGTCTGCAGGCGGTTGTTGAGGCTGAAGGCCTTACTGTAGAAGTCGCCCTCATCCCATGTCCGTGGTAGAATTCCTGAAATCATAATATTAGGGGATTTAGACTTATACTGCTGGATGAGCCTACGGTACTTGTCCAGCAGTTCCTCAGACCGGGTCGTGGTGACGTCGTTTGTACCTGTGTGGAGAACAAAGAGTGAGTCATTACGAGGCCACAGCGGAGACCTCGTCCAGGGCAGCTGTGATGTCGTCAACACCAGCTCCAGGATAACAGTAGTTACGCCTACGACGGGGGACTCTGCCACAGAACTCAACCACCTGATGGCGAATCATAGAGTCACCGACCAAGAAGGTGCTCTGTTCCTCGTCCTCCTCCTCCAGTATGGCAAATCTGTTGTAGCAATGAGTAGGATAAATGGCTCTAGGGGCGGGTCTGGCTCCTCCTCTCACGGGGGTGAAGCATTCAGCGTCAGCTCTACCGGTTCCCTGTGACGTGCCTTCTTCGGAAGGTGGCTGGGCATCGAGTGCAGGTGAGGAGGGTGATGAGGCGTCCGTTGCAGCAGGGGCGACGATGTTGGCCTGGATAAACTCCTGCAAGGTATCAACAGTACTTGTTAGTTCGGTGATCTTCTTCTCGCCAGCCGTCAGCCTTTCGTCCTGTTGAAGGAGTCTCGTTTCCATCTGCTGTGTCAACAGGCAGATCTTGCAGACGGTCGATCGTCCTGAGAAGAAATGACCAGAGAAGTTTCCTGTGCAAGTCGAACATTTCTTTAGCGCCATCTTGGTAAGGAGGAGAAAGCAAGTGAGTAGTGTTTATCTATATATTTGCTTTGCTTTTTCTTTTTTCGTAGGGCAGAGGGACGCGTGCGTGAATAAGCGAGAATAAGTGAGTGAGAGAGAGAGAGAGAGAGAGAGAGAGAGAGAGAGAGAGAGAGAGAGAGAGAGAGATGGGAAGGCGTAGGAGGGAGATAGGGATGGAGGGAGGAAGAGGGCGAAGGAAAGGGGGGGAGAGAGAGAGGGTGGGAACGAGATAGGGAGTGAGGAAGGAGAGACAGAGAGGGGCAAGTGGGGGTAGTAATGAGAGAGAGAGAGAGGGGGGGCAATGGAGGGAGGCGAGAGAAAAGGAGCGAAACGCGAGGGACGAGAAGGAGTGACGCAGGTGATGAAAAATTTAGAGGATTACTGTCTCTGGGGAATAATCTGGTCAAGTCAGGTCAGGTAAGTCTGAACACCTGCGTATGGAGTGGCGTCGGAGTGGAATCTGAAAATATATAAAGAATGTGGCGGAAAGAGTGTAACACTGTGTTTTGTGTATATGTTTTACAGGGCGCTACGGCGAGAGGGTAGATACAGGCAGAGAGAGGTAGTAAAAATAAGGGCAACACTTAATCCTGTCCAGCGAAGCACGTGGTCGCACAGCAAACAGCACACCTCTGCAGGCAGCTAACTCGGTTGACAATAAGCAGTACGCAGCACGACGCGAAATAGCACACGGCACACAGCACAGCAAGATCTACAGTACAGTTCAGTACAGCACACGAGGGTGGAATCGCAAGCGAGAGAGGTCACGGAAGTGGGAGCGCGTGCGGTTTGACCTCTCGGAGTGAGGGCAGGGAGCTGTGTGTGAAATGAGTGAAGCGAATCATGATTCGTGTGAAACGTGATTCTTTCAGATGTATATAACAAAAACAAGGGAGAAAATTGGACCGCTGTTATCGGTACCAGGTACCGGTACCTGGTACCGATAAAGTTAATGATCACTCGCCGGTACTGGTATCGATAACTGATATCGGTACTGGTACCGCGAAGCATCATGATCACTTGGGTTCCGGGAAGCTTAATGATCACTCGGCACTGCGCATTGCCGTTAGGATCTTAGTGACGCTCGGTGCTCGCCCGCCTCCATGTGGTATGAGCCCTGTGTGTAGACGCTGAGTCACTGCCCCGCTGACCGTCTCCCCAAGTTCCCACCATTTTGTCCTGCTTTCCGTTTCCATCACGGCTCCCGTTTCCATTATTTTATTATTTTATTTATTTATTGGAGTTACTGGATAATTCTTCATGTCCGATTCTTTTTCTTTTTTAGGTTGCTAATAAATATTTTTATTGTTATTAGACTATGATCGAGTACATCCATAATAACTATACATGCTATTTTTTTTCGAAAAAATAAATATTCACTTCATTCAGAGAGAGAGAGAGAGAGAGAGAGAGAGAGAGAGAGAGAGAGAGAGATTGAGAGAGATTTACATAGATTTACATAGAAAATTAGACCACACAGACCCCATGGTACAAACTAGGTGGTCTGTCCTTAAACCTAAGTGATTTTACATTAATCAGAAGGCTCCTAAACGTTGCATTTCTACTCTAGTTGATATTAAGTTGAAGGAAGAGAGAGTTTTCTTTACAGGAAATTTGTTTGGGAATTTCATCAGAAGTCATTAAGAAAAAAAAAAACTCCTTTGGGTACCGGTACCGGTACTAACGGTACTTGAGTTTTCGGTACCGGTACTACCGGTACTCAAATTAACGGTACTTGCCCATCCCTACTGGACGCTCACGGAGCAGGAAGGCCGCGCGCTGTGTCAGCAGAACGCTAGGTACACACTTCTCTGCCTTTGCCCTCACACAGTCACTGAAGTTACGGTTGAGAGAGAGATATAACAATTCGGAGCAATTCGTAATCACGCTGCACACCATTTTATGTTAGTAACTTTTAAACGTTATTTTTAAAGTGATGAGTGTTGAGTTTATTTTTAAGTTTAAGGCGCGAACTGCTATCTCACGTCAGGTCCGGTGTACCGTTGCCTGATTTCACAAGTTGTAGTAGGTGTGATAACACAATAGCCTTTTAGTTGGCCGATCGGTAGCCGTTATAAGCTCACTTTAGTTCACTTAAGTTCTCTCTCTCACAGGGTAAGTACAAATACAAAATGTATTTTAACTATATTAACAGTTGTACACAAAAGTTTACAGTTTACGTGAGCGAGTCGCACGCACACCAGAGACAGCAACACCAACGTGCCCGGGGCCGGCGAGCACCACTCGTGCGCCCGCTACCCGCTGCCTTCTCTCGTCTTCTCCCCTCGTCTTCGCGTTGTTCGCTCGTTTTATTTGTTGTAGTTCGTCCGGAAGGGTGTGGGTTCCGGTTGATGACGGCTGATGAAAGTCATAATTTGCTGATCCTAGTGTCAGTTCATCACAGCTTCCCACGGCCAAAAGCACGACGTGTTGTTAAACATCCTGTTGTGCGACACCGACCGGGTGTCGCCACACTTACAGTCATACATTCACATGTACATTATAATATACACATTACATACGACACCGACCGGGTGTCGCCACACTTACAGTCATACAGTCACATGTACATTATAATATACACATTACATCCCAGATCCGGAAGGGTGTGGGTTCCGGTTGATGACGGCTGATGAAAGTCATCATTTGCTGATCCTAGTGTCAGTTCATCACAGCTTCCCACGGCCAAAAGCACGACGTGTTGTTAAGCATACTGTTGTGTGACACCGACCGGGTGTCGCCACACGTACAGTCATACATACACATGTACATTATAATATACACATACACTCCCGCGCCGTCCCAATACAGGCGAGTGAAGCCAGTGGGCGGAGCTTACCGAGTCTGTGGGCGGAGCTTACAATCGACAGATAGACCCAAGACATTGCGATCTCCTTGGCTGAACTAAGGGAATTTACCATTTGTTTTAGCATACAGGACGAGAAATGAAAAAAAGAATTGATGGTTTGAGTTACGAAAAGTACATAATATTTTCCTATATATTTAATGTAGATCTATTATCAACGACATTTAAGGTCAAGGCAGTCCCGTGGCTTAAAAAAAACAATGAAAGGGCCCCGGCATTCCATGACATAGGGCTGCTTTCACAGTCACTTCGTGTGTTTTGATCGTTACCAATGGCGGCGACTGACGCAATAGTTTTCCACGTGAAACTGGCTTATGGGGTAGTGGCGGCTGCAGAGGAAGCAAGAGGTGTTGAGTGTGTGTGGCAAGGTGCGGGGCTAGGCTAACCCCGCAGCCGTGAAAATACTATAACAGCGATAACAGCCATTGGTGACGATCAAAACAAATAAAACGACTGTGAAAGCGGCCCATAGTGTTGCTGTGTGTGGCCCCTCGGCCTGGCACACAGGGTGCAGCAGACACAGGGGAATTACTAACCTGCAGTAGTACCTATAGCCTAGCCTAAGACGCATTGCTACCACATCTTGAGGTGCACTGTGTTTCCCATAGAGGTAAACACAGTGGTGGGAGACACTAGCATAATGGACTCTGCTGGTGCTGCCATTGGCACAGCAGTGTCTGAGTTGGGAAGCAATGCTATTATGGAAATAATCCCTAATTGTATTCTTAACATAGCTAAGCGTATAGTCAGTGCCAGGGTCCACTGTGTCATCCTGGAGGGCACGTCGAGCAAGGCAGTCTGCCTTTTCATTGTGCTGGGTGGCAACATGGGAGGGCACCCAGGTGAAGTGGACCGTGGCACCTGCGGCCTCAAGGGCACGGAGGGCATCAGGCACTTAGTCACAAGATCACAGTCTGTAGGGGAGGACGACACACGTTCATGTAATGCAGCCTGGCTATCGACAAACAAGTATACACCTTTGCGGAAAGCTGCTACAGTGTGGAGAGCCTCAAGTATGGCATACAGCTCAGCCCGGGTCGAGGACAGGTGCAGTCGACGATAGAGAGTAGTGTCACGGTTTTCAGAATGTTTAGCCTGGTGGCGGTATCTGGCAACTATACCACGGTGGCGCATTCACTGGTGATGTTAGTGACGCGTATCAGTGTGTACAGTGTGTGTGTGACCGTGAAATTATAATGTTGTATAATATTATATTATATTATAATATAATGCAGTTAGAAATATACTAGATTACATGAATTTAATTTAGAAATGCGATAATGAATGTCTTCTACATGATGATGATGATGACGACGAGGTAAAACATCACGAACAGTCTGAAACACTTTTTCTTATTAAAACTCTCCAAAGAAAGTCTCTGGATCTTTATCAGAGAATTGAGGGAGTAAAGGTAGGTATTTTGTGATCTTGGTTTTATGCTGAGTCTGAATAGTGGATTTTAATTGAAACATTTGCAATTCATGCTCTCTTTCTTTTTCTTCTCTTTCTTTTTATGTTTCTTCTTTCTCTTTTTTTTTCTTCTCTTTCTCTTTCTTTTTCTTCTCTTTCTCTTTCTTTTTCTTCTCTTTCTCCTTCTTTTTCTTTTCTTTTTATTTTTTTATTTTTTTTATTTTTTATTTTTTTTACTAGATACAAACAAATCCCAATACAGAAACATACAACTGCCAGAAGTTACAGTGAGGTGCTGCGGACTATCTTTGGCAGGAGAAATATACAGTAAGATTAAGATTAAAAGATTAAAAGATTAAAATTAAAAGATTAAAAGACTAAAAGATTAAAAGTAAAAGATTAAAAGACTAAAAGATTAAAATTAAAAGATTAAAAATACAGTAAGATTAAGATTACAAGACGTGTCACACAGTTAAGTGTCATGTCACCTTAGCCAAGTATTCATTGCACACTTAAAAGTCTAAATAGAATTAACCTGGTAAATGTCAGTCTGTCGCACCATAGAGTTCCACAGTCTTGTGTATCGCGGCAGGAAGGAGCGGAGAAAGATCTCAGTCCTGGCGAAGGGAACAGCCAGCTGTGCACTGCTCGTGTGAGCATCCCTGGTGGAGTGAGGATGAGGCGTCGCCCACAGTTGCCGGAGTAAAGCAAGGTGCGGGGTGCCCTGCTTGTGGATCTTGTATATGGAGCACAAACCGCCCACGTCCCGCCTGTGCTGTAAGGGCTGCAGAGGGGTCAGCAGCTGTCTAGTTGTTACTTTTGCCGTGACGATCCGCTGGGCACGGTTCTGAACCTTGTCTAAGAGACTAAGGTACGAAGGGGGGCAGACCGACCACGTCAAGGGAGCGTACTCCATGACAGAACGGACCTGGGCGTTGTAGAGGTTGATTACCCCTCTAGCGTCCAGTAGGTGGGATACGCGCCTGACGCAGCTCAATCTGCTGGCAGCCTTGGCAGCTGTTTTCTGGACATGGTTGGTGAAGGAAAGGGTGCTGTTGATTTCAACACCAAGAATATGAATCGATGGCTTCAGAGGTAGGATCTTCCCATTTAGAAGGATGGATGGGATAGGGTTGTCCAGGGAATGGTGCCGCCGGGAGATCAACATGACTTGGGTCTTGTCCTGGGCAAGATCCACCTGCCACCGTTGTCCCCATACAGTAATTATCTCCATCACATGGTTGATTAGGGTGACTGTAGTGTGGTGGTCAGTAGTGTCGCAGGGGAAAGTTAGTGTACAGTCGTCCGCGTATGCATAGGCTTCAGGGATGAGCTGGAGGAGGTCGTTAAGGAAAACGTTCCAAAGAAGGGGTCCAAGGACACTACCTTGAGGAACACCAGCTCCAACAGGGTGCTCTGCCGAGGACTGTCCATTCACCACCACACTGAGGGTTCTGTGCCGCAGGTAGTCGTGAAGGAGGTGGAGGAGTCCGCCGTTCACACCCATGCTTCGGAGTTTGGCGATCAGACCAGAGTGCCACACTCTGTCAAATGCTCCGGCTATGTCCAGGGCAATGACAAATACATCACGTCCTCTATCTAGGAACTGATGCCATTAAGTAGACATAAGGAGGAGAAGGTCATTAGTTGACCTGTTGCGACGAAAACCAAACTGCCGATTATTAAGAATATGGTGTGTGGTGAAAAAGGAGGTAACCCTTTTGGCAATGATTGCTTCTAATATCTTGCCAAGTACAGACAAAAGAGAGATCGGCCTGTAATTCTTCGGGTCAGTCTTGCTTCCTTTCTTGTGAATGGCTGCAACTCTCGCAACTTTCCAGAGAGAAGGCCACGTACTACTGCTGATGCAGCATTGGAAAAAGAGGGTGATGGGTTCTGCCAACTGGGCGGCACAGTGTTTGAGGATGTGAGGCGAAACACCATCCGGACCCAAACCCTTCTTAGTATCAAGCTGTTTTAAATGCTGCTTAACCTCCGCTTCCATTACAACAACTGCATCAAGAGTGGCATTGGTAAGTCGTGGCATAACAGGAGGAAGACGGTTAGGTTCAGGAATGGTCATTTTGCCTGAAAAATGGGATGCCAGCACATCAGCCTTCTCACAGCTCCAAGAAGCGACCGAACCATCCGCTTTGTTTAGTGGGGGAATGTGAGAGTCAGGAGTAAAACCTTGCTGCTCCTTAAGGGCAGCCCACCATGATTTGCTTCCCACTGAACGACCAGAGAGTTTAAGTTTAAGGTCTTCTTGCCACCGTTGTTGAGCCAGCCGTTGTACTCTTTTCATATTGGCACAGGCCTCCTTGTGTCGTTGCCTGTTAGTGTCGGTTGGGTGTCGTCTAAAGCGTGTCCAGGCTCTGCTTTTTTCATCAGCTGCCATTCTACAGTCAAACCCAAACCAAGGGCGGTCAAGTGGTTTGACCGTGAACGTATGGCTGGGAACATATATTTCTTGGAGGCAGAGGATTGTATCGGTGAAGGTTCTCACCTGAGCATCAACGTCTGCAAGGATGCTGTGCCAGGGAGTTTTACTCAGTGCGTCCTGGAGGCCTTCCCAATTAGCCTTCCCCCACAGCCAGTTGGTGCGCTTCATGGGGGCGCCTTTAAGCGCGGCAACGCAAATTGTACTGAGGACCGCCATGTGATCAGAGGACCCCACTGCGTTGAGAGGGCGGCAGGCAACAACGCCATCTGAAAGGTCGGTGATGACCGGATCAAGGGAGGAGCCTGAGTTATGGGTGGGGAAGGCGACGTGATTAGTCAGACTATAAACGGTGAGGAGTTCTTCAAAAGTTCTTGCGACCAAATGTTGATTAAGGTCACCCACGATGACGGTGTGGTTGCAAGAGTACTGCTGCAGCAACCTGTCAAGGTGAGTGTACAGAAACTCTAATGGCTCACTGCCTTGCCACTGAGGACGGTAGCAGACACAGAAGAATATTGAACCATGATGTTGAGTCCAAATTTTGAAGAACATCATCTCAAGATGATTGGGAAGGGTGATGTCAAGTGGCTGTACCGTCAGGTTCTTATGGAAACAGACAGCAACACCTCCAAAGTTTCCGCGTGTCCTATCCCGACGGTGCCAACCCGTGTACCCTTCAATTTGCCCATAGTTACAAGGGACGGACTCATTTAAGAATGTTTCTACTGTAGCCACAACGTCAGGCGTGTGAGGAATGACGTGAGAGTGAGTAAGATCTCCAATGTTAGTTTAAAGACCCCTGACGTTGGCTGAAATGATAGAGAGGTAATCCTGCTTGTTGGGTTGCATGAGGCCACGGTCCTGGATAATTACTGACTAGATGACTTAACCCTGAAGAAGCAGAGGGTGCCCAGGGCGTGGGGATTAGCTGTCCTGATTGAGTATTCGAGTTGCTGAGCAGGGGCGGGACTGGAGCTGGACTGAGAGATGACACAAGAATGGAGTTGTTCTCAGCCTGGCTAGCCTTGAACTTCTGAAGGAGCTCCTCCTGCCTTTCCTCAACAACTCGGGTACGGCACACATCAACAGTGTGTCCTAGGCGGAAGCAATAATCACACTTATTTTTTCTTCGGCAATTAGACTCCGTGTGCCCCTTATGCCTGCAGTAATAACAGTACTCGGGTTGGATAGTCGCGGAGCGTGTATGATCAACACCACCAGATGATGGTCTGGGTGCTTGATTATACCTTGAATGTACTTGGTTTGCTTGTCCCCAGTTATTATTGGTACCGTTCCTAGAGAAACTGGGAACGTTGGTCCGAATGCTTCTGGGCTGGTGTGGGTTACTTGGAGACTGTGACGAACGGTTGTGGCTTGGCTGGATAGGACGATGAGGAGCCGAATCGCATGCTATAAACCTGGACTGTCTGGAGCCAGGCAGAGCTGTCCTGGCAGCTTCGGGTCTAGAGGAGTTGGGGGAAGACTGGGCTGGGTTTATGATGTGAGAACTGGGAGGTGTGGTGTTAGGATGGTTAGGCCTTGTCTCTTGAGGGCGAATCTGCGTGGAGCCACCTTGTCCAGAGCCAGATGGACAAGGACCGGGTGGGAGGGCTGAGGCAGAGTGCTGGAGTTGACGAGGCTTTGAGGACGACCACCAGCTTTGTGTATCTCCTTTTCTTCTCTTTCTCTTTCTTCTCTTTTTCTTCTCTTTCTCTTTCTTCTTTCTTTTTTCTTCTTTCTTCTCTTTTTCTTCTCTTTCTCTTCTCTTTTTCTTCTTTCTTTTTTCTTCTTTCTTCTCTTTTTCTTCTCTTTCTCTTTCTTCTATTTTTCTTCTTTCTCTTTCTTTTTCTTTTTCTTCTTTTTCTTTTACTTTTCTTCTTTTTCTTTTTCTTCTCTTTCTTTTTATTTTTCTTTATTTTTATTTTTCTTCTTTTTCTTCTCTTACTCTTTTCTTCTTTTTCTTTCTTTTTTTTCTTTTTCTTCTTCTCTTTCTCTTTTTCTTCTCTCTTTTTTTCTTTTTCTTTCTCTTTTTCTTCTTTCTTTTTCTTTTTCTTTTTCTTTGTTTTCTCTTTCTTTTTATTTTTCTTCTCTTTCTTTTTCTTTTACTTTTTCTTCTCTTTCTCTTTCTTTTTCTTTTTCTTCTCTTTCTTTTTCTTTTTCTTCTCTTTCTCTTTTTATTTTTCTTCTCTTTCTTTTTATTTTTATTTTTCTTCTCTCTCTTTCTTTTTATTTTTCTTCTCTTTCTCTTTCTTTTTCTTTTTCTTCTCTTTCTCTTTGTTCCTTTTCTTTTTCAACTCTTTTTTTTCTTTTCTTTTTCTTCTCTTTCTCTTGTCTTTTTCTTTTTCTTCTCATTTTTTTTCCTTTTCTTTTTCTTCTATCTCTTCTTTTCTTTGTCTTTTACTTCTCTTTCTCTTTTTTTTTCTTTGTTCTTCTCTTTCTCTTTTTTCTTTTTCTTTTTTTATCTTTCTTTTTCTCTTTCTTTTTCTTTTTCTTCTCTTTTCTTTCTTCTGTTTCTTCTGTTTCTCTTTCTTCTCATTCTCTTTTTTTCTCTTTCTTCTCTTTCTCTTTTTCTCTCTTCTTTCTCTTTTTTTCATTTTCTTCTCTTTTTTTCTTTTTCTTATCTTTCTCTTTTTTCTTCTCTCGTTTTTTTCTTTTCCTTCTCTTTCTCTTTTTTTTCTTTTTCTTCTCTTTCTAATTTTTCTTTTTCTTCTCTTTTTTTTCTTCTCTTTCTTTTTTTTCTTTTCTTCTCTTTCTCTTCTTCACTTTCTTCTTTCTCTTCTTTTTTTTCTTTTTCTGCTCTTTCTCTTTCTTCTCTTTCTCTTTTTCTTCTCTTTCTCTTCTTCACTTTCTTCTTTCTCTTTTTTCTTCTTTTTTATCTTTTTCTTTTTCTTCTCTTTCTCATTCTTTTTCTTCTCTTTCTCTTTTTTTTCTTTTCTTCTCTTTTTTTTCTTTTTCTTCTCATCGAATTTCCAATACTTTGTAGACACTGTCCTTTCGTGCCAAACTAAATTTGATGTCATAGGATTAACAGAAACCCGCTTAGATGTAGATATTTCTCCACTGTACAGACTACCGGAATATGAAATGTTCACTAATAACAGAAACAGGTTTGGTGGGGGAGTGGCCATTTATATCTCTAGTAAGTACAAATCTTCTGTGATCAATGAATTTTCTAAATTGGAACCTTTTATGGAATGTTTGGGAATCGAAGCAATATGTAATGCTAATACCTATTTATTTCTTTGTATTTACAGACCACCTCAAAGCAGTATAAATAATTTTCACAATTCACTTAATGAAATCTTATCCCTAATTAAAGATAAAAATTACAAGGAGGTTTTTGTGTTTGGAGACTTAAACATAGATTTGTTACAATGTAATAATGACAATGTGCAGGATTTAATTAATATAATGTACAGCTATTCTTTATTTCCTCTAACTACCTTGCCTACTCGAGTAACTTCAACTTCATCCACGTTAATTGATCATGTTTGGTCATCTCAGATTGAAAGTAATACTGCCAATTATATATTAAAGACAGATATCAGTGACCACTACCCAGTAATCTCTGTATTTAAATGTGATAAATATCGTCATCCTTCTCCCACTTACGTAACTAAAAGAATATTTAATCAGGACTCCCTTGAAAAATTTAGTAATAGTCTCTCACAAACTAATTGGAGTGACACATTAAATTGTATATGTGCTAATGAGGCGTACAACTTATTTTACAGTAAATTTAAAACATGTTTTGATAAGTGTTTTCCGGAAAGAAAAATTAAATTTAGTTTTAAAAAGGAACGTAGTCCACACATTACTCTAGCTCTTAAGAATAGTATTAGAGAAAAACATCGACTTGAAAAACTAGCTCATAAATGGCCTTTAACGTTTAAGGAGCCTTATAGAATATATAGAAATAAATTAACGTCACTTTTAAAATTAGCCAGGAAGAAGTATAACCAAGAGCAGTTACTTAATAGCCAAGGTAATCCAAAACAACACTGGAGATCCATTAATACTATTCTTGGTAGATGCACAGGTGCTAAACATACAGTTATTGAATTAAAGCCACATTGTACTGACATTTCTGAAACATTTAATGACCATTTTTTGAAGGCTGGGGGGCTAGATCATGATATAGTAGGGGATGAATATATGACATATTTACACAACTCACCTAATTACTCGGTATACTTATCACCAGCTACACATATATAAATTGAAAACTTTCTTAAGACATTAAAAGGTACTTCATCTGGTTTTGATGAAATTTCTCCCTTGGTCGTAAGACAAACTGCCAGCATAATTTCCTTGCCATTAACACACATAGTTAACCTCACATTAAAGAAAGGAGTTTTTCCGGACGAACTTAAGAAAGCTAAAATTATTCCATTATTTAAGTCTGATAATAGAGATGATGTCAATAACTACAGACCTATATCAGTTCTTCCTGTGTTCAGTAAAGTCTTTGAAAAAGTGATATGCACTCGTCTTGTAAATTTCATTGAGAAAAATAATTTATTTTCGAATTGTCAGCATGGTTTTAGACCAGGGCGCTCTACTGAGTCGGCCATATTTCAGTTTACCAATAATGTGTATAAATATCTGGAAAAGAAACATTATTTAGTTGGAATTTTTTTAGATCTTTCTAAGGCTTTTGATTCGCTATGTCATAAAATTCTTTTAAGTAAACTTAGTAATTTTGTGATTCTGGGAGTTCCTTTAGAATTATTCAAAATTATTTAACAAATCGATTTCAAGCTGTTTACTGTAATTCTAAATATTCTTCTTTCAAGCCTATCAACAAGGGTGTACCGCAAGGATCTATCCTAGGACCTATACTTTTCTCATCTATATTAATGATATTGTCAATGCTAGTAATAAATTTAAGTATACCATTTATGCTGACGACACTAATTTACTATTAGATGATAAAAATATATATAGTTTGCATATAAACATTAATAATGAGCTCAATTCAATTAATATGTGGCTTAAACATAATAAGTTAAGGTTAAATATCACTAAAACAAAATACATTATCTTTCAAAACCGATCAGTCACTACTAACATGCCACCTATAACACTTGAAGGAAAAGTACTTGAACGAGTTTCTTATACTAAGTTTTTGGGCGTTTTCATAGATCAAAATATCAATTGGAAATACCAAATTAATTCTGTTGCAAATAAACTATCTAGGATATGTGGCATACTGTATCGAATAAGAAATAGCCTTACACAAGAAGCACTTATCAGTATTTATTATACACTTTGTTACCCGCATCTCATTTATTGTGTATCTGTGTGGGCGTGTACGTGGCCTTCCTTTCTTAAAAATCTTCAGGTTTCTCAAAATAAGATATTTAGGTGTATGTTTTATATGAACAAGTTTGATTCCACACATAACGTATTTTCCACACATAGATTTCTTAATTTTAAAAACATTCATTGTTATTTTCTACTATTATTTATTTATAAAAACCTCGCACTGATGCATGGAACTTATCCTTTTCAAGTTATTAATACATTGCATAATACGCGCAGGAACAATATAAACCTTATCTCTCCACAGTTCAGGACAGTTCTTTTCAGAAATAGTATTTTATGCTCAGGACCTCAAGTTTGGAATTCTTTGCCAGTAGAAATAAAAAATCTCCTTAATAGTAATAATTTCTCTCTATTTAAAAAGTCAGTAAAAACACACTTATTTGCAATCCAAAACAATCACGGTTAAAATTATAATTTATTCCTGAAACATGAACACAAATTTACATTATTAATTATTATTGTTATTATTATTATTATTATTATTATTGTTATTATTTTTATTATTATTATTATTGTTATTATTATTATTATTATTATTATTATTATTATTATTGTTGATGCTGTTGTAGTTGTTATTATAGTTAACATTTTAGATATAACTATTATAACTTCATCTGGTATTATAGTTAATGTTGTTATTTATTGTATATTTGTATTTAGCTTTATGGTTGGGAGCTATCTGCAACCTTTAGAAAGATATTAATAGTGCAATGAAATAAATATACAGTCTGTCGGGAAGCTTCGGCTTGACAGGCTAGATTCGTTGCCAGAATTATAATTATATTTATATGTATATATCAATGTGTGTATATTATGGCAATAAACATTACTTACTTACTTACTTACTTACTACTCAGGCGCGACCTATATTTTACCTGATAATGTTATCTTTTATGTTGTGATTTTTGTAACAAATACAATATTATATTATTACGAATTTCTTATAAATATAACACTATTGTAAATAATTGTATGTATATATTTTGTGTAGTAAATTGTATACAGTAGCTTATATTATAAATATGTAACATGGTACATGTACACGCATCAAACTATACGTACATATTTCTGTAGAATTCTAAGATATTATAAGAAAATAAGCGTTTTCCCCACAGTATACCTCAAATGTACCAGTGTAACCTGTTCTCACATCACAAACGCACCACATCTTGATTCCAAACCTTGCATGATGTTTGTTAGGCAAAAACAGTCTCAGGTTGGGAGTTTTACCCTTGAAGCCTATCATGCTTTCATCAACAGATATGTTCTTGTCAGGATGGAAGTAGTGCAAATAAGCATTTTGCAAGTGATCGATTAGAGGCTGAATTTTGTGAAGAACTTGATGTGGAATACTGGGATCATGATTTTCATTTTTTTTTTTTTTTTTTACAGCAAAGGAGACAGTTCAAGGGGGCACAAAAGCAAACATTAATAAAAAAAAAAGACCGCTACTCACTGCTCCAAAAAAGAATCCAAAGAGGTGGCCGAAATATAGGTCAGTTTCGGGAGGAGAGGTGTCCTGATACCCTCCTCTTGAAAGAGTTTAAGTCGTAGGCAGGAGGAAATACAGATGAAGGAAGAGTGTTCCAGAGTTTACCAGCGTGAGGGATGAAAGAGTGAAGATGCTGGTTAACTCTTGCATAAGGGGTTTGGACAGTATAGGGATGAGCATGAGTAGAAAGTCGAGTGCAGCGGGGCCGCGGGAGGGGGGGAGGCATGCAGTTAGCAAGTTCAGAAGAGCAGTCAGCGTGGAAATATCGATAGAAGATAGAAAGAGAGGCAACATTGCGGCGGAATTTAAGAGGTAGAAGACTATCAGTATGAGGAGGAGAGCTGATGAGACGAAGAGCCTTAGCCTCCACTCTGTCCAGAAGAGCTGTGTGAGTGGAGCCCCCCCACACATGAGATGCATACTCCATACGAGGGCGGACAAGGCCCCTGTATATGGACAGCAACTGTGCAGGGGAGAAGAACTGGCGGAGACGGTACAGAACGCCCAGCCTCGAGGAAGCTGATTTAGTAAGAGATAAGATATGAAGTTTCCAGTTGAGATTTCGAGTTAAGGATAGACCAAGAATGTTTAGTGTTGAGGAAGGTGATAGCTGGGTGTTGTCAAAGAATAAGGGATAGTTGTTTGGAAGATTGTGTCGAGTGGATAGGTGGAGAAACTGTGTTTTTGAGGCGTTGAAGGACACCAGGTTCTTCTTGCCCCAATCGGAAATAATAGTAAGGTCTGAGGCTAAGCGTTCTGCAGTCTCCAGCCTTGAGTCGTTAAGTTCCTGAAGGGTGGGTCTTCTATTAAAAGAAGTTGAATAATGCAGAGTGGAATCATCGGCGTAGGAATGGATAGGACAGTTTGTTTTGGAAAGAAGATCATCAATGAACAACAGAAAAAGAGTGGGAGATAGGACAGAACCCTGTGGGACACCACTGTTAATAGATTTAGGGGAAGAACAGTGACCGTCTACCATGGCAGAAATAGAACGGTCAGAGAGGAAACTGGAGATAAAGGTACAGAGAGAAGGATATAAACCGTAGGAGGGTAGTTTAGAAAGCAAAGATTTGTGCCAGACCCTATCAAAAGCTTTTGATATGTCCAGCGCAATAGCAAAAGTTTCACCGAAACGGCTAAGAGAGGATGACCAAGAGTCAGTTAAGAAGGCTAGGAGATCACCAGTAGAACCCCCCTTGCGGAACCCATACTGGCGATCAGATAGAAGATCAGAAGTGGAAAGGTGCTTTTGAATCTTCCGGTTAAGGATTGATTCAAAAGCTTTAGATAGACAAGAAAGTAAAGCAATAGGACGGTAGTTTGAGGGATTGGAGCGGTCACCCTTCTTAGGTACAGGCTGTATGAAGGCATACTTCCAGCAAGAAGGAAAGGTAGATCTTGACAGGCAGAGGCGAAAGAGTTTGACCAGGCAGGGTGACAGCACGGAGGCACAGTTTTTAAGGACAATAGAAGGCACTCCATCAGGTCCATAAGCCTTCTGAGGATTGAGGCCAGAGAGTGCATAGAAAACATCATTTTGAAAGATCTTTATAACAGGCATAAAGGAGTCAGAGGGGGGATGAGTAGGAGGAATATGCCCAGAATCGTCCAGAGTGGAGTTTTTAGAAAAAGTTTGAGAGAAGAGTTCAGCCTTAGAGATAGATGAGACGGCAGTGTTGCCGTCAGGACTGAGGAGTGGAGGGAAAGATGAAGAAGTGAAGTTGGAGGAGATGTTTTTGGCTAGATGCCAGAAGTCACGGGAAGAGTTAGAGAAAGCAAGGTTTTGACATTTTCTATTAATGAAAGAATTTTTGGTTAGTCGGAGAATAGATTTGGCACGATTTCGGGCAGAAATGTAAAGTTCATAATTAGCATTAGTTTGAAGGCTCTGGTACTTTTCGTGAGCTACCTCTCTATCATTGACAGCACGATAACAAGCGTGATTATACCAAGGCTTTTTAGCGTGAGGAGTAGAGAAAGAACGAGGAATGTATGCCTCCATTCCAGAGACAATCACCTCTGTGATGCGCTGAGCACACACAGAGGGGTCTCTATCCTGGAAGCAATGATCATTCCACGGGAAATCGGAAAAGTACATCCTCAGGTCGTCCCACCGAGTTGAAGCAAAATGCCAGAAGCATCGCCACTTCGGTGGGTCCAGAGGATGTACAGGAGCGATAGGACAGGATGCAGAAATAAGATTGTGATCGGAGGAGCCCAACGGAGAGAACAGTTTGACAGAATAAGCAGAAGGGTTTGAGGTAAGGAAGAGGTCTAGAATGTTGGGCCGATCTCCAAGACGGTCGGGAATACGTGTAGGGTGCTGGACCAACTGCTCTAGGTCGTTGAGGATAGCAAAGTTGTAGGCTTGTTCACCAGGATGGTCAGTGAAAGAGGATGAAAGTGCTGATTGAACCATTTTGTTTCCATGCAGGGATGACATGTTGACCAATAGCTTTATATACTTTTTTTTTGACAAGACCCATGTTGAAAGCTACTCCCAGAAACGCACGCATTACCTCTGATTTTGTCGGACCTTCCCTAAACCACTTGTGTACACGTGCTTTTGAATGTTGAGCCAAATGTTCCTCATTTTTTGTCTTGTCCTGTTTAGCGTACCTGTTGGTTTCATTTACCATTTTGTCAATGAGTCTGTTTGTGATGAATAAGTTGAAATAGTCAATGGGTTTAGCTTGTTCAGGGTTAGGCATATGTTTTGGTCCTGGTGATGCTGCAAAGGGAATTGAGCGTGGCTTTGCGTCATTTCCTGAAATAAAATGCCACTCATTATCACTAGTTTCATCATCATCCCTTTCATCATCCTGAGCAAACTGTGAGGCTTCTCTGTTTTCCTCATCACTACCCAGCACTTCCGTCGGTGTGGAGAGTGTAGACCTCTGGCTGACGATGCTTTCATCATCACTGGCTGGGTATGGGTCATCAGGATCTTAGCCTGGGTCATTGGAAGGCATTCTGACCGCCATTTACCTGTAGGTCAAGGTTACATTGCACTATGCATGTTATGGGGTTATACTGCAATTTTCTTCATACGGAACTTATGCTGCTCCAAACCAAACTAGTTGGGTCAAGTCACAAAGCGTTGACTCTACATGACTCGCCATGCAAGGAAACTACTTTTTATAACGGTATATGCTTTTGCAAAAACGTTTCATACCACGGAGTCACCATCACTCGACTTGACCTGCTAGGTGCGAAGGATTTCAGTAAAGTTACATAGCAACTATCATCCCCTCATTTCCAACACATGTTGAGTCAAGACGCTCTGTGACTTGACTCAACCAAACTTAATGGATATAAAGGCAGCATAGTTTGTGTTTTCGGTGGTCTATAACGGGTAAGATGCGGGCGAGACACCGCGCCGAGTCAGGGTTCGGTCCCCATTCACGGCCCCGGACGATCAGGCTCCCCAGCTGTTCCTTGACCATAGGGGTAGGAGACGGTCTTCAGATCGTGGACAAGCGCCTGAAAGACGTATGCCCCCCCCCCAGTCCATTCCATTAGTATGTAAAAACTACGTATGTATGATTCTACGTATATCTTTCAGCATTGGACAGCAACTTATTATTTATCACGTATCACTCATAAAACACAACATTTCCTCTCTATATACAGTATGATGTCCCTCCCACCCCTGATGGGCATTTCCCAAGTGGCAAAGGCCCGCTATGTCCCCGGCTCTCCCCCACCCCGATGGCGATGCGGATGGCCGAGCCGCCAGCATTCGACCGTCAGCAGTCGTGTGCCTCCTATAACACATGATGCTGTGCTTTTCAAGCCTTGTGTAACTCCCCAAGCCTCGAAACGCTCTGTGCCCTCCCTTCTCACGCAAACTATGCAAACACTAAGGAAAAAAAGGGAAAAAAACTGGGAATTTACAGGAAGATATTCCTGTACGTGTTCAGGTAACTGTCATCAGATTTAGTCCTTTGAGGGAGTTGAAGGAGATACAAACGCCCAACCAAGGATGGAACTCGTGCTCATGCAATGAATGCTCTGTCTGTAGACCACACGGACTCTTGTGAACGAGTGTTTTTCTTATATATATATATATATATATATATATATATATATATATATATATATATATATATATATATATATATATATATATATATATATATATATATATATATATATTATTGATAACTTTGAGCAAATATTATTCATGCACGCCTGAATATTTTTGAAATAATTATCATATTTGCAAATTAGATAAAAATATATACAATAAGGAGGGGCATACGCCAGAGGTGCATAGCTGCGATCCGAAGATCGTCTCCTTCTCCTGTGGACAAGGAACAGCTGGGAAGGCTGATCATCCGGGGCCGCCGTGGGGATTCGATCGCGGGTCCGACATATTGCCAGGTGCGCACCTTACACACTAGACCACCAGAAACACTACATACATACACTGTAATACGTACATACGAATTACTGCATATTTTTTTATTGTTGATTTATATGAATTATGGCTATATAATGCATTGATATAAATTCTCAGATGTCACATTACATGAAATTTAAATGATATTTAAATTCAATATATGTAAGTGTTGTATTTTTTTTAGATATATCATGGTGTGATTAATGATGACTGATATATACATTTTTTTGTCACAAAAGGAGAATGTGGTAACAGTTGTCAGTTGAGGTTGCCAACAGTCGCAACGCACGTTAACGTTTACATAAAAACTCACCGGTAATTACCAAGTTTTATTATTTACACAACTGCTAAATAAAATATATATATATTTTTTTTACAGTGTGCAGTGTGTTAACTCTAGTTTTGTGTATAAAACTAGAAAATGGTTCGATGTGATTTGTGTCGGTCCACAGTATACAACACACAGTTGTAGCCTAATCGGTAAAATATTGATGAGAAAATATTTAGATTAGAACGTTTTACTACAATCATAATATTATATACAAGTAGAGAAAATATTTTATCAGAAGATGCATGAAAAATTATTTTTTCAAGGGCATAAAAAAGGTAACAAATGTTAAAAAATAAGCCCGATACTCACTGCTCATAAAAATAGTTAGAGGAGTGGCAGAAAGATAGGTCAGTTTCGTGAGGAGAGGTGTCCTGATACCCTCCTCTTGAAAGAGTTCAAATCGTGGGCAGGAGGAAATACAGATGAAGGAAGATTATTCTAGAGTTTACCAGCGTGAGGAATGAAAGAGTGAAGATGCTGGTTAACTCTTGCGAAAGAGATTTGGACAGTAAAGTGATGAACTTGAGTAAAAAGTCGTGTGTGGCGAGGCCGCGGAAAGGGGGGAGGCATGCAGTTAGCAAGTTCGGAAGAGCAGTCAGCATGAAAATATCGATAGAAGATAGAAAGAGAGGCTACATGAAGGCGAAATTTAAGAGGTAGAAAACTATTAGTAAGAGGAGGAAAGCTGATGAGACGAAGAGCCTTAGGCTCCACTATGTCCAAGAGAGCTGTGAGAGTGGAGCCCCCCCACACGTAAGATGCATACTCCATACGAGGGCGGACAAGGGCCCTGTAAATGGATACCAACTGTGCGGGGGAGAAGAACTGGCGGAGACGGTACAAAACTCCCAGCCTCGAGGAAGCTAATTTAGTAAGAGAAGAGATATGAAGTTTCCAGTTGAGATTTTGAGTTAAGGATAGACCGAGGATGTTTAGTGTTGAAGAAGGTGATAGCTGAGTGTTGTCAAATAATACGGGATAGTTGTTTGGAAGATTGTGTCGAGTAGATAGGTGGAGAAACTGTGTTTTTGAGGCACTGATTGATTGATTGATTTGGGATTTCCTTCGTGGCGCCGCAACATCTTGGGTCATATGGCGCCGGAGTGCGTAATAAAATGGAAAGCAAATTAGTAAAATAATCTTAGTTTAGAAAAATCTATCCATGGACCAAAGTATGTTGAGGGGTATTAAAAAGTGTTCTAAAATGGTCCATTAGAATAACTTCAGCGTTTAAAAGACTACAGGAGATGGAGAACGCCCACCTCCCGCAAATACCCCATGACGTCATATCCCGGGGTGAGCACCTTTTCCCCCAGCATTAGGGAGAGGGAAAAATTTCCATCTACATGACACCGGGAGAGGTACTGCTCACGCAGGTCCTGCAGACTGGGGCACTCGACCAGCAAGTGCCGGACAGTCATGGGGACCAAGCAGTCGTCGCAGTAAGGCTGCACACCCCGAGACATGAGGAAGCCTTGTGTGTAGCGTGTGTGACCCGTCCTCAGGCGGGCCAGAACGGTTTCCGTTTTGCGACACTTTATGTGGGAGTAAGACCACGGACGTCTTGCCCTGGTCGTGACTTCCCCCATCTTGGTGGTGGCAGTCATATCCTCCCATCTGGCCTGGCACACGCTATCAGCGGTGGCTCGGATGTTAGGGTACAAGTCTTTGCAGGGAAGTGGGCGAAGGTGAGGTGCATCAGCAGGGACAGGCCGGGTAGCCGCCGCCTTGGCCAGCCGATCGGCCTGCTCGTTCCCCTGAACCCCTACATGGGCCGGGACCCAGCAAAAGGCCACCCGACTACCTCGACGGTTTAATAAGTAAAGCCATTCTAAAATCGATAAAATAAGGGGATGACAGTAATCACGGGCCGCTATAGCAGCCAGTGCGCTACGAGAGTCGCTATAAACAGTAAAGGAGTTCTGGGGGAGACTAAACATAATTTTGAGAGCTAGTAAGATAGCGGAAGTCTCAGCCGTAAAGACTGACGCCACTCTAGGAAGGCTAACGCCCCGGCAGAAGGTGGGAAAGACGACACTGAAGCCTGCTCCAGTGTCCGACTTAGACCCATCTGTATAGACGGGAACAGAGCCCTCGTGAGAAGTGCTCTAAAAATAAGGACTGTGCTGCGTAACAGGGGAGGGAGCTCTTTTGATCCGTTATAGGTCTACACACTTCTACGCTGGGAAACTGCCAATAGCCCACCCTCGGGATGCGGTGGGGACAAACAGTGAATGGAGGAACTGCCCAGGCTGCCATAAGTGACTGCACCCTATATCCAAAAGGTTTAGGGAAACTCGGCCGAGCGTCATACACGAGAGCGAGAATCTTGGGAGGCGGTAACACAAGGCACAGAATCTGGAAGGCGGTGAGTCCGATACCAGCATCTCAGCATTAAAGACCTCCGGCGCAGGTCCAAGGAATGCATGCCGGCATCCACTAACATACTAGCAATCGGACATGACCTAAAGGCTCCTGTTGCAAGACGGACCCCAGCATGATGCACAGAGTCCAACATACGGAGACGAGCATCCGACGCAGATGAATATATCTCGCACCCATACTCCAGTTTCGGAAGTATAAGTGATCTGTGCAACATGAGGAGGGTCTGGCGATCCGCACCCCAAGAGGTATGGGCTAAAACTCTAAGGAGGTTAATTGCCTTCAAACAAGTTGCCCTGATATACCGGAGGTGAGGGACCCAGGTCAGCCTTGCATCGATTATCAGCCCAAGAAATCGGGTCTCCTCCACACATGAGATTCTGCGACCGTAGAAGTATAGGTCTGGGTCCGGGTGGACTCCATGAATACGGCAGAAGTGCATGGCCACAGTCTTAGTTTGGGAGAACCGAAAACCTTGAGTTTCAGCCCACGTGGATATCCTGTTAAGTGCCAGCTGTAATTTTCGTTCTATCAGTGACATCCTGGATCCAGAGACTGAGATGGACAGGTCATCGACATACAAACTCCCTCGGACTCCTTCTGGTAGTACACTAATAACGCTGTTGATGGCCACGGCGAAGAGAGTAACACTGAGAATACTCCCTTGCGGCACACCATCTTCTAAAAGAAGAGCATCAGAGTGCATGTCTCCAACCCTCACCCTCAAGAAACGATTCGATAAAAACTGTTTGATAAAAATCGGGAGCCGGCCACGAAGACCAAACTCATGGAGGGAAAGTAAGATGCCATGACGCCAGGCAGTGTCATACGCTTTTTCCAAATCAAAGAACACTGTAACTTGGTGTTGGTTGGAGGCGAAGGCCTCACATATAGATGACTCCAAAGATAGAAGGGCGTCTGAGGTGGATCGCATTTTGCGAAAACCATATTGTACTTGTGATAAAATATTCCCTTTCTCTAAGTACCACATGAGCCGCCCATTCACCATCTTCTCCATAACCTTGCAAAGGCATGAAGTGAGTGATATGGGACGGTAATTTGTTGCCTGCCGGTGGTCCTTTCCAGGCTTAGGGATTGCAATAATAACGGCAACGCTCCAGGAAGACGGATAATCACCGGTATACCAAATTCTATTAAAAAGAGACAATAAAAACATAAGTGATTCGTCAGGAATATGACGTAAAAAGGAGTATGGGATGTCATCGGGACCTGGTGACGAGTCATGGCACTGGTTTAGAGCTGAACGGAGTTCAAGACTAGAAAAAGGGGCATTATACGACTCGCCGTTATTAGAAGCAAAACTGAGGCCAGCAGACTCCAAGCGCCGACGATGGCGTCCCGAAGGAGATGTAGTGTCTTTCCTAGATACATTTGTAAAATGATGGGCAAGGACTTGAGCAACTGCAATAGGTTCGGCCACGTTCCTGCCTGCTTCCGACAGGACAGGAGGGGAAGGGACGGTATATTTCCCAGAGATTTTCCTCACTCGTTTCCATACCTGCGCTAGGGACGTCTCCTTGTTTAGGGTGGATACGTATGCCTTCCACGAAGCACGACGGGCCTCTTTAAGGACCCGTCGGGCATGACGCGCCCGTTTGAAGGCTTCTAAGTAATGTGGATCTCCACGATGTCGGCAGAGGCGTGAGAAAGCGGCTCGTTTTGCCTTCACAGAAGCGGCGCACTCAGGGGTCCACCAAGGCATGGGACGTCTGGGAAAGTGACCAGACGTCTTTGGAACTGCTAATATGGCTGCCGAGTGTAGTAAGGTAGTAAAATATGCCACCGCTTCGCCAGTGCTGCTGAAGTCATCTAAAGACCGTGCAGTGGAACTTAGCTGTTTGAAGAGTTGCCAGTCTGATTTATCTATACGCCAGCGTGGGAGGCGAGTGCGTGGTTCGCCCTTGGCTGACGATAAAACAATAGGGAAGTGGTCACTTCCATGCAAGTTCGGTAAAACCTTCCAGTTGAAATCTAAAATAATATTAAAACACAAAGACACATCGATAGCCGTAAAATACCCGTTTGGCTATGGAAGTGCGTCATATCTCCAGAATTAAGAACTCCCAGTTCCTCATCTTCTACCACAGATGCCAGCATCACGCCTCGAGGGTTAGTGGTGCAGTCTCCCCAGTGGATGACGGCCATTCACATCGCCTAGTAAGAGGAAAGGGCAGGAAGATCAGCGATCAAGTTATCAAGATCCCTCCTCTCTACATGAGCGCTTGGAGGAAGGTATAAGCTGCAAACTGTGTACTGTCGTGGGAGAAAGAGCTGGATGCTGACCGCCTGGAAGGAGCTGACAACCTTACGCGTGAGAAAGGGATATCACGGCGGACCAGTATGGCACTGCCGCCACGATTCCCTTGGTCTTGTAGAGGATAAGAATATAAAATATGGTAACCAGGAGGCCCAAAAGGTACTTTCTCCTACCATGGTCTCCTGAATGCAAATGCATACTGGGGAATAACGGGCTATAAGACTGAGCAACTCTTCCCAATTGGCACGCAGACCACGGCAGTTCCACTGCACGATATTGAAGATGATTACTTAGTGAGGTGCTTTGGGGCTCTTCCGGAGAGGAATCGCCCTGCACCTACTGGGTTCCTTTTAAAGGGTCCATCACCCTTCATTAAAGGACCCTTGGTCCGAGCTGTAGCTGGTTGCGATACCATATGTACCGCAGACCGATTGGCAGGCTGGGGGCATTCAACTACCCTCCTGCCCGCGACTGCTGCCGGCGTCTTCCCTCTCCCGCCTCTCCCAACCGTCCGCCACTCTGAGGTAGCAGCAGAGGAGGAGGAAGCAGAGGAGGTCCCCGGAGAAGACTCTCCGGAGGTTGAGGCCACGGGCGCCGGCAGCGACGCACCGCAAGCCTGAGCACCAGCAGACTCCGGCCCACAGACAGCCGGAGCAGCTGGCGCAGGGGCGGCGGCAGCAGCCGACGCCAGGGTACCTCCGGCGATCCTACAACTGGCGCCGGGTTTGCAGCTTGGTAGGGGAGTCTCATCGAGACTCCTCACTGCGTGAACGTTTCTGTTGTTGTGGCTCTGTTCGGAGCGGGACACGATTTGGTGTGATTTCAGGTAAAGGCGTCGACACAGAAACGACGGGAGCTGCAGGGCACGACATATCCTGGGAGGTTTTGAGACGGCGTTGAGCGTGTGACTGGAGAACTGAGGCATAGGTTCTACCAGGACTAGACAGCCTGGTAAGGGCGAGTCGCTTTGCCTCTACAAAGACAATTTCTCTTTATTTCGAATGGTAAGCACCTCTCTCTCAAATCTAAGGCGATCACACTCTTTCGATGAAGCTGGATGGGGCTCGGCACAGTGGTAGCACCGAACAGGGCCCGGGCACTCCTCACCATGGTCATCCCTACCGCAGGTGACGCATACTTTAGGGAGACCATTCTGCAGGCGGCGGCATGTCCGAGTCACATGTCCATATAACTGGCAATGGAAACAACGTCTGGGGTTTGGGACATATGGTTTCACGTGGAGGTTTAACCATGCCAATTTTACAGTTCTAGGGAGCTCTAGCCGATTAAAAGTTATGAATAGTGTGGGTGTGGGTGTCAGTGCTCCTTCTTCTTTCTTGTGGACACGCCTCACCGCAACAACGTCATACTCCTCGAGTTCCTTAACCAGGCGCTCCTCCGAGTAACGAAGGAGGTCTCTTGAAAATACCACGCCGCGCGATTGGTTCATGGTAGCATGGGGGGCACATGATACTGCAGCCCCGGGAACTGAGGTGAGGGCACGGAGTCTTTCACTCTCTTCAGGAGAAGAGACTTCCACAAGAAGGCTGCCATCTCCCTGCGGAAGCATCTTCGGCTCTCTGCCGCAAGTCTTGACAAGTTCACGGTGGACTTCGAAAATGTCGAGATCATTAACAGATCGACCATCTAGGGACTTTACGGTGATGTATTTGTCATAGAATACAGATTCAAATAGACCGGGCAGGACCTCAACTTGAGAACTCTGCGAGACTGGCACATTCTTTGGTCCCTGCTTCCGGCTCTTGGTCCGGGAGCCACCGTCTGGGGATTAAGAAAGAAGAGGCAGATGCCCTTTAGTGCCACTCGGAGCCTGAAACGGCTCCAGGGTGGCGATGAGGAAGGCGAGAAGAGGTTTCCGGGGACGGTCGGAGGTCAGGTAGGGATGTAGGCCGAGGTAAATTCAGGGATTTTCGATGCCATAAAGGTGACAATTATTTCACTTCCCCACCCCACCCACCACGGAGCCCAACATGGGAGGCTAATGCTGGAGCAACAGCTCACAGCAGCCTCAGGGGTAGTGGGGGAAGTATACGTGGCAGCTGCCTGGTGTGAGGCGGCAGCCGCGGGACCATTGCGGTGCCCACCAGACAACAGCCACTTGACCCTAGCCAACGCATGACCAGCCGATTGATAGAGCGGGGCCACACAAGACCACCCGTCTTACCCCAACCCTCCCGCCAAAGGAGCGTGTTGTCCACCGAAGGGAACTACACCCTACCCCGCGGTGGACTCAACTCCCAGACGAGAGGGCGCGGGGAGTGTACGGGACGCCACGCACGGCAAACACGTGGGGAGGCTCAGCCATGCCCTTGATGGTAGTCGGGCAGGCACATACGTCACCATTGGTAAGCCTCCATTACCAGTAGTGACGGGGGAGTGTTTAGTCCACTCTGGCCGACAAACAGCAAGCCCTACAGAGGTGGACGGACCACCTAAGTAGGTGGTGCTGCCGACCAGGCTTCAAGCCCCGCTACCACGGCAAGGAACTCCCCTCAGCGGGGTTGAGGCACTGAAGGACATCAAGTTCTTCTTGCCCCAATCGGAAATAATAGTAAGGTCTGAGGCGAAGCGTTCTGCCGCCTCCAGCCTGGAATCATTTAGTTCCTGTTGGGTGGGTCTTCTATTAAAAGAAGTTGAATAATGCAGAGTAGAGTCGTCGGTGTAAGAATGGATAGGCCAGTTTGTTTTGGAAAGAAGATCATTGATGAACAACAGAAAGAGAGTGAGAGATAGGACATAACCCTGCGGAACACCACTATTAATAGGTTTAGGGGAAGAACAGTGACCGTCTACCACGGCAGAAATAGAACGGTCAGAGAGGAAACTGGGGATAAAGGTACAGAGAGAGATAGAAACCGTAGGAGGGTAGTGTGGAAAGCAAAGATTTGTGCCAGACCCTATCAAAGGCTTTTGATATGTCCAGCGCAATAGCAAAGGTTTCACCGAAACGGCTAAGAGAGGATGACCAAGAATCTGTTAGGAAGGCAAGATCACCACTAGAACGCCCCTTGCGGAACCAATACTGGCGATCAGATAAAAGGTCAGAAGTGGAAAGGTGCTTTTGAATCTTCCGGTTAAGGATATATTCAAAAGCTTTAGATAGACAAGAAAGCAAAGCTATAGGACGGTTGTTTGAGGGATTGGAACGTCACCCTTCTTAGGCACAGGCTGTATTAAGGCATACTTCCAGCAGGAAGGAAAGGTAGATATTGACAGGCAGAGGCGAAAGGGTTTGACCAGGCAGGGTGTCAGCACGGAAGCACAGTTTTTAAGGACAATAGGAGGCACTCCATCAGGTCCATAAGCCTTCTGAGGATTGAGTCCATTGAGGACAGAATCTTAATAACAGGCATAAAGGAGTCAGAGGGGGAATGAGCAGGAGGAATATGCCCAGAATCGTCCAGAGTGGAGTTTTTAGAGAAACTTTGAGAGAAGAGTTCAGCCTTAGATATAGATGAGACGGCGGTGTTGCCGTCAGGACTAAGGAGAGAAAGGAAAGATGAAGAAGTGAAGTTGGAGGATATGTTTTTGGCTAGATGCCAGAAGTCACGGGAAGAATTAGAAAATGCAAGGTTTTGGCATTTTCTATCAATGAAGGAGCTTTTGGTAAATCGGAGAATAGATTTGGCACGATTCCGGGCAAAATGTAAAGGTCATGGTTAGCGGGAGTTCGAAGGCTTTTTTTTACCTTTTGTGAGCTGCCACTCTATCTTTGACAGCACGAGAACAAGCGTGATTAAACCAAGGCTTTTTAGCATGAGGAGTAGAGAAAGTACGTGGAATGTATGCCTACATTCCATTATATGAATAATAAAATTAGTTACTAATTTTCATACATTATAGAATTGAAATGAGCCCAAACAAATTTCAGTGTACAATAAGTATTTATTAGAATATGGAAGTTATATATTTACCTTTGCCGACACCTTTGTTTCTTGGCCTACTGGTCTTTGTATTCCGTTATTTTTGACTATTATAGTATATGTATTTTATCAGTATTCTTTTGAAGAAATTGACAAATCCATAGACTTTACGTAGAGTTTATGCCACATTTTTTTCGAATTTCATTTTTTTCAACAGCAGGTCTAAAAATGTAAAAAATACTATCATTATGCAGCATAAAATTACACAGTAGACATAAAAACGACACTATGTATTAGCAACGTAAACAAAAACACTGAAATCAGTAAAAACCTCACCTTTCACAGTGCCACTTTGAGCTCAACTGAAATCGTTTTGAAGAAAAAAAAAGAGAAGACAAACGACTTATCAACCTACGTACACAAAATACAATTTATTTAATTATATGTAATTAAAGGTAAGAAAATACAAATTTATTCTCAACTAAAATATAATGATAACTTTCATGCATTATTCGATGAGCCACTCGAGTGGCTTTCGCCGCAGTCTACTTGCTTAGCCACCAGGGTGGCTCTACGCAGCCTACTAGCTAAGCCACTCGAGTGGCTCGCCGCAGTCTACTTGCTAAGCCACCTGGGTGACCGTACGCAGTCTACTAGCTAAGCCACTCCAGTGGCCCGCCGCCGCAGTCTACTTATCAGGTAAAATATACGGCGTGCCTGAGTAGATACTGGACAATAACAACGCCGCATAGCAAAGCTAGAAGGTTAATTACTCCTTCATATATTTTGATAAATCTAACAGTTTAAGCTGAAATTACTGGATCCATTATTTTCAGTTTCAGTAAGTTAAGTTTTGTATTCCTAGTTGACCCGAGGTAGGTACATATTTAATTTCTCGGGTTTTGTCTGAATACGTTCCTGTCGCTGAAATGAACAAGTCTCAGCAGGGCGTAAGAGAAAGCAGCCACCAGCCTTTCTCTACCCTTCGTTCACCTCCGGATCTTAGCCACGGTGTTCATATTCAACATATTGGTGCCCAGACCCGGGAAGTGGAGCCCTCAATACTTTCTTGAGAGTAATCATGGCTAAGATAACCAGTCAGAATGGGGCAAGCGAAGGAAGAAGCAACATAAAAAAGAACAGCTGCTCGAAGTTGGGTCACCAGAGTCCAAAACTTTAAAGGTCTTACTAGACGAACCCAGCATCAGTGACTTTGAGTTGAGAAGTGCCATATAGACCTTTGATCGCAGATTAAGCACTATAGATAAGAGACAGCCTGAACTTGAACTTCTAGAAGGCGACGGTGACCTACTAGACCAGTGCATAGATGATGCAGACAGTTTCAGACGTGCCAGTCAAGAGAACTGGCTACGTGCAAATGAGAAGTTACAAGAACTAATGAAGGACAGTCAGATGGAATCATCTTCTGTTGGGAGTGCTTCTACATATAACTGGCAAGTCACCTGAAGTGAAGTTACCCAAGCTTGAACTGCCAAAGTTTAAAGGAGATGTTACAGAATGGGTGTCCTTCTGGGATCGGTTTAGATCTCACATAAATGACACAGAGATTCCAGTTGTAGGTAAGTTCAGTTATCTGGTGTCTTTGTTAGAAGCCAAATCAGTAGTTCAAGGTCTCTCACATACTAGTGCTAATTACAGTACTACTTGTGACCTACTGAAGGAGAGATATATTGGCCTGAGAGAATTGTATTTGCCCATGTACAATCCTTTTTGAGTAGCCATGTCCCTGGGAAGGACAAGGGACCCAAGTATGTGTCTCAACTTTGGTGTTTCAGAGATGAGATACTGACACACATCAGAAGTTTAGAAGGCCTAGGCGTGTCAGGCAAGCAGTGTGAAATCTTCCTTTAACTCCCATCATCCTGTCCCATCTGCCTAATGAGATTCGTCTGGAGTGGGCTCGCAAGGGTGCTGGACAAGAGTGACCTCGACTGGCTTCTGACGTTTCTACGACATGAAATTGAGGGCATCGATAAGTCAAAGGCCTTCAAGGACGTCACAGCGGGTAAGAGGGAGAGTCTGTCTTCCCCTAAAGAGACCCCGTCGAAGGGGAGTCACCTTGTCGTGGTGACGGGGCTTGAAGCGAAATCGGCGGCACCACCTACCGTGGTGGCTTGCCCACCTCGGTAGGGCTCGATGTCCGTTGGCCTCGTGGACCAAGTGCTCCCCCCTCATCACCGGTAGAGGAGGCCTACTTGTTGTTGTTGCCTTCGCCCGCCCTGCCCTTTTACCACCCAGGGCAGGGCTACTGTCTCCCCACGTGTTTGCCGTGCGTGGCGTCCCGTATTCTCCCCGTGCCCTCTCATCAGGGGCAGGGTGTAGTTCCCTTCGGTAGGCAACACGCTCCTTTGGTGGGAGGGTTGGGGTAAGACGGGCGGTTCAGTGTGGCCCCACTGAATCAATCGGCTGGTCATGCGATGGCTAGGGTCAAGTAGTCTCTGCCGGGTGGGCGGTCGCAACGGTCCCGCGGCCGCCGTTAAACACCTGACAGTGGATGCGTATACTTCCCCATTACCCCTGGGGCTGTTGGGTGCGGTCTGGCCCCAACATTCAGCCTCCCCTTGTTGGGCTCCGTGGTGGGTGGGGGTGTGGGGGAGTGTAACACCTCCCCTGTGTATGGGTAAGTTTCCCTTGCCTCGGCCTGCCTCTCCCTGACGTCCGCCTGTCCCCGATTACCCCTACACGGTCCTCTCTCGTCGCCACCTTGGAGCCTTTCACGGCTCCTGGTGGTGCCGCTGGAAAGTCCCTACCCCCTTGAGGGGCCGACCAAGATAAGTCCGTGCGACACAAAAGTCCACTTGTGTCTGACAAGGCTGCCTCCCATTCCGGGGGTAACTCTGATGTGAGTCCTTCTTCCAAGCTGGACGCACTTCAGATGGTGAATATCGATCCATCGTTTTCCTACCGTGCCTTGCACTCCTTATTCAAGCCATTTGGCACATTCCTTCGTATCCGTCTCATTTATGATGGAGACCAAGTCAAACAGATGCTATGTGACCTTTGCCTCCAGCGCTGAAGCCCAGTCGGCGTGTGATGCTGTTGCGACTCTGCCTATCGCAGGTGCTGGATTTCAATTGAAACATCTTCGCTCTTCCAATATTTCGGACAGTGACATGGACTATGTCCCGAATCTCATTGAAGACCCTTTGTTAGAGCCAACTCCCAGGGACAGCCAGGTCCCTCCCCTTCGTTGGTTTGTTGCATACTATAGGAATGGGCGTGGCAACTTCATTCATGCTACTTGGTACCTCGCCAAAGAAATTGGCACGATCCCTGAGGGGAATCTGAAAAGGTATGGGAAGGGGGTGTTAGTCAGGGCTGAAGATATTACTCGAGCTAAAATGCTGCAACATCTACCATGCCCTGCTGACGACATGTTTGAAACGGTCAAAGCACACCATGCCTTCAATTATAGTAAAGGCAGTATATATAATCATGACCTCTATGAGTTCTCTGAGGAGGAAATACTTGGGATGTGCCCTAGTTCTGTTCATAAGGTGTCCAAGATGAAGGGTTCAGGTAAAATGATACATCTCACCTTTTTTGGTTCTACCCTCCCTGACCGTGTCAGTATTGGCCCCCTCCATCTTCGGGTAAAGCCTTTTGTTGACCGCCCTCTACAGTGTTTTTTCATGTTACGGGTATGGTCATGGTAAGAAATACTGCACTGAGCCTTCTCGGTGTGGTAATTGTTCTGCATTAGGCTCACACTCCACGGCGGAATGTGAGTCAGATGCTTATTGCTTCTATTGCCAGGATGCTCACCGGTTGTCCTCCGGACAGTGCCCACGATATCGCCTGGAACAGGATATTTTGCAACTTGCAAATAGTCAGTTTATCAGCCTTGGTAGTGCGCGCCGTGTTCTCCTCTACCGCCAGAAGGCCGGTACTGGAGCAAAGACGTACACCTCATCGCTAGGCACTCGCTCTTCTGCCCAGCCCGCTGCTCAGGTGTCCTCTACGGTTTCCTTCCGGCCCTTTGAAGCTACTGTTACTACGTCCCATGATATATTTTCCCTTTTGTCCTGTGATTCTGTCGAGTCACCTCCAGGTTCTGATGGGGCTTCTCCGGCCTCATCCCAGGTGATGCATGTTGATGTACATGCACCTTACATTGCCTCGCCGAAGTCCGCCAGAGGTATGGGGTCTCCCATGAAAGGCCTATGGAGGAAGATGCGGAGACTCATATTGAGCCTGCTGCGACTCCCTCTGTTCTAGTTCCTGTTGCGTCTAGTGGTTTTCCTGATCGGGATATGGAAACTGAGGAATCCCTTGGAGACAGTGTTGGGAACCCTCCCCGTACTCGTAAATAGACTTCTTCCGATTCCTCCAGTGGAATTGTAGAGGCCTACGGGCCTCGCGGGAGGAACTCCGAGCATTGATATCTTGGTTTTCTCCTGCTTGTCTTTGTTTACAGGGGACAATGCTCGGAGACTACCCTCACTCTAGTCCTCCTGGGTATCTTGCCGTTTACAGTACCCCTAATCCTGGACAGGGCCACCATGGTGGCACCGCCATATTCGTTCGCTGTGATATCCCTTATGTTCCATTACAGCTTCACTCAACGTTGCAGTCTGTTGCTGTTAAGGTTTATTTGGGCAAATTTTATACATTATGTAGCCTTTATCTCCCTCCCGGTGTTCCCATTGACAGACACGATCTTGACGACCTGGTGCAGGAACTTTCTTCGCCTTTACTTTTATTAGGGGATTTTAACGGTCGCCATCCGTTGTGAGATGATGGTTCTACCAACCCACGCGGACTCTTAGTTGCTTCTTTTATTGAGGATCAGGGATTAAAAATGTTAAACTCTGGGGAGGTGACACATTTTCATAGCCAGACTGGTACTTTTACTTCTATAGATCTTTCACTTTGCACTTCTAATTCTCTTCCTGATTTTAGTTGGCGGGTCTTACCGGACTTGTATGGCAGTGACCACTTTCCAATTTTATTGGAACGCATTGATTCCGTACCACAGTCACGCCTTTCTCGCTGGCGTCTAGATAAAGCAGACTGGCAGCGATTTACGGAACTTAGCTCCTCTCTTCGTCCGTTGGCTGACTTTGGAACTTCCGACGAGGCTGCATCCTATTTCACTGATGCCTTACATTCTGCAGCCCTTCAATCCGTCCCCAGGACGTCTGGCAAGTTCCCTAAACGTCCTGTTCCCTGGTGGAACGCTGCTTGCACTACTGCTGTGCAAGAGAAGCGTGCTGCATTCTCGCGACTTCGTCGTCACCGTGGGGACCCCCAGTGTTTGGATGCTTTTCGGCGAGCGCGTGCTCGAGCACGACGCACTTTCAAGGAGGCTCAACGAATTTCTTGGAAGGCTTATCTTTCTTCCATCACTACCAGAACTGCACTCACAGAAGTCTTTAACATAGTTCGTAAGATCTCTGGGAAGTTTCCCCCCCCTCCCCCTCCAGTGCTATCACATGCAGGGGAGACGGTGGCGGACCCTAAGATTGTTGCTGACCTATTCGCCAAGCACTTTGCCAGTGTCTTAAGGAAAAATCCTACTGCACCAAGGGCACATCATCGCCGGGATTTGGAATCACTTGGCGTTAACTTCGCTTCCACCGGAGGGGCATCTTATAATATCCCATTTTCTCTCTTCAAGCTGAAGACGGCTTTATCCCAGTGTCATGATTCCTCGACAGCTCAAGACGACATCCCTTATGCTTTCTTACGCCACATGTCTGACTGTGGTTTTACATTTTTATTGGATCTTTACAATTTCATTTGGCGTACCGGTGATTTTCCATCTCTGTGGAGTGTGGCTGTAATTCTTCCCATTCTGAAGTCTGGGAAAGATCATCTCCAAGCAACTAACTATCGTCCTATTTCTTTAACATCCGAGGCGTTCATCCGGACCCTGACTTATATCTTGGTAATAGGCGACTGTCCTGTGTAGAGACGACTTGTTACCTCGTCCTGGGTGCCTCATTTACGTCTATCTGATCGCCAGTATGGGTTCCGCAAGGGGCGTTCTACTAGTGATCTCCTAGCCTTCTTAACTGACTCTTGGTCATCCTCTCTTAGCCGTTTCGGTGAAACTTTTGCTATTGCGCTGGACATATCAAAAGCTTTTGATAGGGTCTGGCACGAATCTTTGCTTTCCAAACTACCCTCCTACGGTTTCTATCCTTCTCTCTGTACCTTTATCTCCAGTTTCCTTTCTGACCGTTCTATTTCTGCCGTGGTAGACGGTCACTGTTCTTCCCCTAAATCTATTAACAGTGGTGTCCCACAGGGTTCTGTCCTATCTCCCACTCTTTGTCTGTTGTTCATTGATGATCTTCTTTCCAAAACGAACTGTCCTATCCATTCCTACGCCGATGATTCCACTCTGCATTACTCAACTTCTTTTAATAGAAGACCCACCCTACAGGAACTTAACGACTCAAGGCTGGAGGCTGCAGAACGCTTAGCCTCAGATCTTACTATTATTTCCGATTGGGGCAAGAAGAACCTGGTGTCCTTCAACGCCTCAAAAACACAGTTTCTCCACCTATCCACTCGACACAATCTTCCAAACAACTATCCCCTATTCTTTGACAACACCCAGCTATCACCTTCCTCAACACTAAACATCCTCGGTCTATCTTAACTCAAAATCTCAACTGGAAACTTCATATCTAATCTCTTACTAAATCAGCTTCCTCGAGGCTGGGCGTTCTGCACCGTCTCCGCCAGTTCTTCTCCCCTGCATAGTTGCTGTCCATATACAGGGGCCTTGTCCACCCTTGTATGGAGTATGCATCTCATGTGTGGGGGGGCTCCACTCACACAGCTCTTCTGGACAGAGTGGAGGCTAAGGCTCTTCGTCTCATCAACTCTCCTCGTCATACTGATAGTCTTCTACCTCTTAAATTCCGCCGCAATGTTGCCCCTCTTTCTATCTTCTATCGATATTTCCACGCTGACTGCTCTTCTGAACTTGCTAACTGCATGCCTCCCCCCCTCCCGCGGCCCCGCTGCACTTGACTTTCTACTCATGCACATCCCTATACTGTCCAAACCCCTTATGCAAGAGTTAACCAGCATCTTCACTCTTTCATCCCTCACGCTGGTAAACTCTGGAACAATCTTCCTTCATCTGTATTTCCTCCTGCCTACGACTTGAACTCTTTCAAGAGGAGGGTATCAGGACACCTCTCCTCCCGTATTTGATCTTGCTTTCGGCCACCTCTTTTGTTTCTTTTTTAGGAGCAGCGAGTAGCGGGCTTTTATTTATTATTGTTTTCTTTTTTTGTGTGCCCTTGAGCTGCTTCCTTTGTTGTAAAAAAAAAAAAAAAAAAATTAAGGCGGCTTGTCAGAAAGCCCTGTCCCTCCTTCGTGTTTTAGCTCATACCTCTTGGGGTGCAGACAGGGACACGCTACTCCTCCTCCACAGAACACTCATCCTTTCCAAGTTGGAATATGGCTGCGAGGTATACTCCTCCGCCAAGGAGGCTCGCCTACGCGTGTTGGACTCAGTGCATCATGCCGGGGTCCGCTTGGCTACTGGTGCATTCCGGTCTTCACCGATACCTAGCCTCCTCGTGGATGCTGGCGTCCTGCCTCTGGATTTGAGACGCCAGTCCTCTCTATTCCGTTGTTGGTTCCGCGTCCAACGCCTTCCAGAATCAGTTCCTTGTGTGTCAATTTTGCGGGATTCCCGTTCGCCTGCATATGATGTGCGACCTAGTCTCCCTAAACCTTTTGGGTTTCGGGTAGCGTCTGCCAATTCACCGTTGTCTTTCCCTCCCATTCCTATCTGCCCTTATCGAGTACCTAGGGTTGGATACTGGCAGTTCCCCGGTGTATCCGTGTGTTCTCCCACTATAGATAGTAAGAGGGAATTACCGCCATATGCGTCCCGAGCCTTATTTTTAGAGCATTTCACTGAACACTCGGACTCCATCCCTGTCTTTACTGATGGCTCTAAATTGGATGCTGGAGTTGGTTTTGGTGTTGTGTTTCCCTCCTTTTGTCGGGGAGGTAATCTTTCTTCGGTTGCTTCTGTATTTACTGCAGAGCTGTCTGCAATAGTCCTCTTTACAGATTATTTTTACGCTTTCTGTGGACTCTTTTATGATCTTTAGTGATTCTCGTAGCGCTCTTTCTGCGCTGGGCTCCTTTACTCCCTCTGTTAATCCCCTAGTTTTATCTGCTCTCGAGTGGCTGTATTTGCTCAGCAACAGGGGATATTGCGTTGGGTTGTGTTGGGTTCGAGGACACGTTGGCGTACACGGGAACGAACGAGCTGATGGACTTGCAAGGGAGGCAGCAGCTAGAGCTGCCCCCACTAGTGCTGTCCCATGTACAGATATGTTTCCAGAGATTCGCAAGGCAATTCTTGCCAGTTGGCAGGAGAGGTGGAATGCTCGGGGTGCGACTTCCAAAATGGGAGAGATTACCAGGACTGTGTCTCGTCCTTGGTCATACGAAAATGTCCGTGACCGTCGCTCGCAGACAGCCTTGACCCGTCTTCGGACGGGACATACGCGTCTAAACACACGGTTACCTCAAGTGTCTGAGTATGATGTGAGCATGTTTTGGGACTTAGAGACTATAGGGATACAGTCCAAGGAATCAGATCATAAGTTTGAGTCAGATGCTGCCTTGCAAGAGTTTTCACAGAATGTTTCATATCCTAAAGGCAGATATGATGTGTCATTACCATGGAAAAGTGACTCCTTGAAAAGTGCCCTTCTGAACAACGAGAAACTTGCTATGAAGAAACTGGATAAATTACATGCCAAACTAGATAAAGATGTTGAATTGAAAGCTGCATATAACAAGTTTTTTTGAGGACTGTGTGCAAGAAGGTATTGTTGAGTAAATCCCTAGCAATGAGATAGTCTGTGAGAATCCTACCGTTTATATGCCTCACCGCCCTGTGTTTAAATAAACTAGTAACAGTACCAAGGTGAGACCTGTCTTTGATGCCTCAGCCAGCGGGTATAATGAAATTTCACTGAATGATTGTCTCTTGAAGGGTCCATCACTCAACCCATATTTAGTAGAAGTGATGATCAGGTTTAGAAGATGGCCTATTGCTCTTACTGCTGATGTTACCAAAGCCTTTCTACAGTTGTGTGTGAAAAGACGAAACTGAGATGTACACCATTTCTTGTTGAGAGATGAGGATGAGATTAAGTACATGAGATTCCTGCGGGTTCCTTTTGGAAACACTGCCAGCCCATTTCTACTGAATGACACAATAAAGCATCATTTAGAGAAGTATCCATGTACTGAAGTAATACAATAACTGAGAGGATGTGTATGTATATAACTGGCTGAGTGGTGCTGACAGTGTGGAGGAAGCTGCCTGCAAACTTAGAGAGGCCTGTGAGGTTTTGGCACATGCTGGCATGCCTCTGACTAAGTGGGTTTCAAACACTAAACCAGTAACTTTCATGTATCAGGATAAAGTTGATCAAGTACATAGAGAGGAAGCTACTAAAGTGTTAGGCTTGCAGTGGTGTAACACTTCTGATGAGTTTCCTTTTGAAGGCTTACAATTGAACACCCAGACTGAACTGACATATAGCAAAAGAAGCATGCTGAGCTTGATTGCCAAGATCTTTGACCCTCTAGGTCTTATCAGTCCCTTTTGTGATGTTTGGCACAATACTTTTTCAAGCTATTTGGAGGCTGGGTCTTCAGTGGGATGATAAATTGCCTTAGGACGTGAAGCATAAATTTGAAAAGAGGGTCCTGAGTGCAGCATCTCTCAGGGATTGGAAGATGGACAGATGTTATTTTCCTTTTCTTAAGGGGAGTTGTAAATGGTCGGCCTAAAAAAAAATCCTTTTTTATTATTTTGGCTTAGACAGTTCTGCGAATTTTCTCTTTCTTTTGGTGTATGAATGAATTTGGTGAAAAAATAATACATTGGTATGCAACATGCATTGCAATGCAATGCAACGTCCTGTAATGAGCTTCCGCGTGGTGGCACTGGCTTGTAATCTTTGTTTTCACCCATTTTTTTTAATTTTAGGATTTTTTTCATGGTCTGTCATGATACTCTTAGGTTTGTCACTCCACTAGTCGAGAAAATGGGAAGTTTTAGCAGCCACTAATATAACTAATATATTTTCATATTTATCCCTGAAAATCGACTTACATAATATTTTTTTTTTCATAAATCCAACAAAACACTCTATATATCCGCCTCAGATGTCTTTTGAATTATATGTTACTGATTTTACACAGTAGAAGACTGTTTTTTACTTTGAAATATGGTCAAATTCCAGTACATGCATTTGTGACCCCGTAAAAAACACCTAACCATGGGTAAACAAAGCAGCCTGTGTACACATCCAAAGGCAGTAAGTTAAGGAAACCATGTCTGCTTTTTTCTTCATATCCTGATGTATGTATCCTGTGGATTTCAAGTCCCTCGTTGGAATAGGTAAAATACAAAAAAAATATTTCATCTTCATCACTTGATATCTCAAAACCATGATTTTGTAATTAAAAAAATATCCCCTCCGTTGCACTTTTTGTTATACACATATCTCTTACTGCAACTTATGAAAGTATGTGTCAGAAATAGGGTCTTCTATCGGAACTATTGTTTGAAGTTGATTTTGATTTTTGAAAAATATGTATATGGTAATTTTCATTTATTACATCGAACTTTAAAAAAAAAATTCGTACTATTGTATAAAACTTACCAATAGCAAACGTTGATCTCCCATCCTTCTTAAATAAAATGTGTTTATAATGAAATAAATCGGCCCGTAAATAAGGGAGGAGATACGCTTAGAACATAAGAAATTTAACATGGGATTTGATACTTTACAACTTTACTTTACTTTACAACCCCCCCTTAAATGGAATAGCCTAACTGATGTAGAGCTTCATGCCTTTGGAGATGCTTCAGAGAAAGGTTACGGTGCCTGTGTATATATCCGTTCCTGCTTACCAGATGGTGCCTACAGGGTTGCAATAGTCACTTTAAAGTCTAGAGTGGCACCTAATAAATAAGACCATAACTCTGCCCAGATTGGAGTTGATGGGGGCTTTATTGTGTGCAAGATTAGTAAGCTTTATGGAGCATGCCCTTCATCTAAACATGAATGCTAAAGTATTATGCTGGACTGATTCACAGATAACTCTAGCTTGGTTTGTTGCAAACACAGTCGCAGAAATTCAAAGCTGATTTAATTCCTAGAGGTGTCTTAGGTGATCAGATTGTGGATGTGTTGACCATCTTGGCTAGCTGAACCTCTCAGTATCAGTATAAAGGAAACATAATCAATTTGTACAAATGGGGAGTACAAGACTACTGAGGCTCTAGCACAGGGGTTCCCAACCTTTTTGTCCCTCTGTACCCCTTGGGCATTTGTATAGGTTCCCGTGTACCCCTAAACATTTAGGATAAAAAACGATGAAATTGTAATATTTTGATATTATTTTATAATGATATCTGTATGTGTAGACTGATGTTATAATTTAAATAAGTTTTGCTTACTAAAATAAGGAAATTGAAAAAAGAAAACGACATTGTGCAATTTGAATGCAGATGTATTGTACAGTAGTGGTTATTCTCTCGGACCCAATGTACCACCTGAAAAGTGCAAATGTACCACTGGGGGTACAAGTACCCCAGGTTGGGAACCCCTGCTCTAGCATGTGTAACTGTACACCCTACTCCACCTGTGTTTGAGTATGAGAGGTGGGATGACTTTAGTAAAGCTCAACGTGTTGTTGCTTGGTGTTAAGGTATACACATAATGTGTTGGGGAGGCGGTGGCTGAGTCGACAGAGTGATGGCTCCGCGTTCAGGAGGACGCGAGTTCAATCCCCGACCGGTGCCACCAAGTTGGGATTTTTCAGCAGCCGCCGAGTGGCTTAAAACTACCCACATGCTGTCCAGAAGACCACCTATCAACCCAGACTCTAGATTCTAGGATTAAAGATGAGCTCCGGGAGGGCAGCATGAGCCAATGCAAGATGGCGCCACTATAAACACTCGCCTGCGCCAGAACGGGCTGGGCCGACCATCAGGACCCACCGGGAAGAAGCCTTGGGCCGACCATCAGGTCCCACCGGGAAGAAGCCTATCGGCGCAATAGGCCGCGACGTAAAAAAAATAAAAATAAATATAAAAAAATAAAAATAACACCTGATAAGATTTCTGGTCCACTTTCAGCCAAAAAGTTAGATGATGCCAAGGTAAAGATGTTTGATCATGTACAGATATATATGTTTCCTCATGAGATAAGGCTCTGCTGAGTGACAAGCCTAAGGGGTCAAAGTTGATTAATCTATATCCCTTTCTAGATGATAAAGGTTTATTGAGAATCATAGGTAGACTGGAAAATGCCTAATTAAGTGTTGACTGCAAACAGCCAATACTAATTTCAAAATGTCACCTAGCAAAGCTACTGGTCAAGTTTCACCATTTTTTTCTTAACCCGGTAGCAGCGACGGGCCAAATTTGTGGGTTTACCGTGTAGCAGCGACGGGCCAAATTTGTGCCATGATTTAACCCCCCCAAAATAGATGATACATAATCTGATCACAAATGCTTTGATATATATTATGAAATGGTTTGTGTGAGGGGTGATTTTTTCTATATTTTTCGCTTGGGGGGACCATTAAGAAACATGATCCTTAAACATGTAGTTGTTTCTTCCACTGTATCTACCTTGACAGAAAGTTTCTGGATTATAGGAATAAGAAGAGTTGCTAAGTCTGTGATCAAGGAATTTGTGAGATGCCAGATACATGATTACAGAGCTTGTAGCCAACCAATAGCCCCACTACCAGAACTGAGAGTTAAGGCTGCTCCACCATTTACAGTACCTGGCCTGGATTTTGCTGTCCCTCTATTCTGCTCTGATTTCCCTTCCAAGAAATTTTACATTTTACTGTTCACCTGTGCTGTTGTCATAGCTATACATTTAGAGCTCACTGACTCTATGAGTGTTGAGGATTGCATGCTTGCCCTACGCAGATTCATTGCACGGAGAGGACCTTCAGTGATGTTCTCAGATAATGCCAAAACTTGTGTTGCTTGCAGTGGGCAAATACAGAAGGTTTATGGTCACATATCTCCATACTGGAAGTTTATAGTTCCCCGTTCTCCATGGTGTGGAGGGTGGTGGGAACGTTTGATAAGATCTGTTAAGTCTGCCATCAGGAAAACTCTTAAGTGTTTAGTATATTTCCAGAAGTGTACTAAAGATTGTACTACATGAAATAGAAGCATGTATAAACTCAAGACCTCTCACTTATGTTGGGGATTAACCTAATAGTGCTACTCCCTTATCTCTCACATTTCCTCATTGGCAGAAATACTAGTACTCACTCAGAGTTGGATCCTAACCAGACTTTATAGTAATTTGGGAAGAGGTGGAGCTTAGATTATATTTCCAATTTGCCCCCAACTGTTGAGGATTTCACTTCAAAATGCAGTATTAAGAAAGGTGACTTAGTCCTAGTGAAGGAGGACAACATTCCAAGTGTACAGTGGCCCCTGGGTTTGGTTGTAGATATTTTTCCTGGTCAGGATGGTGCTCTCAGAAGTGTAAATGTGAAGACTTCTAGATGAGTACTAAAGAGGGCAGTTCAGAAGTTACATGACTTGGAAGTATCTAGCCATGATTATACTGATGTTAATGAGACTGCCCAAGATTTACCTGATGTTGATGCAGCTGTCCAGGAGTCCTCATATTCCAGTCCACTTCCTGAGACACCTGCTGAAACTCATACTCGCTCTGGTAGGTCGGTTAAAGTTCCTAGAAGACTTGACTTGTAACTTCAATTGACGTTCAAGTTGACGGACTAGTTTCTGAGTCCGTAAAAAATATTTCCCGAGTGATATGTATGAATAATTTAAGGTTGATGCTTTACGCTCAGGAAAACAGTTGTCATATTTAAAAGGAGTGCTAGACTCCTATGGTGGAGAGTATGTTGAAGTTAGTGAAGAAGTTATTTGAGTCTCCCATGTAAAGTACAGTTTATTTAATTACTCCTCCATATATTTTGATAAATCTTAACAGTTTAAGCTCAAATTACTGAATCCATTATTCCCCTTTGTTATAATTAATTTCATTTAGTTTCTGTAAGTCAAGTTTTTGTATTCTTAGTTGACCCGAGGTAGGTGTATATTTGCTTTCTCGGTTTTTGTCTGTATAAGTTCCTGTCGCTGAAATGAACAACTCTCAGCATGGCGTAAGAGAGAGCAGCCACCAGCCTTTCTCTACCCACCGTTCACCTCCAGGTCTTAGCCACGGTGTTGATATTCAACAGAGACAAAAAGGAAACAGTGAGAAGAATGGTATCTAAAGGGTAATTGTGGAAAATCACTCCGCGCCTCCAAGATACGATATTACGTCTCCATATTATGGTTAAGGGACTAAATACATGTCCCGTAACCATAATATGAAGGCGGAAGAACTTAAAAGTAAAGAAAAAGCCGAATTAATTTCCTTCCCCCAACGATCTTGGAAAACCCGCGGAAAGTCGGGTTTTTTGGGTGGGGGAGCATATTTAAACTGCTCCAACCGAACTTTACGACCTGCTAAAGGATCGACTTTGCCCCCCTCGACCACCCTGCTAACCAAGAGGGGCTGCACCCCCACTGGACCCCCCCCCCGCGGGAAGTCATTTTTTTGGGGTGGGGGAGCATATTTAAACAGCTCCAACCGAATTCGACCCCCATGTTAACCAAGAGGGGCTGCGCCCCCCTGGACCCCCCCTTACCTTTACTGGACGGAATATGTTTGCAGAGTGGAGAAGAAAATGGTGGAAGCGGTCGCCAACATCCGGGAACGTCCCCTTGAATATTGACTCGGTTAGATATCTGGCGAAATGGTGAGTTCGCCTCCCGAACCCTGGAATGCTGATCCTCACTTCCCTCCACTCCCGCTCTATATTTTGGGTGTCGGCACCACTCTGCTGATCCACAAAGTTCAAAGAGTGGTTGACTGCGGAGTGGGTGTAGCTTTCGGCACTTAAGTTATTATAGCTGCTCCAGCAGTCTGTAAGTATGTGAGTGCCCGGGAGAATGTTGTCTTTGATAACTCGCACGAGAGTGTCCTTGTCCCGGGACACCACAGGTACTAGATATATGTTGCTAGTCTCTTTCCACGTGCCTTCTATGACACGTCCACGATTGTATTTCCTCTTTCCAAACTTGGTTTCATCTACCTCCACAGTCTTATCCTGGCCACCAAGTTTGACTGCGTTGGTGACGCAATAGTCCGCAGCCGCTACCCGGCACAAGGAAAACCATTCAATGACTGTCTTGGCGTCAATACGCACTTCCCGCGCATATTGTTTAACACTTTTTTGTCGCTGGTTCCACAAATAGGTTACATAGGTTATCTGGCTAACTCTCAAGTTTGACCCGCCAAACCACGAATACTTCCGTGTCGACAGGAAGAACGACAGCGCTGAACCACACGTTTCTTGTTCTTTTCAACACGACGCTGCCGATTGCACCTGAACACAAAAGTATCCTTAATTTCTAGTTCACTGTCACATTTTGGGCATATGTAGGTGCCGCGTATCAAATTGTGCCCACACAAGAACTCCAAAGTTTTCTCTTTGTTCTCAAACATCCTCCCCAACTCCAATAAGTTCCAATCACATCCAGCACATCTGGCCGCCATTTCTTCAGTAAAACAGTAAAACATGTTCAGAACCCAGGTGAGCCGAGCAGGTGCAAGCCAAGAAACACCTGACCTCGAACCTTCGATAGATTCGCCACATATGAAACCAACATAAAAGCCTCTCCAACCAACTATTTGAACTCCGGAATCCTATACATTTACTACTTGATTTAGCCTTAACACACGATCCTTAAGCAATATAGGCGTTACTTGCATTTATTGTGCATGCGCACTGTCCCCATTAAAATGGCGTTCGCCCCCCGGGGCGCCGTTGGTGGGTTTATTTACAAAATATATATTTTCGACGTAAAGGGGTGCTCACCCAGAGTAGAAAAAAATCGTAATTTTTTTTTTTAAAACAATCGACTTGAAATTTTCAAATTATAATCAGAATATGATTACCTACAATCTCTCTTCATGACAATACGTTATGTCATTTACGTCATGACTTTATTACGTCATAACGGTTTCATATTTTCAAGAGGTGGTTCAGGCTTATTATCGATATTAGAGACCTGTGGTTTGTCTTGCTATAATCTACAATGGAACACCTATAAAACTGTAAATTTGATTTTTTTAAATTTATTAGTATGTCACGAAATGACGTCATAATGATTTCGACCGCTGCGCCGACGCGCGCCGTTCGCCAGTTTTTCAGATAAAACTCTTTCTGGCACTGTACATATTCACTTTATGAAAATTTCAAATTTACCATTTTGTAGAGCATAAAAAAAATCTATAAGTATGGCGATTTGTAAGAGATTCCAAATGATATTCGCTCGTAACCACCGATTTACATATAAAAAATGTAGTTTTGAGATACGGGCGTTTAAAGTATTCAAAAAGCAGTCCCACATCTATTTGTTTACTAATCGGCACTATTTATACACATAATACTCTGCATCTAATTGGGAAAATGTAGTGAGCTAGGCATTGCAAAATTTAAATATCTACTACTTATTGATGTCACGTGTTCACCAAAGGGTAGTAGTGCCGACGGTCCTCCTGATTTTCTGATAATTTTCTACTTTCACTTTTACCGGCTTTTGCCTCATTTCTGGGGTGTCATCACAGTGCCACTTCATCAGAGAGGGGTTTATTTTTTCCAGTAATAAGGGCCTTCCCTCTCCTTCGTGACACGGCTCACCAAACAGGTGTGCGGCATGCATACCTCTAAGGGAGAGGGGCCATCCCTGGCCGTATGTCTCTCCCTCCTCTGCGATTTTCTCTTCCTCTTCTTGTATTTTCCTTATTTTCTTATTTTTTGCTTGTTCTTTTTTCTTTGTTTTTCTCAAAGCGTTTGCTTTTCTCTTCTGATCAATCTTCTCGTGGATGATTTTGGCCTCCAGTCCTTGATTTTCCTCCGCCGCCTCCATCGCTGCCGTTCCTAAGTAGAATTTCACCACAGCTCTGTATGTGCAGTACATCATGCGTAGCAGGCTGAATAATTTTGTTTTAGGGAGCTCATTCCATATCACGGTGTGTAAACTCTCATTCGAGTTCTGCGTGTCTCCTTTGCATTTCTCAAGGAGCTCACTCGTGGCAATTCTTAGAGCAGCTTCTGAGCCCTGTTTCTATGGAGACCGGGGAGGAGGGAGGAGGGAGGTCTAGTTGCCAATATGCACCACCACCTCCCATGCTCAAAAGAGACGCATCAAACAACATTTTACAAGCAAATATGAGCCTCTGTTTGGGAGTCATTCCGGCCTATTGTGGCGCAGCGCTTTAAACACGTGTCCCTTTAAACCCGTTTTATGTATCTGCGGGCTCACGTACACCCTTTCCTGTGTTACAGTACTACAATATTTTTAGATAATTGCTGATCACTTTTCTTGACAATATGAAATTTTGATAATTGGAAGGTTATAGGCCTATTCTCGGGGTGAGCACCCCCGTAAGTAGAGCCCATAAACGCTTCATTTCTGGTAAACAGCATTAGTGCAATAACTGCTTTTACCTCACAAAGAAGGGGCAGTGTCGCTAGCCTGCGGCACAACTATGTTGGCCGCAACAAACTCCTTCAGTGATTCGTGTTGTTTTTTCTAGGATGTCATATTTCATTTGCAAATCGTCGTACTTACGGTCGCTAACACACAAGCGACAGGCAAAGGAGTTTCTAAAATGCTTAGGGGCGTACTTCTCGCAACATACTTCGCAATGTCTCAGGTTGGACGGCATTTTGGATTAGCAATTTATTAACTGACAATAAAAGCAATTAGAGTGCAGTTACTGCAAACTTTAAGGTTGTCACCAATTTAAAAAAAGTTAAATGCATAGAAAAGAGTGTCACGGTCTGCCCCCATGACACACCGTTTTTTTCTGTTAATGATACGTTTTCTTCCACTGTCAGCATGACTCCTTCCTTGATATACCAGTGACCATGTGAGTGTCATGCCGCTTATTTCATGTTGCAGGATGTCCAGAGGTGTCCCTGGCTCGTCATACATCCTACTAATGTTACGTTTATCCCACAGCAGCCTTGGATGGGTGCAAGATCTATAGTATCAGGTCTCCTCACTTTACCTCTACTGCGCAGCCTGTGACGTCAGCTGGCTGTGAGACAGTGAGGAAGACGGGAAACTATTATATATTCCCCGTTCTCTCATTGCGCTGCCGTTCTCTCTCTCTCTCTCTCTCTCTCTCTCTCTCTCTCTCTCTCTCTCTCTCTCTCTCTCTCTCTCTCTCTCTCTCTCTCTCTCAAGAATACCCCATATTTGCCCCTAGATGTTGATGCTATCATTATTATAAGTAGCAGTAGTTTTGTGTGTGTGGTGTGTGTGTACTCACAAACTCCAATGTACGCATAACAGCTATAATATTTTGTATATCTCCCTACTTCATATTTTTTCTATATGTAATTCTTATAATGTGCCTTGTCAATGGCTATGAGTAGATACCCTCTACTCCATTCTTATTACTAGCTTACATGTGTGTGTGTGTGTGTGTGTGTGTGTGTGAGAAACTGAGAGCGACTGCCAGCTAGCTGTTACTGCACGGAGGTTGGAAGAGCGACTGACCCCATCGGCCCAGCTGAACCTACGCTCGAACAGCCTGGTAACGTCAATGAACAAGCATCTGCGAAAATACGTCGGAATTGAGGAGACCTGGTACTGTAGATCTTGGATGGGTGTAACTAGTTACAGTGAGGACGGAGACCTGTGCCCCGCGGCTGGCGCGGAGTTGCCAGACAGTGTTGGCTCATCCCTCTCTCTTTTTCTTTCATCATCTGTTAACTGTGAGCTTGAATTCACAGGACGCCCATCGGAGTAGCAGTGGAGAGCAGGATAATTCCTGCTTACATATATGTTGCATGCTAGTATGACAAAGTAACCTGTTGTGTGTGCGAGGTGAGAGGTTGTGTGTTCTTCCGCTCTTGTCCATGGTGCTCCTTGCTGGCCGGGCTCGGCCTTGTGGTTCCTGACCTCGTAGCGTCTGCACTCGTTCCCTCCTTCTGTCTATGGTGTTTACGCTGCTACCAGCCGCCTTGCCCCTGTGTCTGCACGTGCCCGCGAAGGTTCCTGGGGCCGTTTCATCGCCAACTGCATGCAGAGGGCCCTAGCTGCCCCACCAGGAGTGTGTTTGCGCTGCAAGCGGGTTCCGGGCAGGAGCTGAGAGGAGTGTCTCGTCCTTTGGCTGACCACGTGCACGCTAAATATCGAACCTCATCTCCACCACATGGTTTTAACTTAAGTTACTTAAGGTGCGTCCACACCTGCGACTTTTTGTCTGCCGACATATTGACAACAAAGTTCGAAACCTTACAATCAACATCTGGATACATATCGACAACAATGTTTGAAACTTTGTCTGCTAGAATGTTGGCCAACATAGTGGCAACACGAGTCGAATTGGTGAAACCGTCCACACCTCTCTCTGGAGTCCTGAAGAGTATGTCGGCGGGCGAGGACGCATTGGCGGCAGCAGCTGCTACTGTTGTGATTTTGTGTCTTCATCGGAGAAGACGTCGACGTAGAGTGTGGACGAGACCCTCCCTATTACATAATAGGAACACTGAAGGACATTTAGATCTCGTGCGCACCGTTATAGAGGATGATGTCTCCCTCTTGCCACGTACAATGTACGAAAAAGGAGTGTTCGAGACTTTCTTTCGGATAACCAAATCCGATTTTGAGTATTTGTTGCACATGATTGGTCCTACTATAACTAAAGAAGACACAAGATTCAGGCAGCCAATATCGGCATCAGACCGCCTTGGTGTGACACTGCGCTTTCTGGCAACAGGAGACTCGGATACTCTTTCAAGATGTCCAAGCAAGCAATCAGCCGGATTGTTCCAGAAGTCTGCGATGCATTGATTACAGCTCTCAGCGAGTACATAAAGGTAAGAGGACCTCATACAATAATGTACTATACTAACACTGAATTATGATAAGTGTAATAACGCATGTACGGTCGTACATTACCGTACAATTTAAGATATAACGGTACATTGCACTCGCAGAAACGGATTATTTTGACCCGGAAATCATGCATAACTAGCAATTTTTTTATTATTTTTATAAACTTCTCTGGCAATTTACATTTAACGGGTCGTAGCACACGGGATTGGATGTGGGGGAGTAAGCAACCCAACCCTTCAACAGCGTTTCATTTACCGACGAGGGGGGGAAGAACCCCCCGTAAGGTAAGGAGGTTACAATGCCAAAGCAAGTCAATCCCATTACTTAAAGGCGAAAACTATTTTTTCTGAAACGTTTTGATGTGATTTTCTTAAATAACTTCATTCGATTCGCTCGGAAATGATTCGTTATGAACCTGAGGGAGAGGGGGGCTGAAAAAAAACTAACTAGTCATTTTCGATAGAATGCGTGTTGGATTATTTCAGAAAACGTCAAAACCTTCCAAGTAAAAAAATCGTTATGTCCCCGAAAAGAGTGAGTGCAATTTACCAAGAAATTATCCAATTTAAGACATATACAAACGTTAGTAAGACCCTGACATGCCCCATCCAAAGCCAAATTTACTTTTTATTACCAGTACCCTTCACCAATAATACATATAAAGCATTACATCATATGTGCATATATCACTTGTTGCTGATAAGGATAAAAAAGGACGAACAAGTCTTATAACTGAGCACTGTGTATTTCATCCAAGTTAACATCAGTGGCATGCACAGTCACATCACATCTGACATTGTCTGTTGAAAGGGAGGACATATTATGGGTATGGTATTGTGGGGGATTATCATATATTCCTTGTTCTGCCTCATATAACATGTTTTGGATCTTATTCTGTACAGTTGCCTGAGCATAAGGTGTTTTTAATTTTCGAAGTTTTGTTGCAATTAAGTCTGCAAACATTTGATGTTCATCTTTTTCAGTAAGGCGGCGATGTACTCCTGTCATAACGTCATAAGCCTCTTGTAACATGTCATCATCATTATTTCTTGATTTCCGAGACACAGACATCTTCCTAATCTTTGCGGGTGCAGCAGCATTTGTTCCACTTGTGCTCGGACGGCTATATTCGTCTCCTTCGAATGTAGACTCACCCACTACCATGTCTCCTGCGCACTCATCAGCGTCAGCCAATGTCGATGCGTTATCTGCACTCTTCTGTTGGATAAGAAAACACATTAATACATTTATAAACCTCTGACCTCCGTATCTCTGGAGAGAGAGAGAGAGAGAGAGAGAGAACATAAGAACATAAGAATGAGGATTCCTGCAGAAGGCCATTAGGCCCATACTCGGCAAGTCCTTTTCACAACCACCCACTGTTACCCATATGGTCGTCTAACTTTAATTTGAAAGTATTCACCGTGTTACAATCGACAACTTCCCTAGGTAACCTATTCCACAAGTCTACTACTCTATTCCCGAACCAGTACTTCCCGGTATCGCGTCTGAATCTGTACTTTTCAAGTTTCATTCCATTTCCACGTGTATCAACTAGGCTTGAACGTATTAATACTTTATCTATACTACCCCTATTTATGCCCTTCATCCACTTGAATACTTCAATCATATCCCCCCGAGAGAGAACTATGCCTATGACTTAATTATCCATTCATATTTCAATAAAGGATGCGATTATGGTTTTCAGACACCAGCGAACGAGGACGAGTGGAGAACAGTGGCCCGGGGATTTGAGCAAAGGTGGAATTTCCCGCACTGTGTTGGTGCACTTGATGGTAAACATATCACCGTGCAGGCACCAGCTTCTACTGGCAGCGACTACTACAACTACAAGGGCTACTTTAGTATCATATTGTTTGCCATAGTTGATAGTATGTACAATTTTCTTTACGTGAATGTAGGTTGCCAGGGTAGGTTATCTGACGCAGGTGTTTTTTCACACACTAGTTTCAGTCGAGCCCTCAGGGATGGAACTTTGCATTTGCCACCTCCACATGCACTTCCGGGGCGTCAGACTGCCACCCCTTACATATTTGTTGGGGATGACGCATTTCCCTTGACAGAGAACCTTATGAAACCCTACCCAGGTGAACACAGTCCAGGATCTAACAAGAGGATATTCAACTATCGATTAAGCAGGGCTAGACGAGTAGTTGAGAACGTGTTTGGAATTCTCACTGCTGTGTTCAGAATTCTTCGTAGGGCAATGCTGGTGCAATCTGATTCTGCCAAGAAAATAACATTAGCATGTGTACACTTACACAATTTCTTCCGACGGAGTTCAACATCACGACAGTTGTACACTCCCCCACGTACGTTTGATGCTAATGACATGGATTATGACACACTTATCCCAGGTTCATGGAGACAAGATGCACTGCCAGGTATGGAATCCACAATGATGCCACTGGAGTCAGTACCGGAAAACAACAACATGGAGAGCAAGGACATCCGTGAAGGCTTTACGGAATATTTTATCAGTGATGTAGGTCGTATAAGTTGGCAAGACAGATACAATTAGGCATTGTATAACTGATTCTGACTGTGTTCGGTTTTCTGTAAACACAAAAATGTATTGTATATGTGTATACAAGTTATTAAAACTGCTTCATTTTTGGCAACCAAGTTAATAATGTTGTATATGACTGTGCGTACCTGCAATTTCAATTATGTTATATTTTCTGAAGCCACAGTATGTAGTTAAACAAGTGATTACAAATGTTCTGCTTTGACACCAAATTAGTGTGCTGTAAATGTGAAAAAAAAAATAGTATACGAACATGCAGTTTCTTACCTGAAATCCAGCATCATAGGTCTTATGTGGCTTGTGTTTGTCAGCTAGAAACAGCATGATGCTGAACGCAAACCACTGACTCTTGTATGCGTCCTCAGTTCCATCACCAGACTTCTTTTCTTGAGATTTTTTCAGTTCTCTTCTGAACTGTGTCACGAGGTTCTTCATTTTTTTCTCCACTTCATCTCTCTCCATTTGGATATTTTCAGCTATTTCACGCCAGGCGTCTGCCCTCTTGAACCTGTGTTTGTATAGGGCATGGGTCGGATCCCATAGCAATGGGTATCCTCGATAAATTTCAATTAATTGAGCAGTCTTTTCTCTTGACCACTCCATGGTCACGCTCACGCAGTCGCTGTTGGTGTTCTGTGTCTGCTCGGATATCTCCAACCACATCGACTCGTCCATACCAGGGTTGCCAACATATCACCAATAAATCGCTACCAACATGTCGACAACAATGTTCCGTCAACAGTCGAACAACTTATTGCCTACAAAGTTGTACTTAATGTTGCCGACTTGTTGTGTCGCAGGTGTGGACGCACCTTTAGGTTAGCTTGTCTTTACTGTAGCCTGTTGTGTGTGGGAGTGGGTTGGGGCTTCTAGTTAATAAATATTGTGTTAGTGTTGTGAAGTGTGTTACTGTTCCTGGCACCTGGAAGGAGTGGAGTCTCTCCTTAGTCAACCCTATAGAGGTTATTACAAGTACCCTCAAGGGCTGGGTTAGGTTGTGTGTGTGTGTGTGTGTGTGTGTGTGTGTGTGTGTGTGTGTGTGTGTGTTGTTTCCCTTGCAGGTTCTGCCCAGCAGCCTCGGAGGAGGTCCACGTGGTACCTGCAGGCGGAGTGAGGGCTCTCTAGGCCGGCATTGAAGCACGCGCACGCCTTCTCTAATCATAATTTACCTAACCCTAGCATGACCTTGACATTTTGGCACCCGAACAGGGTCTCTTTAGGGTGTTCTCTAGTCCTAGGCTAGAAGCAGGTGTCAGTATAGCTTCACTCCCTTTTGCGTGCAGTTAGTGTAAGACAGCCAGGAAATATGGTGTTTACACGTCAGCCTTTATCCGGCAGGGTGAAGCTTTTGGGCTGACGGGTGAGAAGCTTCTGGATTACGTCACACAAGAACGGGAGAGGGAGCAACGGTGCTACGAGCAGCACCAAGAGGAGGTCAAGGCCCAGAGAGATCACGAACGTCTGATGCAAAGGGAAAAGCAGCGACATAAATTGCTCTGGCCAATATTACCGACTCGCGGACCCCATCCCAGAACTCCAGTGGAGGGTCCCAGGCCTCAGGTGCAGGGCTGTTCTCCAAGATTAAGCTCCAGCCCTACAATGAAAGGGACAAGATTGAAACCTACGTGGCCAAGTTTGAGAGGATGGTGAGCGTCTACGACTGCAATGACGACGTGAAGGCTGCCTACTTCCTCAGCCTGTTCTCAGGGAAGGCTCAGGACACACTCCATCGCCTGGAGGAGGGCCGGAACTCCTATGAGGACATGAAGGCGACCATAACCGCTGCTTATGGGAAGACAGCTGACCATCTCCGGGAGACGTTCCGAGAGAACTACCTTAAGGGTAAGGAGACTGTACACCAGTTCATGGGCCGCCTCACCACCAGCCTCATGGAATGGCTGGACAAAGACGGCAGCCTCAGGAACTACGAAGGACTGCTCGACATGATTCTCCGTGAGCAGTTTGAGCGCTCATGTCCCCCGGACCTGTTGGTCCTGGCCCGAATCAAGAAGGTGAGCTCTCGGGAAGCCCTCGCAGAAGTCGCTGATGAATGGTTCTCAACCCACGGTTATGAGAAGAGGATGTAGAAGAAAGGAAGCTTCCCAAACGGTAGCCAACAGGCCAACAAGAGTTTCCCCCATCACCCCAAGGATTAAACCTTCTGAAGTGGGGAGGAATGAGCCTGGCGACCGCACCGGCTAACAGAGACAACAGCAACACCAGGAAAGGAAGGAGCCTTGGTTGAATAGTCGTGGACACTACCAACGGCCGGGCTACAATGGATCTCGGCAGACGGCAGCTGTGGCAAGTGAACAAGCCACCGAATTTACTTACATATACTCTCCTCCAAGGGACAGCGTCGACTGTTCAGCTCGCCAGGAAGCCGCAGCAATGGTCCACCAACCAGGTGAAGTCTTCTGACAAGTGGGGACAGCCTGCTCCCTGACCTCTGGCCTTATCACACAGTGAGGGAAGCTGGAAGGGCAGGAGGTGGTTGTGATGCGTGACTCGGGTGCAACGGGCTGTGTTGTGAGCCAGCAACTTGTGCGCCAGGAACACTACACAGGGAACAGGATTCACCTCAAACAGATGGACTCATCCGAAGTTACGTGTCCCGAAGTGAGGGTTCAAGTGGAGACACCATTCTACACAGGAAGGATCACCGCTGCAGCGTTACCAGATCCTCTCTATGATCTCGTCATTGGAAACATTCCTGGAACAAGAGGTTATGCAGGAACGGAGGCGAGCACCCAGACGCCCTGTGACATGGTGGCTGCTGTCACCACACGAGCCGGGGCAAGGAGGAGGCCGAGGCCTTCCGTGCCACTGGTGGTTCCAACGGTAGAAGAACTAACGAAGAGTGAAGATGTCGTCGAGGAGCAGTGGTCAGACCCGTCGCTCAGGTGTCTGCGAAGGCAACACCTAGAGGGTACAGCTCGAACGCTGCGGGGAGACGCCACTGTCACTATCGTGAAGAAGAGGAACCGCCTGTATCGGCTACTGCAGTCCCCATCAGGCGAGGAGAAGCTACAGTTTGTGGTGCCAGCCAAGTACCGGCACGCAGTGTTCAAGTTGGGGCATACAAGCACTCTGGCCGGGCACATGGGTCGACAGAAGACCTTGCAACGGATCGAAGCAGCATTCTTCTGGCCTGGGATGACTGCCGACGTCAGCCGTCTGGTGCGCTCCTGCAGCATTTGTCAACGCACCATGGATAGAGGACGAGTGAGAGCAGGACAGCTACAGCCCCTACCGATCATCTCCGAGCACTTTGAGAGGATTGGTGTGGACATTGTGGGGCCTGTGGAGCCACGTTCAAGCGGGGGCTTCAGGTATATCCTCACCCTCGTTGACTTCAGCACGCGGCGGCCAGACGCGATACCCGTGAAGAACATCGAGGCGGTGACTCTGGCAGAAGCCTTGAAAGAAGTGTTTTCAGGCATGGGGCTGCCTCGACAAGTGCTGACTGACCATGGATCACAGTTTACATCTCGGATGTGGGATGAACTGATGCGGCTCCTATCCATTAAGGGGCTCCGCACCACACCATACCACCCACAAGCCAACGGACTTGAAGAAAGATACAACGGGACATTGAAGAAGACGCTAAGACGAATGACGGCTGAGCAACCCAAGGAGTGGCATCGGTTCATCGCTCCGCTCCTCTTCGCCTATCGGGAGGCACCTCAGCAGTCACTTAAATTCTCCCCCTTTGAGCTGCTGTACGGAAGAACAGTCAGGGGGCCGATTCAAGTGCTGAGGGAGCTGTGAGATGACTCATGCGTGGACGTCGACGTGAAGAGCACCTACAGCTACGTACTTGACCCCTCCGAGCGCCTCCAGGCAACATGTGAGTTTGGACGACAAGAGCTCACCAAGGCAAGGGAAGCTCAGAAAGCTCACTTCGACATGAAGGCTCGTCTCCGCAGGCTGACGCCAGGTGAAAGGTGCCTCTTTCTCTTGCCCACTGCCCACAACAAACTGTTGGCGCAGTGGAAGGGCCAATACGACGTGGTGGAGCGTGTGTCGGACCTGAACTACATTGTGAAGATGGGAACGGAGCGGAAGAGGTTCCACATAAACATGCTGAAGTAGTACTTTCAGCCACCAGAGGAGACGGCAGCTGCAGCAGCAGGAAGGAACTTCACCTTGGAGCAGCAGCAACTCCTTGGCATCATACAGGACCATTATCGGAGAGATGGGATGCCAGTCGCAACCCTGGGGTCTAGGGAAGGGCCATTGCAATAGTTGTGTGGTGCCTCAGTGATAATATCTGACGACGAGGGGGACGGCCCCATCACCGTGCAACTGCAACAGACGGAACACCATGAGAATGTTGCCATCAGCCATCACTTGGCGGGTGAACAGTGGGCAGCCATCGCAAGTCTCCTAAACCAGCATACAGAGGTCTTCTCCGACAAGCCTCCCCTTTGCAGGAGTGGAGCCTCACAGTATTGGGCTGACCAGCAAGGAACCAGTCCGGGTTAAGTCTTACCCAGTACCTCAGAAGCTTCTACCCGGCGTCAAGAAGGAACTGGATGCCATGGAAGAGGCCGGCGTGATTGAGAAGTCAATCTCCAGCTACAATAACCCGATGGTTGTGGTAAAGAAGAAGGATGGAAGTGTGAGGATCTGTGGCGACAACAGGAAGGTGAACGCAGTCACCAGGACCATTGCGAAACCCATGTCTGACCACGGGATTATCTTTGCACGCCTGGCGAACTCGCGCTACTTCACCAAGCTTGATCTGACGAAGGGTTACTTCCAGATTCCACTACATGAAGAAAACCGCAAGGTGACGGCGTTTGGTACACCGTGGGGTCTCTACGAGTACACGGTTCTGCCCTTCGGCTTGACCAACTCTCCGGCAGTGTTCAACCGAACAATGAGGGATGTGCTGAGTAAAGTGCAAGGTGTTGAGGTGTTTGTGGATGACATTCTCATTCATTCGGCTACGTTCGAGGATCACCTCAAGCTTCTCCAAGATGTATTCAACCGCCTGCAGAGATACCGGATGGCGGTCAAGCCAAGCAAGTGTGAAGTGGCCCAGCAAGTTGTCGAGTTTCTGGGGCACACTATTGGAGCCGGGAAGTGCAGGTGCCAAGAGGACAAGGTGACAAAGATCCGTGACGCCCCGCGCCCTACGACCAAGAAGCAAGTGAGGGCCTTTGTCGGGTTAGCCGGATACTACAGGAATTTCGTTCCCAACTTTGATGTGACTGCCCTGCCACTGTATGACCTGCTGAAGAAGCACGCCCCCAACAAGGTTCACTGGGGTGATGCCCAAGAGAAAGCCTTCAGGATGCTCAAGCAGCTGCTCTGCAGTAACCCGATTCTCCAGATGCCCAACTTCAAAAAGGATTTTGTACTGCGGACGGATGCATCGGAGGATGGCCTGGGCGACATCCAACTTCAGGAATTGGATGGAGAACTGCACCCTGTCGCATACCACAGCAGGAAGTTCAAGGCAGCGGAGAGGAACTACAACACTGTTAAAAAGGAGTGCCTGGCCGTGGTCGAGGGCATCAAGAAGTTCTACTTTTTCCTGTACGGTGCTTCCTTCGTGCTGGAGACGGACCATATGTCTCTGACTCACCTGCGGCCAAGTAGGACGACTAACGCTCGACTCACCCGCTGGGGCCTCTACCTGCAGCAGTTTCTCTTCAGCATTCGATACATCAAGGAAACTACCAATATGGGTGCCGACCTTCTGTCTCGCCTTGTTGAAGAGGGTGAACCAGACTTGGTTAATGGTGCTGCAGTTGGCTGGATGGTCTGGTCGCACGAGGGCCCTACTGCGCCTCAGGTTAGCCCCCCCTACAGGATGTACTCGTACATGTAACAGCAGTGTTCTCAACCTCCCCGTGTCAAGACGTCATACGAGGAAAAGTGCCGCTCAAGAGTCGCGCGTTGTAGCTACTGGTGCTGGACTGTATGGAAGTGGTTGTTATGTTTGTCTATCATGCGTTATTATCAACACACACACATGTCCCATTTACACTGTGTACAACAGACACTACACCACACAACAAATACTAAATGTGGGTGTTTGACCCTAGCTGTGTCCGAGAGGACCTCCCCGTAAGCTTCAGGAGTTTCCTCCTGGTGATACAAGACCAGGAGGTTTTACTCTCAAGAAGCTTACGTGTGAAAGAACCCGAGGACCGTCCAGTGTGCTATTCTGTAATTAGGGCAAGCTAGGATTTTCAAATTTTATCTTTACGTTAATTTAATTGCTTCCAGGATAAAATTTTCTTTGTGAGGGGGAGTGTCACGGTCTGCCCCATGACACACCGTTTTCTCTGATAGTAATACGTTTTATTCCAGTGTCGGCATGACTCCTTCTTTGATATACCAGCGATCATGTGAGTGTCATGCCGCTTAGTTTATGTTGTAGGATGCCCAGAGGTGTCCCTGGCCCGTCATACATCCTACTAAGGTTACGTTTATCCCACAGCAGCCTTGGATGGGTGTAACTAGTTGCAGTGCGGACGGAGACCTGTGCCCCGCGGCAGTGGAGAGCAGGATAATTCTTGCTTACAATATGTTGCATGCTAGCATGACAAAAAAAAACTGTTGTGTGTGCGAGGTGAGGGGTTGTGTGTTCTTCCGCGCTTGTCCGTGGTGACCCTTGCTGGCCGGGCTCGGCCTTGTGGTCCCTGCCCTCGTAGCGTCTGCACGCGTTCCCTCCTTCTGCCTATGGTGTTTACGTGTCGTGCCCGGAAATTCGGGGCACTAAATGATGTTAAAAAGGAAATTCAACTAATGGATATCTGGGGAAAAAACAAGGGGGACTCACCCTGGGGGTAGTTTTGCTGCTACCACCCAGAGATCTACCGATGAACTATGTCACCGGTAGCTCACTGGGAAGCTTAAAGTATATGTATATAAAGGACTAAGGATTTAATGAGGGGTTAAAGTGACCCAGAGCGAGACTCTGATCCCTTGGGCAGGGGGTAACGTGGTGAGCGGGGAAGACTCGGGGGCGGTAAAAAGGTACTTTTAACTACACAGCCGGCCGGACAAAACTCACGACGGGGAGAAGAGATAAGAAATTACAGGCCTATAAATAGGGGTTGGTACATTTCTTCATGTGAGACTTAGTTTAGGAGGTACACATAGTCATGCCTGATGACAAGGTTCACAGCTAATAACTGAATAAAGGCACGATTTCCCGAAAGACTGACAGAAGTAGGCGGATGGACACACGACTGAGTACTAGTTACTCCTCTCACAGTGGTAATAAGAACATGGCTGAGAATTCTCTACGAAAAATCTTACCCTTGCGCGGGTGTACAACTATTTAAAAAAAACAGGTACATAAGATATATAAAAAAAAAAAAATCAGAGGGGGGGACTTTACACTTCCGGGGAGGCCCGTACACAGCGAGTACAATTTCCGTCGAAACGACACTAATATATAGCCCCTTATCTTACTCACACTTCTTACGCTAGAGATAAACCACAGATTAATGGCCTAGATATCTACAAGGCCCACAGATAGAGAGGTCGACCTACGCGCAGCTTTAGGCAGCCGTTGGGGGAAAAGGGGGGGGGCTAGTGACGTCAGCGGGTTCACCTACAGGTCTCTCTCTCTCCCTCAACTGTCAGAGCTCTCTCTTTCTCTCTCTTTGACCATTGTATCATTATCATATTTAATGATATCAATACTCTTACTGGTATTAATTATTATTATTATTACTATTATTATACTCTTGCTATTATTATTATTAATATTAATATAGTGTTGCTGTTGTCGTTATTGTTATTATTATTTCATTTTTACGTTACATATATAATTGAGGCAATTTATATCTACACACGTAACTGAATGGGGACCTCTCAATAACTAGACATCAGAAATTTACAAATGGAATAGACTAAGGTACAAAATTACCAGGAAAACAAAATTTTAATGGTTTTTATTTATTACATACATATTTTAGATTTATTTTAAATGTTGACTGTTCAAAATGCTTGCTGCATACCCGCTGTGTCATGGGGTTGAAATTATCCTTCCTCCCACACAGCTGTATCCATCTGTCTTGAGTCTCTCTATGTTTCGGAAAGCGAAAATAATGATAATTTGATTTTCCCTTTGAATAATTGTAACAGTCACGCACTGCACAACTCGGCATTGTGACCGATGTTGGCGCGGAACAGAGAGAGAATGGGAGAGAGAGACGCACCTGAACACCTGCCCGGCAGCTTGCTAACTGACCCAAGGTCCCCACTCAGACCTCTTGTGAACCCGCTGACGTCTCGGATGCGCAGATCATAAAAATTTCGAACGCTCGTAGGTCGACCTCTCTATCTGTGGGCCTCGGATATCTATATACTTACAAAGCCCTTCCCGTAATAGGGGCATAAGACGGAAATTTTTGAGGGGGGGGCTCGACTCCCCGTTCCTACTCCCCCCCGCCAGGCTCCAAGAACAACCCTTATCACGGAAAGAAGAAAAGTATTGAGATTAACAACTAAAAGAACACGTCGGGAAAGATACACGGGTGGTGTGGGTGTGTGGGGTGTATGTGTGTGTGTGCAGGGAGTGGGCCGCCAGAACCTGTAAAACACAGCGAGTCTGCCCAGGAAAACGCTACCCTGAGTTTTTATACCCGCCCTGGGGTGGCCCCGTCGCGCGGACAAGGAAGCCAAGTAGCTGATTTATAATCTATTACGGTTTAATTAAAAATGAAGGGAAGACTAGGGTAGTTTATGTATGGGTACGGTCTCTTAACGTGCAAGGTGACGAAATTTCATGTGGAGCAGCGGAAAAAATCTATGCAAGGGTGGATGACTTTAACTGATAGGGCATTGACAAGCAAGGGCTGGCAACATTTCCGAAGTGCGTGCGCTGGTAGGGGGAAGGGGAGGAAAGGGAGGGGCGACAGGCGCTAAGTTCTGGCGAGAAAGTGACGTAAGTATTGCACCACATTGTGTAATTGTTGTCTGAGGGGGGTTATGTTATAGGTTGTGATTAAGGATACCTACTTACAATTTCTTACATATCTATGATGGCCTTATAGTGACTTATACTTACTCATAACTACGTATGTTCACTTATAACTACTTGTAATCACTTATAATGACTTAACCCACGTCTTTTCCTTATACTTATAAGTTTCTTCTCCTGCCTTCACATCCCGGCATGCTACCAGCCGGCTTGCTCCTGTGTCTGCACGTGCCCGCGAAGGTTCCTGGGGCCGTTTCATCGCCGACTACATGCAGAGGGCCCTAGCTGCCCCACCAGGAGTGTGTTTGAGCTGCAAGCGGGTTCTGGGCAGGAGCTGAGAGGAATGTCTCTTCCTTTGGCTGACCACGTGCACGCTAAGTATCGAACCTCATCACCACATGGTTTTAACTTAAGTTAGCTAGGTTAGCTTGTCTTTACTGTAACCTGTTGTGGGTGGGAGTGGATTGGGGCTTCCAGTAAATAAATATTGTGTTAGTGTTGTGAAGTGTGTTACTGTTTCTGGCACCTGGGAGTGGAGTCTCTCCTTAGTCACGCCTGTAGAGGTTATTACAAGTACCCTCAAGGGCTGGGTTAGGTTGTGTGTGTTTGTGTATTGTCTTCCTTGCAGGTCCAATTCTGCCCAGCAGCGTCTGAGGAGGTCCACGTGGTACCTGCAGGCGGAGTGAGGGCTCTCTAGGCCGGCACTGAAGCACGCGCACGCCTTCTCTAATCATAATTTACCTAACCCCAGCATAACCTTGACAAAGATATATTGCGGTTTCTTAGTGCCCCGTGAAAATAAAGGTATGGAGACCTCCGCAGGGCCAGAAAAAAAATGTCCATTATGAGTGATGAGCCTTCGGATTTGAAGCTGGTAACCTTGTCAACTCGGTCGAATTTGTCCTTGAGCTTTGTCACAAAAAGACTGGGGCCGGCGTGGTTACCCATCACCCACACTGGGTAGAGAGAAAGGAGTCAGCCACCCAAGAGCATCGCAACAGGTGTCCCCCTTCAAGTACGAGCCTTGCGGGGCCTGACCCAAGGCACCTGTCACCAGGTGTGCTCCGAGGACTTCGCAGGAAAAAAGAACACCGCCGCGAAGACTCCGAAGTGACTAGAACCTCCCGGGATAGTGAGATAAACATCGGAGAAAGACTGAGACTAGAGAATGGGTAGAATACCTGTAGAAAGGAAGGAAAGGAATGGATGTGTCCTCATAGTGTAGGGGAGGGTGACAACCCTTGGATAGACTACCCATAGGAAGGAAAATAAAAGTAATAGTCCGGAGAGAAAGAAAGAAGTCCCTGTTAGTCGCCTTTTACGACACGCAGGGAATACGGTGGTGGAATTCTTACACTCCCCACCCACAGAATGAGGAGGAGGAGGAGGAGGAGGAGGAGAAGGATGGGGTGGCTGCATGGGGGCTTGTTTGGGGAACCGTTGGGAGTGGTGGCGGCGACTGTGTGAAGCAACGCACCCCTGGGCATATGCTCCTGATATGTAGTCAGATACATTATAATTATTATTGTTATCATTATTATTATTGTGTCATTGTTTTGTAATGTCAGATTGGAGTGTCTTGACAGTTCAAGGATAGGCAAGTAATGGCAGTGTAGTGTGTCTTGACAGGTCCATGATAGCCAAGTAATGTCAATGTGGTGTGTCTTTACAGGTCCAGGATAGCCAAGTAATGTCAATGTGGTGTGTCTTTACAGGTCCAGGATAGCCAAGTAATGTCAATGTGGTGTGTCTTTACAGGTCCAGGATAGCCAAGTAATGTCAATGTGGTGTGTCTTTACAGGTCCAGGATAGCCAAGTAATGTCAATGTGGTGTGTCTTTACAGGTCCAGGATAGCTGATTAAAGTCAGTGTGGTGTGTCTCGACAGGTCCAGGATAGCCAAGGTGTTATGAGGGCAGTTCTTCATGCTGAGAGCGAAGGACAGAAATGTGAGTTGACTTTTGTTTATCATGTCAGTGTTATAAGTATACTTGCAGGTCCCTGTATTGTGTGTGTGTGTGTGTGTGTGTGTATGTGTGTGTGTGTGAGAGAGAGTGTTGGGATCAGTTAAGTCTGTTTCTTGAGGAGGCTGCACCAGTACTTGCCTGTCACCACTGCCTTCACAACACGAATAACCTTGTACTACATACTATAACCTCATCCTGGGTTTCACTTTATGATTATGCACTTTTTAAGGGCAATAAGAAGTACTGTGTGTGTGTGTGTGTGTGTGTGTGTGTGTGTGTGTGTGTGTGTGTAATAATAATAATAATAATAATAATAATAATAATAATAATAATAAACGGTTTATTAAGTGATAGCAGCTGTAAAGCTGAAAATATACACGTTAAAAATACACTTTTGAAATATAAAAGAAAAAAAAAAGGAAAATGTACAATATGAAAGGGATATGGGGGTATGGGGTGGTGTGGGTGGGGAGGGAGGTGGTGGAATGCAGTGCGTTGGTGCGGTAGCAGGCGGTGTGTTTTTTCGGATGACGGGTCAAGTGTTAAGCCCAAGGTCAACCCCAGGTCAAAAAGAGTCAGGGGTGCAGGTAGAGGAGGCGTCGGCAGTCACTCAACTTATGGGCTTAGCGATGACCTGCTATTCTATCCAGCCGGTGTGACAAGATAGGAAGAGGTGGACCGCGCGGCAGTAGGCGTGGGAACATTTATAACGCCTGCACTGCCTCGTATGTTGAGCGGCGTGCTGATTGCCCCAACCATGAGTCCACCTGAGTGACGGGCCTCAACACTGCACTGCACCTGAACCGAATTCTCCCAGCAGCATGATGGTCGGGCTGGTGTATCTGGGGGCACCTGGGGGCACCTGGGGCGTCGGTTGGATGGTAAGGCCTCGTCGACGTCACACCGGCCATTTCTACTCTTCAGTGTCTTAACTGCACCACAATCGCACTGCACTCACTGTCTGTCACCATGATGTCACAAAAGCATCTTACGGTGTTGGGTTTTGATGAAAAGGGAGAGGGGGATGGAGGGGAAGCGGGGAGGCCAACAGGCTGGCCCCTGGCTGCTCCTTTCAGAGCGCCGTGACAAACGTCTGACCTCGGTCAGGTCTGGGCCACGAGTGTGTGTGTGTGTGTGTGTGTGTGTGTGTGTGTTCTCCTCCTCCTCATCTTCCTCCTCATTTTCCTGCCTCTCAACTTCCCTTTTTTCCTTTCCTTCTCTGCCTGCTAGTGTGTGTGTGTGTGTGTGTGTGTGTGTGTGTGTGTGTGTGTGTGTGTGTGTATTTTACCTAGTTGTATTTACCTAGTTGTGACATACGAGAAAAGAGCTACGCTCGCGCTGTCCCGTCTCCATATCCGCTTGTGTCCAGCTTTTCCTTAAAATCATGAGTGTTTCTTGCACAAACCACCTCCTCCTCCAGCCTATTCCATAGCTCAATGCTTCTGTTTGGGAAGCTAAACTTTTTCACATATCGCCTACACGTGGTCGCCCTCAACTTATTTTCAAGTCCTCTTGTTTCTCTCTCGTTCCACACACACAGGTCCTCTCTGTCCAAATGCTCCACTCCGCTCGCCACCCTGTACACTGCTGTCAGGTCTCCTCTTTCTCCTCTTCTCTCCAGGGTTGTGAGCCCCATGCTACTGAGTCTCTCCTCATAAGTCCGATCTCTAAGTTCCGGTACCATCTTAGTTGCCAGTCACTGCACCCTTTCCAGTTTTCTTATGTTCTTCTTTCCGTGAGGATACCAGACCACTGTTGCATACTCCAACCTTGGCCTTATCATTGTAACTATTATTTTCTTCATCATCTCCTCGTCCAAATACACAAATGCCGTCCGTCATGTGTTTGTCCGGTGACATGTTCTCTGAGATAGTCACTCCCAAATCTTTGTCTTCCACTCCTCTGCATATTATCTCACTTCCCATCTTATAATCATATCCACATCTTCTTCCACTCCTACCAAACTCTATTTTTCTTTTACATCTCCTAAGGGTGAACTCCATCTGCCATGTACCTCTCCACTCCCATATATTATCCAGGTCCCTCTGCAATGCCTCACAGTCCTTCACATCATTCACTCGTCTCAGTAGCTTTGCATCATCTGCAAACAAACTCACATAGCTGGTCACTCCGTCCACCATATCATGTATATAAACAGCAAACATTATTGGCGCCAACACAGAACCTTGTGGGACCCCACTCATCACAGGGCACCAGTGGGAAACCGTGTCCCTGATTATCGTACCAATTTCCCTGTTAGTTAGGAAGTCCTCCAGCCATTTAATCAGTCCATGACCCACTCCACCCCTATTTTTTTTAAATTTTCCAAATTAGTCTTATCTGCGGTACTTTGTCGAATGCCTATTTCAAATCCAGGTACACTCCCCCCCGCCCCCAGCCTTCTTTCTCCTGTATTAAATCTGTCACCCTTGAGTAATAACACAACAAGTTGGTGACACAAGATCTCCTTCTCCTGAATCCAAACTGGCAATCCGAGATAATTTCCTCACTCTCTAAGAAATCCGACCACCTGTTTTTTAACCAGCCTCTTGCAGATCTTCGCAACCACACTAGTGAGTGGTACCGGTCTGCAATTTAATGGGTCCTCTGCCTTTCCTCCCTTAAAAATTGGTACTATGTTCGCTCTCTTCCAATCTTGTGGTACCTTTCCTTCACTCAGGGAGGCGCTCATTATGGAGTGCAGTTTCTCTGCAAGTTGCTCACTACATTCTTTCAAAATCCACCCTGATACCTCATACGGCCCTATCGCCTTTCTTACATTCAGGTTGTTCAAGCTTTCCTTGACCTCCTGCACCGTTAACTGTATCTCCTGCATAACCCTTCCTTTTTCATGGCCCGGTGGTTGTACAAATTCGTCTTTTTTTGTGAAAACTCTATGGAAAATGTTGTTCATCACTTCTGACATCTCTGCTGGGTCCTCATATGTAGTTCCATCCATTTTCAGTTTATCGATTGTTTCTTTATTCTTTAATTTGTCGTTCACATGTCTATAGAATAGTTTGGGTTGGTCTTTGCACTTGTCGATTACATCTTTTTCATATTTCCATTTCTCTTCTCTTCTAAACTTTGTATATTCATTCCTTGCTTGTTTGTAATCGTTCCACGAGTAGATTCTACTTCGTCTCCTCCATCCCTTCCAAGCTTCCTCCTTTCTCTTTCTAGCTGCCTCGCATCTTTTGTTAAACCATTCCTTTTTACCAACATCCTTTTTGCTTACCTTTGGGACATATCTATTTTCGGCTTCCTTGTATAGTTTTAAAAACTCTTCCCACTTATCCTGTGCACTCTTGGCTTTGTACAGCCCACTCCAATTTGCATTTTCAAAAAAAAGTTATCATGCTAACAAAGTCTGCCTTGCAGTAGTTACTTCTCCCAATTTTGTGATCATCATTTCGGTGAATCGTTTTCTTTTCTTTTACTTCAAATTCCACAACCGCATGGTCGCTCTTTGTTATTGGAGAATCTGCTTTAAGATTTTATATTACTTCCGGCTCCTTGCTAAATACCAGGTCTAGTCCTGATGCCTCGCCTTCTTTCCCGAATCTAGTATGTTCCTTAATCCATTGAGTCAGTACATGTTCCATTGCCAGTTGCAGGAGTCTTCTTCCCCACGACACTTCTGTTCCTTACGTCTGCCAGTTCTCCCATTATACCTCCTTGCAATAAAAATCACCCATTATAATTATTATCTCACACTCTCTTAACATTCCACCCAAGCAACTCACCGTGTCTTGTATCATTTGTTCATATTCTCGGACCTCCCATGCATTGGTTCTTGGTGGCACATACCCTACTACAAACTGCCTCCTTCTTCCTTCAGCACCCACAATTTTCACTTCCAGTACCTCTGCCAAACCTTCACCTTCAATCATCTCCTCCACCCTAATGCCTTTCCTTACCATCAACATCACACCTCCTCCCTGTTTTCTCTTTCTGTCTCTCCTCCATATATTGTATGCACCTTCTCCAATCCCCACCACCTCAATTGGGTCACACAACTTAGTTTATGTCAGCCCCACAATATCAGGTTATTTGTCTCTCAAATAGTCGTTAAACTATATCCACGATGGCATTATTCCAATGATATTCGTATATGACACTTTCTATTCTTCCTCTTTTTCTGTTAGACTGTTTCTCTCCTTTCTCTCGTCACCATGAACCACTTCCTCACTTTCATAACCTTTCTCTCCAAAAAACTCCTTCTTCTCTTCTCCCATGGCAACACTGCTAAGCTGTGGATTGATGGTCTGATCAAACCAGTACTGATATTTGTGAAGGCAGAACGAGGAGGTGTGTGGCTTCTTCACTTGTTTGCAGTTGAACTCATGTTACCATACTTCTTTGCTTCCGGGCATGTAAATTATGCAAGACATGGAGTATAACATTACCTGAGAAGCATGTCATCCCAACCTGAAAATGTCCTTACACACATGGTGAAAGGTTCACATGTCATGAGACACAAACAGGGTGTTTGGCAAGGCATCTGGAGTGATGTGTTTATTGAAACACCTCTATGCGGTTTGGTCATGGCAAAGCTGGGATGATCGGAAACACACTGAGACCTCAAACACTGAAAACCTGCTGGGGACTTAGCTTGCATCTGTGTGCTAAGACAGTTGAAGACATATCAAATATGAGAGAACACGAACCTTCACCCAACATGCAGACAGTCCACAAAGAGAAAGCCACAGCAAGCACCACTGCTGGTGACAGAGGGATTGAGGCAAACACTCAGTCTCTGCACAGACCCACCAAATTCTGAACAACATCCAGAAGGAATCATAAATGCTGTAAATTGAGGCACTGCACCAACATCATTAAATGTTAACAAAGCAGTTGAAATTGCTACCAGACAAATGAAATAATTTGAAAGAAAACTGTCTCCAGGATTCTGATACCATACCAAAGAAAACAGTAACAATGGCCGTCACAGATAAATCTATCCATGTGGATGGGTGTCATGTTTATGATACAAAACTAATTTACTCTTGAGTCATAGGACTTCAGGCAAGCTCAAGAGACAAGAAAGTTGTCCTGTGAACTCTCCCCTGTTCCCACAGCTTTTTTCACTGACTCCGGATACTTGCGTTTATCCAAGGCAAAATCAGTCTTAATTAAATAATCAAACTTGTGTAGAACACTCAGCCAGGCATGCTGCAAAAAATAATGTGTGCACGGTAATTGACGGCTCAGCAGCCCACTGTCCAGGACTTTGTGATTACATTCAAAGCCCTGATAAGAATGAAACTAGAAATAGGGTGTGTCTACTTAGTCTTTGATATATGTCATGATTTCAGCAGCAAAGATTCTACAAGGACCTTAAGAAAAGAAACACCAGAATTCTTCAGCTGAGTGCCACTTCTCTTTGCCTTCAATAAATCTTGCCCTGGCTGTAGCGCAGAATAAGAAGCAGCTGACTGAAATATTTTGTAAAAGTTTCCTCCAGGATACTGATACCCACCGATCTCAGAACAAACTTGTAGTCATGGGACAAGCACAAATTGAATGGGTGGTTGCAAAGTAAGAACTGACCCTACAACAAGCTATAAGGAGGCAGATAACATAAATGGGCAGCAGACTGCACATAATGCAGTCACTCACTGGAGCCGGTGACTGTCCTTTGTTACGACACGGACACGACAGCAAGGACTACAGACATCAGTGGTAATGGAATACATAGGAAGAGCAGACACCAGAAGAACCGGTGATCAATGGCGAGGGTGTCTGTGTGTTACTGACATCAAAGCAACTGTGTAGAAACACCACTGTGATGCTGCTGCTGCATCATAGGGAAGGCAAAAATGCTTGATGTGGGGTTTCTTCTCTAGAGCGTATTGATAATGTTGAAGCTGAAGGCTCAGATGTATTAGAACAGGCAACAAAGTTCATAGGAACATGTTAGGGACAGCCAAAAGGTAAATCTATGTCAGAAGCTGGAGTAAAAGTGTGGGGGGAAAAGGTTGGCAGGAGAGAAGCGACACATACTCCTCCGCTGGGCACACTGCCAGGCACTTGTTAAGAATGTGCAGCGTGCTCATCTGCAGACGCACATTTGGAAGAATGTACTTCACCAAAACGGGACGCCTCTAACTATGGATGGATAAATGACAACAAAACAAAGTCACCGCTGCCAAACACTTTTTCCACAGATTTAAAAGTTGTGCCAGAAGGGATTCTGAAGGTGACCAAGCGCACCATCAGGAGTATACACTCATGCAAAACTTTAAAAAATGCAGATGTAACCGTACCAAAATATCATGCACAATACTTTGCTCATGTTACGAATCTTGTACATGTTGTAATGATCATAGTAATGTGCCAGGTGAGGAGGAGGCGGAAATACAAATGTAGGTTTAGTGAAAAAAAAGCTCTATATAAAGAATGGAAAAGTTCAAATCTTTGTTTTACTGTTTATGATTGTGTAGCTGAATCACTGTAGATTACAATAATTTATTTACGAGAGGTGGCATAAAACATATTTCTTCAAAGTTTATGAATCAAATGTTTTTTTGGTGAAAACTGATAAAAATGAGACTTTTCTCTCTTTTTTTTTTTTTTTTTTTTTTTTTTACCATTTATGCTATTAGATTTGCCAAAGTATTATGTAGCCTATTTCTGGCGGCTGAAATACTGTAAAGCATTTCATGAACATTTTGTCTGCCTCATCACCAATGGAGGAGCAGAGGTCCTCAAGGGTTGGATCTAACTACCATCAAAATATATATATATATATATATATATATATATATATATATATATATATATATATATATATATATATATATATATATATATATATATATATATATATATATATATATATATGAGCCAGTTCCTCCAAAGTGGTGTCCCTGGTATTTAGTCTGGCAATGCTATCGGATCAAAGTCTTAATGTTAAAACCATTTTCATGATTTTTAAAAGTTCATTTAAAACCTTTTTTTTTTAATATAACAAAATGCTAAATCCTGACAGGTGTCCAGTAACGCATTTCTTCAAAATGATGATCTAAGGCAGCAGAATCAGCTGTGAAATAACTACAAAGCTACAACAAGGTTTAGTCCCCCGGCTGCCGGACTAAGGAAGGGTTAAGGTGAGCGTCTCATGGCATCCTGCTCATGAAAAGTTATTAATAATCCACTTTTAAAAGCCGATCCGCACATGACTAGACCTCTAATTTTGACGCTAGGAGCAAGACATTGGAATGTTAAGGGTATCTGTTGATTTTTCGTCCGTCTGTTCGATTTATTTTAGTTTGATTTAGTCCACCTTTCCATGAGAGCATGCTCTGTCAAGCTGGGGACGAGAAGACGTAGATTTTCACCCTATGACTACCTTAGACTTTCCTCTGCACTCAGGCTCAGTTGAAGAAAGCTTCTGCAGCTCATTATGCTACAGGAAGCTTCTAAATACTGGCTAGGAACTTAGGTGGAGTGTGGGGAAGCAGCTATCATAACTATACGTGCATAACCGTATAGGTATGATAGGTTGTACATATAATATAATATAATATAATAATGGTAAGAAGGGAATTGGCAATAGTGGTTAGTCAAGTACCATAAGTTATTAAAGGGTGAAACGGGTTCGACGCAATGGGTTCTGCGTGTTAGTAAAAGTTGAGAAGGGAGGCGCCCGATACCCACACGGTTTAGTTATCCACTGACCACCATAAGTGATATACACACCGCTCTCGCTGCTCGCGTCACCACACCATCCACGCCCCGTCTTCATCATACTGTTATGACGGACATGTTACTTGGGTTCCGTGTCGCCGTCAGGAGACTCCGTAGGAGGGAGATATGTAAACACTTTGCACAGTTTCTGTAGTTTAATGTTCTTCCTTAGTAGTACACTTCACTCTGACTCTTCACTTACCACTAACTTACTATGACTGGGACTGCCCTCCTCTCGCCCTCTTCTCCTATATATATCCAGAACAGTACAGTCTAGAATGTTACAGTATATTTTAGATCATACAAGAACATGTAGCAAAAGTATGTGCGAGTTGGCAACACTTTCCGCCTGGCGCCTGGCCGCGCCCCGCGGGGCGCTGACGAGGTTTTGCTCCCCGCCCCCCTGCTCGCTCTTCCCGGAGCCTTCTAGAGCCCCATGGACGCCGGGGGAAGCTTCCAGCACAACACTATCCCCCCCTCTTAATTGTGATCGTCCCGATCACACACTTAACTATATACAAACATAAGAGAATTAATCAAAAACAATAATCGTCGTATCGTTGTGGACGCCTGCGTTGTCTCTGTCTTCTGCTCGGTGCCTCCTGCGCGTCTGTCTCCTGGTGCGCCTCGTCGTCGTCCGCTTCTTGGGGTGTCCCTGGAACATCTGCCGAAGCCGGGAGGTTATCTCCCTCGGCTGAAAGGTCCAGAAGGCCTACGTCGTCGTCGACCTCCTCTAGGTCCTGGACGTCCCTTGCGTTTTCGTCGGCTGCTGGGTGTCTGTAGTTGTTCCAAGTGTAGCTTCTCGGACCGTGGTACCTCCATAGACGGTTGACGTGGACAACTTTTGGCTTGGTCCTTTCCGTTCTCCGGATTCGGTAAGTCACATCGGAGAGGCGTTCTAGCACAGTGTAAGGGCCTTCCCAGGGGCTCTGTAACTTCGGAGACTGTCCTTTCTTCCTCTGCGGGTTGTAAAGCCAGACTTGGTCTCCTTCCTTGAAGTCAACGTGGCTTGCCCTCATATTGTAACCGCGCTTCATGGCCTCCCCGGAGAACTTCAAGGCACCTCGGACTTGATGGTGCATCTCTTCCAGCCGTTCCTCTAGTTGACGGGCAAAACTGGAGGCGTCCCTTGGAAGGCTTTCCTCAGGAGGCCTTCCTGTCGGTAGGTCCACCGGCAATCGCAGCTCACGTCCAAACATCAGCTTTGCCGGTGAATACCCCGTAGTCTCGTGGGCGGCAGACCTGTAGGCCATGAGAAGCGCAGGCAGCTTCTGATCCCATGAAGACTGATCATTGTTGCACTGCTTGGCCAACTCCTGGCCCATCGTCCAATTAAACCTCTCCACCATTCCATCTGACTGTGGGTGCAGAGGGGTGGTCCGGGTTTTCTTGATACCCAGAAGCTTGCAGCACTCAGCAAGGACTGTTGACTCAAAATTCCTTCCCTGGTCGGAATGGAGCTCGTTAGGCACACCGAAGCGACAGAAGAACTCCTCCACCAATACCTTAGCGATGGTAGTGGCTTCCTGGTCAGGGATGGCGTAGGCTTCCGGCCACTTGGTGAAGTAATCCATTGTGACGCAGATGTACCTATTTCCGTTCGTCGTCAGAGGCAAGGGTCCTGCTATATCCACTGCCACCCGTTCCATGGGGGCTCCAACCTGGTATAGTTGCAATGGGGCACAGTGACGCTTCTTGGGGCCTTTCTTGGCACAGCACACCTCACACGCGTGACACCATTCTTCCACGTCCTTCCTCATGCCGACCCAGTAGAACCTTTGCCGCAGGCGACTCAGTGTCTTCTTTACCCCAAGGTGTCCGCTGGTGATGCTGTCGTGCATTTCTTTCAAGACGCCTTCCCGGGACTCCATAGGTAGCACCGTGGACTAGTAGTGGTCAAGACCATCATGAGAGACCCAGCGTCGCTGCAACACCCCGTTGTCCATCCGAAGAGTGTCCCACTGAGTCCAGTAATTCTTGGTGGTAGGGCTTTCTCTCGAGATTACTTCCCACCCAGGTCGCGTTGACGATTGACTCAGCCACTCCATAATTGGTCTTAGATCTCGGTCCTCCCGCTGCAGTTTTCCCAAGTCTTCCCATGGCACCTCTGCTGTCTGTTCCACTGTAGTGCGGCGGCACATATTCTGGACGCTTTCCCTCTGGAGGCAATGTTGACACTCAGGTAGGCAGGGGCGCCGGCTCAAGCTGTCCGCGTTACCGTGTATTAGCCCAGATCGGTGCACAATAGTGTAGTGATGTTGCTCTAGTTTACCTATCCAGCGAGCAAGCTGGCCCTCAGGGTTTTTCAGTGACTTCAACCACCGCAATGCAGCGTGATCCGTGCGGATGGTGAAAGTTGCACCGTACAGGTAAGCATGGAAAAAGTCAAGGCTCTTGACTACTGCCAGGAGTTCTTTCCGGGTCACGCAATAGTTTTTCTCGGCTGGGGTGAGCTTCTTGCTGAAGTAGGCCATAACCCGTTCCATGTCGGCACATGCCTGGGACAGCACTCCACCAATCCCCTCATCACTGGCATCACAATCCAGTATAAAAGGCTTAGAGGGGTCTGGGTAGGTGAGTACGGGCGAGCTGATGAGGTGTTCTAGGCTAAGTATTAGATTAAGTAATGTTATTATTATTATTATTATTTATATAATTAAGTTAGTTAAACATCATATAATTATTAAGAATATCTTTATGTTCAATAATATTGTAAGAACCATCGGCTAAGTTCGCCGCCATATTTGTAATAATCTCGTCATGTGGCAGACCGCTCTCGCCTCTTGCTGGCCACACACCCACAGACGTCTGGCTGCTGTATTCCCTGCCTAATACAGTCTACATCCCTTGGCCAGCGTTTATCTTGTCCAGCAACCACAACACCTGGTGGCTGCGGTAAACTGTGGACCTTTGAGGAGCTTGTTCCTGCCCCAGTGGACTTAAAAAGAAGACTTTGTGTGGGGCCGCCACTCCGAGCGCCCCGCTGCCCACACCGCGTGTCGCCATACTTGCCGCCGCCACCCAGCCTGGACCGGCCCCGCCTGTGTTTGGTTTGCACTTTGCTGTCTAGCAGAATAGTATCGGGTTCTCATTGTATCCTGTGCTTTAGGACCCTTCCTGCTTGTGTGCTGCCTGTGGCTGTGGTTGATATTTTGGCGTGCAAGATTTTCCAGCCTTCGTGGGACCCCTGCTTCTCCCCCTGCTCCACGTGTGTCCGCTACCGCCTTGCAGTTTCCTCGAGCCTCGCTCTACCCTGCTACACTGCTACCCTGCTCCTGCTTTCTCCTGCTCCACGCGACAGTTGAGTTCTCAAGTGCTTTCCCTGTGTTTATTATTTTGTGCATGTGCCTGTTTATAATTTTGAACGGTTAAGATGGCCGCCGCGCTGTGCCTTGTGTGATGACGTCATTGCTTACTGCCTCTGTCATTGGCTGCTGTGTTTTGTGCGCTGTGATTGGCTCAAAAGGCAGCGTCTCTTCCGTGACGTCACGGCCTCCTGCGTATGTGATTGGCTACAGCTGAGTTGCTTCGCGCCATTTCTGTATTCCGTCCCATTAATTTTTTTGTGCACATTTAACACAGTTTATTGTATACAGCAGTGATATTTATTCTTTTGTCACAATTACACACACATTCTTGTCCACCAGTGTACATTTTCCTTCCGTAAGTGATTTGTGTACTTTTTGGTGAAGAATCCCGTTTTCTCTTGTTCCCCCCTTGCTGCCAGAAAAATTTCAGGGGTAACTCAAGTAAATTTATGGCAAAGAAGAAAAAACATTTATATTTTACAAACATTATACAACCAGTATTGATTTCATTGTGTGAACACTTGACTCACTAGTGACTGCTTGTGCTGTTAGCATTATTATTTTCTTTCAGTGAGTCCACATTATCTTTCTTTTTGAAAGTGGTGTTCATCTATATATTTTTTTTTCTTCCCTTATTTGATGATTTATGATTATATGGCATTGATGTAACCCTTATCAATATTTTTTTCTGCCATTAACTATTATTATTATATGTCTTATTATGTATTAACTCTTCTGTGTTTTCTATGCTATTAAGATCTAATAACCTCTATTTTCCAGCTAATTTTTTCACCATGCCTGTCACTGATACTTCTGTTCCTACCTCTTCTACTAACACAATGACTACTACTACTTCTACTAACACAATGTCTGCTACTACTTCTGTCTCTCCTTGCATTAAATTACTTCATCAGGATCCAGGTCTCCGCCGTTTCTCTGGCGAGGACCCTATGTATTCAGCATCCTCTTTTATCCAACAAGCTGAAGATGCCATGCGCAACTCTAATGTAACTACTAATGCTGACAAAATATCCTTTGTACGCTCTCAGTTGACTCCTAACAGTCTTGCCTCTGATCTCATGCTGGCTTCTCACTTTCGTCCAGATCTTTTGAACTATGACTATGACAAGTTCAAGCTCCATTTTCTCAACATTTTTGGAGCCTGTCAGCGTGATGATTCATTGCAGTTCCCATTTCGTTTGGCTGAGTCCCTCACTACTCAGTTAGGTTCTGTGGGCCACCTTAGAGGTCAGGCCCGTGCCTCTGAAATAGCTGATGATGCTATCACGGCATTCAAAGATAAATGGGCTGTAAATGGTGCTGTCCCCTTAGATAAACTGAGAACAGTCTTGGAGGTTTTATTTTATGTCCAATATCTTACACCTGCAGAGAGACGTATGGCGTCCTCTCTTACTCTAAAACCTGTTGACTCATTTTATGATTTTTCCACTAAACTTAGCAAAAAATTGACTGAGTCCCCTAAAGTTCCTCCTCCTTCTGCAGCTTCTGTTGCTCCGGTTTCGGCAAGGGCACCAGTATCCCTTCCTACTGCTTCACAGCAGCAGCCACAGCTCAAACGGTCTTCCCGTACCTGCTCGTATTGCTCGAAGGACGGACACACCTCGCGATTCTGCTTTCAAAAGAAGCGTGATGCTCGTGAAGGTTACAAGACAGCTGCTCCAACTGCTTCTACTCCTCCTAAGGATGTTTCTGCGGCTTCTAGCCCTACCAAGCAGCCTGTCACTTCTTCTAAGCCTGCTCCAGTAGCACAACAGTCGCAGACTTCTCGTTCCTTGAAGTATTGCGTTGTGCATGAGCATGGTAACCATACGACTGATGAGTGTTTCTCAATCTTGAGACTAAAGAATCAAAATTTTCCTCAGCGCCCCTCTCCGCATGCTCCGAGTTAAACTCATATTCTGTCCCATCAGTCATTGCTGCATGCTCGGGATCATTATTAACATTTTCATTTTCAGTAAATGGCATGCTTATATCTTTGGGAGTTGACACAGGTGCCATGGTAAATTTACTTAGTTTTTCTGCTTTTCAAGTGCTTAATGCTCAATCTCCCTTGTCACTCCAGTCCTCAGATGTAACTCTCACTAGTGTTCAAGGCATTCCTCTTAAAGTAAATGGTCTTATCAATTTGCAAATTTGCCTTTCAGATGATTCAAATTCTTTTTCAGACACATTTTATGTCACTGAGGACTTTGCACTTGAGTGTGATGGCATTTTAGGTTTAAATTCATTAATTTCTAACTCCCTTGATTTGTATCCCAGGCGCAGAGAGTTGTCTGTTAATGGATTTTTCCTTCAGGCAATGGATTCTCCCACTCCTCTTCTCAGTCGAGTTGTCCATCCAATGGATGTAGTCCCTGACACTTTTGTTCACGCTGTGCACGCTGTTTCGCAGTCGTCTGAGCAAGCGACACCTGTATGTGCTCCTGCGGCAGTATCCACGTCGGGTACTGTGGAATCGAAAAGTTCGGTTTCCACTCCATGCCAGGTGTCTGCTGTTCTTATTGGAGATCAGTATGTGGGCCCTACTAGTGCTGCACGATTGTCAGTACGATTGAAGGATGCCCCAGTTGGCAGTTCCGTACTGTCTCTTCCTGACACTGCTCGAGTTAAGCGGCTTGCCTTTGAAAGTACTCTGTGTACTGTGCGTGACGACCACATCACTGATGTCTTGGTCACAAATACTACAGGTTCTCCTGTACAATTGAAGGATGGTGTCCATCTTGGCAGTTTTGAAATTTGTGACGGGTTGTTTTCCCAGGATCCTCCGCATCTCATTGCCTCTGTTCAGTCTGTTCCAGCGCATCTTGAGTCTACTGACAGAGCGGCCACAATTCGTGAGATAGCTCCCTATGTAAAGGTTTTGGATTTCCCTGAGGTTAAGCCCAGTCTTCTTCCTCTTTTAGCCAAGTATAGGTCTGTTTTTGCGTTGCCAGGTGAGTCGTTGGGTGCAACCGACAAAGTCTCGCACAGTATTGTACTTCAACCAGACACACGCCCATCCTACACGCAAGCGTACCGTTTGCCTCATAGCCAAAAAGCTGTTGTTGAGGACATGATTCAAGGTATGCTCAAAGACAATATCATTCAAGAATCAAACTCACCGTGGAATTCGCCCATGTTCCTCGTAAAGAAAAAAGATGGATCTTTTCGTCCTGTGATTGACTTTCGTAAAGTTAACGAAGTCACTGTCCCTGATGTTTACCCACTGCCTGTTCTATCTGAACTTTTGCAGTCCATCGGGAAGGGCAATTCAGTCTTTACGAGCCTTGACTTAAAGTCTGGTTTTTGGCAAATTCCACTTGCAACCCAGTCAAGAGAGATAACTGCTTTTTCTACACCTTCAGGTCACGATGAATGGCTGAGATGTCCTATGGGTCTCCGTAATGCTCCCTTGACCTGCCAGCGTTTAGTAAACACCTTGTTTGCAGGTATTATTGGGAATGGCTTGTTTGTTTACCTGGACGACCTCATTCTTGTATCAAAGAACCTTGATAGTCATCTTGCTAAACTTGAAGTTGTCCTTCAGAAGCTGTCTCAAGCTGGCCTTACACTTAACATTCAGAAATGCAGTTTCCTCAAGTCTAGAATGCAATTTCTGGGTCATACTGTAGACAAAAATGGCATCCATACCATGGATTGCAAGATCAAAGCTGTCACAAATTTCCCTACACCTCAGACCACAGAAAATGTGCGTTCTTTTCTAGGGTTGGCCGGTTATTACCGTGCCTTTGTCAAAAATTTTGCATCCATTGCCTCTCCTCTGACTCGTCTCCTGAAGAAGGATGTCCCCTTTATGTGGCATGATGCACAGCAACATAGCTTTGATGTTTTGAAACATGCGCTTACTAATACGCCTGTTCTCACCTTCCCAGATTATGGCATGCCCTTCACCATGTGCACTGACGCATCGGCTCTTGGCATTGGTGCTGTCTTGATGCAGCAATTGGAAGGTCAACATCAACAGGTGATTGCGTATGCTAGCCGTGTCCTCTCACCGGCTGAAAGTAAATATTCAGTGACTCACCTTGAAGCTCTGGCTGTTGTGTGGGCACTTAAACATTTTCGGGAAATCATTTTTGGTTATCCCATAACCATTTACACAGACCACACTGCAGTAACTCAACTTTTCCAGGGTAAAGGTAAAATCCTTTCAGGCCGTCTTGCTCGTTGGTATTTAACTATTCAGGAATTTAGTCCTACCATCAAGTACTTGCCAGGCAGAGCAAATGTTGCAGCAGACGCCCTTTCTCGCAATATCCCTGTTTCTGCAGTTGCTCAGGTTCATAATTTTTCTGCTGAAGAGCTCTCCAAGGCTCAGCGCCAGGATTCCTTATGGAAGGCTGTCGTCTATGCTCTCGAATCGGGTGACGAGTCTGCCTTACCTGCGCTGCCTGTTCCTTTTTCTCAGTTTCTACTGGAGAATGGCCTTCTGTGTCGTGTCGTCACTCTGGGTGAGGACACTGTGAAACAACTGGTCATTCCTTCGACTGAGGTAGAGACTGCTCTCAAACTTGTCCATGACATGCCTCAGGCAGGTCATCCTGGACGTGACAGAACCTTAACTGCCGCTCGTCGTAAGTATTATTGGCCGACGATGCGGATTGACATAGAGCGATATGTAGCCCAGTGCACTTCTTGCGCTCAGTTCAAAGGCTCTACCAAGACTGCTCCTATATTAGAGTATCCCTTGCCTGATGCTCCATTCCATACTGTAGGCATTGATCTCTTACAGCTCCCACGCAGTCATCAAGGATCGGCGTACGTGCTCGTCTGTGTAGACCATTTCAGCCGTTTTGTCGTGTTGGTGCCTTTGCCGAACAAAGCTGCTCAGACTGTGGCCCATGCTCTTGTCTCTCATCTAATTTGTCCTTATACCACCCCACATATCTTACTCTCAGATAATGGAACTGAATTTTCAAATCAGATACTCAAACAGATTTGTGACAAATTTAACATAAAGCAAACCTTCATTGCAGCTCATCACCCTGCCTCTAATGGTCTTGTTGAGAGGACTAATAAGAAAATTCTTGATGTCCTTCGCCACTTTGCAGGTGATTTTCATGATTCATGGGAAGATTGGCTTCCACATGTTGCTGCTAGTATTAATACTTCTCACTGTTCATCTACGGGGAAATCTCCATTTTTTGTTCTCTATGGGACTGATAAGCGTCTGCCCTATGATGTTTTGTTTGACTCCCCTAAACCTCTTTACAGTGATGATTATAATCAAGTGTTGCTCCATATGTTCCAGTCTATCCACCAGTCAGTACGTAAGAGACTTGCCGCTTCACGGGCTGAGATGATTCAGAAGCAACACCTCATTGCTACACCAGTCACCTTGACTGTGGGTGACCAAGTTATGAAGCGTTCCCCTGACCGTCAATGTAAACTTGCTCCTAAATTCATTGGCCCCTTTGTGATTACGGAACAGCTTCACGGCCATAAGTTTAAGATTCTGCATGTATTGTCAAAAGCAAGTGAAGTTGTGCATGCTGACAGGCTCAAAAAAGTTTGATGCCTTGTCTCCTTAGGCCTTTTTCTTCCTTTCTTTTTATAATTGTTGCTCGCCATGCTATGTTTGTGCTGGCTCTCCATTTTTTTTTTCTTTTAACATTTTCCCTTATTTTCACACTGTGAGGGCACAGTGAGGTGTGGCCGAGCCATGTTCTAGGCTAAGTATTAGATTAAGTAATGTTATTATTATTATTATTATTTATATAATTAAGTTAGTTAAACATCATATAATTATTAAGAATATATTTATGTTCAATAATATTGTAAGAACCATCGGCTAAGTTCGCCGCCATATTTGTAATAATCTCGTCATGTGGCAGACCGCTCTCGCCTCTTGCTGGCCACACACCCACTGACGTCTGGCTGCTGTATTCCCTGCCTAATACAGTCTACATCCCTTGGCCAGCGTTTATCTTGTCCAGCAACCACAACAGAGGGCCTCCTTGAGCTTCTCAAAGGCAACCTGAGTTTCCGCTGTCCACTCAAACTTGCGCCCCTTCTTCGTCAGGAGGTGCAGTGGTGCAGCAATCGTAGCGAAGCCTTTCACAAACCTGCGGTAGTATGAGCACAACCCGAGGAAGCTCCGCAGCTACTTCACGTTGGTGGGTGTCGGCCAGTCCCTTACCGCAGCCACCTTCTCAGGATCAGTGCGTACTCCATCCTCGCTCACGATGTGTCCCAAGTATTGGACCTCCTTTTGGAACAGACAGCATTTCTTCGGGCTGAGCTTAAGGTGTGCAGCTCTAAACCGGGCGAAAACCTCTGATAGCCTTTCCATTTCCTGTTCGAAGGTCTGGCCAAAGACAATCACGTCGTCGAGGTAGATGAGTGCCGTCTTCCAGTGAAATCCCTCCAGCACCCTCTCCATCAGCCGCTCGAACGTGGCCGGCGCGTTGCACAGGCCAAAGAGCATGGCCTTAAACTGCCACAGGCCTTGACCGTAGGAGAAGGCTGTTTTCTCTTTGTCCTGCTCCGCCATTTTGACTTGGTGATACCCAGACCTTCATATCCAGTGTTGAAAACCACTTGGAGCCCACCAAAGCGTCGAGCGTGTCGTCGATCCGTGGGAGTGGGTATGAATCCTTGATGGTGAGATCGTTGAGGGCTCGGTAGTCCACGCAGCACCTGAGGGAACCATCCTTTTTTCTGACGAGCACTACAGAAGACGCCCACGGGCTGCTGGACCGCTCGATTAAACCCTGTTGCCGGAGATCATCCATCACCTCATCCATCTCCTTGCGACGGGCTGGTGCCATCCTTCGAGGAGCTTGCTTCACTGGGCGGTGGCTACCTGTGTCGATGTGGTGCTCTACCAGGTCCGTACACCCCAAGTACAGGTCTCCTGTGGAAAACACATCTGCATTCCTCACGAGAAGCTCCACTTGGGGCTCCTCTAGACACTTGGAGCTCCTGTCAAACAGGTCGCGCAGGTAGTCGGGCAGCTCCTCCTGGGGCTTCGTCAGGGCTCTCCTGCAGACACAGCTTCTTGGTTTCTGGTCGATCTCTTGGCACAACCCCACCATGGTCCCTTGTTTTATTTTTTGGGGGCTGAAGGAGACATTGGCCACGACGACAGGCACTTCCGCTGCAGCAGGGTCTACCAAAGTACTGCCTACAATCACCCCGTTTTCTACCGGGCATCGACTTCCACTCTCTACCACACACAGGCTAGCCGGAGGAGCACCCGTAATTTGACAGGGTAACAGCATCTCCGACCTCGGAGGAATAATGGTGGTGCGCTTGACCGTCACTGGCAGGTCTTCCTTGTTCACAGTCGTCAGTGGCACCCTCCTTCCTCCTACAGTCAGCTGCTTAGCGCGGAAGTCCAGCTCGCACCTGTGGGAGACAAGATAATCCATACCTAGGATGCAGGGGTCGTCCATGTCGGCCACGTACACAGAGAGGAACTCTTCCTTTCCTCCGAGCTCAAACTTCACGTCCACTGGGCCTCTGAGCTCTGCGTAGTGTCCTGTGACTCCGCTCAGTCGATGCGGCGTCTTAGGAAGCCGACGATGACTCACCACGTCAGGCCGCACCAATGTGCGTTCCGAGCCTGTGTCGACGACCACAGGCCACAACTTGCCCTCCACTTGGCAGCTTGTCATGGTGGTTCTCCTGCACACTGATATCTTCGGGGCATGTACAGGACAGACTGGTCGTTGCCCCCGTGAACCAGTCCTTCTTAGTTTCCCGAGTGGTGGTCCCTCGTTGGGGGCACATTTTTCCGACACTCATTCTTCCAGTGCCCCTTTTCTCCACAGGTCCAGCACTTGGGTCCTTGTCTGGGCTTCTTCTTAGCGCCGCCTTCATATTCCTTCTTCCTCTTATAGCATTCGTTCTCCTTGTGCCCAACCTTCTCGCAGTACCAGCACGTTCCTTGGAACCTGTCTGTGTCACTGACAGCGCCCTTTCGTGCCCTAAAGCCAGAAGTCGAGTCGTCCCTGAAGCTTGACAAGCTAGACCTAACAAAGGACTCAAACTCCATGGCACGTGCCAGAGCTTCCTGCATTGATGTTGACTTAGCTTGGTTCACTTGTATCTTCAGCTGAGGGCTGTCCAGGGCATCGATGAATTGATCACGCAGCAAAACCGTCAGCAGGTCAGGGGTGGCACCTGGGTATGTCTTGTGCGCCATGCTCTCAAGGTCCTGAGCAAGTTCCTGAAGAGACTCGCCGCGCCTCCTGTTGCGGGTTCTGAACCTAACCCTGAAGAGCTCGTTCTAGTGCTTGGTCCCATATCGTTGCTCCAGCGCCTGTGCCAGCCCGCTGTAGCTGCCCTTTGTCGCATTGTCGAGCTGAGCAAGGACCTCCAGCGCCGCCCCTTTCAGGCTAGTGGCCAGCTGTACCGCGCACTCTTGGTCATCCCATCCGTTCCGAGCTGCCAACAGCTCAAACTGAGTGCGGTAAGCCTCCCAGGAGACCTTGCCATCAAACTCCTGAGGCTTCTTTCTAACAGGCGAACCCAGCAGACTCATGGGGCTGGCGGAACTTCTTGCGGGGATAAACTCAGGCGAAACAGGGCTCAAACTACCCCGGACTTGCGTAGGAGAAGCATCTTGGGTACAACTAGCCCCTGCAGGCACTGGCTGTCCGTTTCCAGCCAAGCAGTCTTCAAGGGCCTTCACTCTGTCACTTATTTCTAATATTTCTTTGTGTGTCGTCTCCCGTACCACCTCCATCTCTTGTTGAAGATTTGTGTGTTCTTTCTCCACTTCTATCAGGCGTTGTCCCAAGTTCGTGGTCACATCAGTCATTTCTCTTCGCACTGACTCACTTCCATCTTGTACTGCTTTTAGCTGTTGCTGTAATCCTGTGAAGCGATCTTGTAGCTGTTCTTTGAGTTCTTGGAGTGTTCCTTCTTGTTGTTGCTGTGCTCTTTCTTGTTGTTCTTTGAGTTCTTCGTGTGCTTTTTCTTGTTGTTCTTTGAGTTCTTGGTGTGCTCTTTCTTGTTGTTCTTTGAGTTCTTGGAGTGTTCTTTCTTGTTGTTACTGTGCTCTTTCTTGTGTCTCCCCCTGTAGTCTCAAGGCTTCCAAAAGTTCAGTCAACATGTCGTCCCTCTGGGCAGCTTGGGAACGAGTCTCCGTGGCGAAAAAACAAATGGCTACACTCCTGATGCCAATGTTATGACGGACGTGTTACTTGGGTTCCGTGTCACCGTCAGGAGACTCCGTGGGAAGGAGATATGTAAACAATTTGCACAGTTTCTGTAGTTTAATGTTCTTCCTTGGTAGTACACTTCACTCTGACTCTTCACTTACCACTAACTTACTATGACTGGGACTGCCCTCCTCTCGCCCTCTTCTCCTATATATATCCAGAACAGTACAGTCTAGAATGTTACAGTATATTTTAGATCATACAAGAACATGTAGCAAAAGTATGTGCGGGTTGGCAACACTTCCCGCCTTGCGCCTGGCCGCGCCCCGCGGGGCGCGGACGAGGCTTTGCTCCCCGCCCCCTTGCTCGCTCTTCCCGGAGCCTTCTAGAGCCCCATGGACGCCGGGGGAAGCTTCCAGCACAACAATACTATACACCCGCAGCATAGTCTGAGTCGACGGCCAGCACACCAGCAGCCCATTAACTTAAGTATATATCTTACTAGGAGGCCTCGTTAGTTTGTGTATACTGGACAGGGTGGCCAGCTGCGGCATACTGTGGCATACAACATACCTACTGGTGACTCGCCATCTATGTTTTTCTATTACACTTGTCTACCTGTAACACGGCTCCCTTAGGGGTATACAGTTACGACAAAGTGATGGTGCCGTGACCAGGATGCGTAAAGTAAAGTAACAGTGAAAATACCTAGGTAATTATGTGGAGTGGTGCGCCGGCGTTAGCAGCGAACGAGCGAGTTTTTTGGGGGGTTGTTGGTCATGCCGGGTGATGTCGCCGCAATATTTTTTTCATTCCTATGTGTCTCTTGGTGTACAATACACGTATCAGTGCCGACCTATTTTTGTGTAAGTTAAGGGAAAGCCAAGGTAAGCACCACTGAGGGAGATTCGTTATGGGGATTGGCGTGCGTATCAACCTGCGTAGTACCCGGGCCATTAACCACCCACCCCGGCAGAAGTTAGCTTGGCAGTTGACTCGCGGGGGTTAAATGACTAGTCATCTTATATGCCGGTGTGTGTCTAAAAGTAAAAGAAAAAGTAAAGTGAAACTTAAAGAAATGAAACCTCAATAGTTCTTAACATTTAATTTTGTGTATCTTTGTGGTAGTGGGCACTCAAAAGTAAAGAGTAAAGTTAAAGAAAGTAAAGCAAAAAGTAAAGAGAAAGTATAATGAAAGTAAGAGAAATTAAAGTATCTGCACAGGCTTTAAGGATTTCAAGTGAAGTAATTGAAGTAAAGAAATTTAATAGTAACATGGTGAAAGTTAAAGTGTAAGTTGAAAGTTTATAATAAGTTTTATTGAATTTTAACAATTATTTTGCCTTCCAGCGTCAGTGACTACCATTCCTTAACTTATTGCTTTTGTTGATAGCATATTACTTTTATTTACTACATAGTGCTTTTATTTATGGTAAATTAGCAAGAATCATCACCAACATGGCAGACCTTAAGAAATTAAAGAGACTGAGAGCCGGAAGTAAGTCTGCCTGTACCAAGTTATTGAATTCTTGTGTAGACATATTGAACGGTAACGATGAAATACAAATGACGTGTTTGCAGCGTCGATTAACAGCCTCATTAGAGAAAGTGAAGGATTATGACCGGCAAATACTTGAACTTTTGGATGATGAGGAAGGAATAGAAGAGGAAATGCAACAACAGAGCGAGTATGAAGGCTCTGTTGAGGATGATCTAACTAAATTGAAGATCGCAATAACCAAATTAAAGCACGAAGATGGTAACAATGCAGTTGAGCGTAAAGAGATTAAATTACCAACCTTGAACTTAACTACCTTCGAGGGCGATCCTAGAACCTGGACTGGATTTGGGGAATTATTTAAGTGCGCAGTACATGACAGAAAAGAACTTACAGATGTACATGAGTTTACCTACCTGAGAGGACAGATGAAAGGACACCCTTTAACATTAATAAGTGGGTTTAGCATTGAAGGAGTCAGTTATGAGCCTGCGGTACGATTATTAAAAGACACGTACGGAAGGGAAGATCAGATCAAAGCAGCGCACATTAGCAGTTTTTATAACCTAGTGGCTCCAGCTTATGAGATCAATGAACTTAAACGCTTCCATGCTGCCTTTGGGTGTGCAATTAAGTCCATCAACACTTCAGGGGTCACCTTATCTGAATTTTTGTGCTGCCATTTTAACCCAGAAGTTACCAGCTCCCTTAGGGGAAAATATCCGTCGTGAATTGAAAGAGCAGACTTAAACCAATTCACAGAAGCATTTTTAAGAGAAATGCAAACCTTAGAAGCTAGTGACAAAGTACCAAGTCATGAGAAAGAATCGGTTGCCACTGCAGCATTTTCAGTCCAGCAAAGAAACCCTAAGACACCCTACGAACAGAGGGAGACACAGTAAACCGAACCCCGCTGCAAACAACCCTAAGACGTGTAGGTTATGTAATAATCCTTAGCACTTTGGTACAGATGTGATAGATATAAGGATGGTATGGGCAAAATAAATACAGCCAAGGAATTGCATCTCTGTACTGGTTGCTTGAGCGTAGACCATGGCAAGAAAGGTTGTAGTAACCCTAAGGTATGGCCATGTGCTACCTGCCATAAGAAACATTATGCTGTGCTGTGTCCTATTAATAGACAGGACCGTAGGCCACTTAAAGCAGAGAGTAAAGAGTCCAAGGAGACTTCTACCACCTTAACATCATTGTCAGGAAAGACCACAGTAGTTTTACCAACTATAGATACCCTTGTATACCAAGGACAATAAGGTCCTGAAAACTCGAGCCTTATTAGACCAGTGTTCACAGAGATCATTTGTATCCCGATCTTGTTTGGACAGGTTTAAGTATATAGTGATAGGAAAGGTTCAGTTACAGTTACAGGGATTCACAGGAAGTAGTGAAAGGAAAGAGTATGAAGTTGTGGCACTGAAATTCCAGCATAAGGCTAGAAAGAGAACCTTAAATGTGGTAGTAATAGATCAGTTGCCTACCTATAAGAGTCCGGTGGGTCTGGATGGTATACAGGGACGGTTGGTAAGTAAGGCTTATAGATTGGCAGATCCCTTTATGGATGATAATGGTGGGATAAGCCTGCTAATAGGGGCAGACCACTATTATGATATAGTGCATTCTGGATAAGTCCGAGAGGAGGGCATAGTACTGCTGCCCACCATCAACGGTTATGCCATAAGTGGTCAGTATGATGCACCTGATAGTGGAGCTAATGTAGAGGTGGTTACCATACTTAAAGTGGCAATACACCCAATTGAGATGCACCTTGGCAAAGACCCTACGCCCAGAGTTAAAAGACTTAACTGCTCTCTGGGAATTAGCTCACGTGGGGATAAAGTCAGATGATATGAGTAACAGATCTTTGAAGAGACAGTAAAATATTCCTCTGAGGAAAATAGGTACACTGTAAACTTACCCTGGAATGAGAAAAAAACAACTGCTGCCTGCAAATTTCAAGTTAGCCTTAGGCCGCCTTAGAGGGTTACAAAGAAAGTTTATTAAAGATCCTGAATATTGTGACAAATACTCCAAGGTTCTACAAGAGCAAGAGAAGAGAGGATTTATTGAGAGGGTTAAGACTGCAGAATTAAGTGGTAATCCATGTCACTACTTGCCTCATAAAGGAGTGAAGAAAGTGTAACCACTCCAGTAAGAGTAGTGTATGACTGTTCAGCAAAAACCAGTCCCCAAGATCTTAGTCTGAACGATTGTCTCTTCACGGGACCCACTTTAGTAAATGACCTGACTGAGATCTTACTAAGGTTCAGACTACACAAGTATGCCTGGGTTAGTGACATAGAAAAAGCCTACTTGATGGTGAAGCTAGCTGAGGAAGATAAGGATAGTACCAGGTTCTTGTGGCCTGAAGATCCTCTTAACATCGATAGTGACTTCATCATTTACAGGTTCAAGGTAGTGCTTTTTGGGGCAACATGCTCCCAATTTCTTCTAAATGCCACCATCCGGAGACATTTAGAGAACGTTAAAGAACGACAGGGAATAAAGGACCTGCAAAGAGGACTGTACATTGACAACTTGCAGGGGACAGGCAATAACTATAGTGTAGTGAAAGAACAGTGTGAGTTAGCTAATGGGATCTTTGCTAAAGCTCATCTTTATCTAAGAGAGTGGATTTCTAATTCTGTACCACTGCAGAAGGAATTAAAAACAAAGGGTATAGCAGCAGTGGATCAAACTAGAGTCAAAACCCTGGGAGTGTTCAGGGAAACAGAAAGGGATCTGTTAGCTATCCAGATCAAAAGCCATGAAGGTGAGGTGCTAACAAAGAGAGAGGCATTAAGTATAACAGGAAGTGTCTTTGACCCTCTAGGTGTAGTTCTACCTGTTACCATCAGGGCTAGGCTATTCGTCCAACAGCTATGGAAGATCCAGTGTGGGTGGGATGAAGAAATCCTAGTAGAGAAGCAGGGAGAGTGGAAAAGTCTATATAAAGATGTACAGGGTTGTTTGCAAGTAAAGTTCCCCAGACAGGTATGTGATGGGGTGATAACACAGTTGCATGTATTCAGTGACGCTAGTACCAAGGCCTATGGGGCTGCGGCCTATTTATGTGATAATAGTGATAGTAAGTTAGTAATGGCCAAAGATAAAGTAGCCCCAATTAAAACTCTGGCAGTACCTAAGTTAGAGTTGACGACTGTAGTGTTAGCAGCCAGGTTAGCTAAGTTTGTAAAAGAGGCGTACACAGAGGAATTGACTATAGAAGAGACACATTTATGGTGTGATAGTCAGATCGCCTTAGCTTGGCTCTCCAGTAGTAAAGAACTGACTTCTTATGTACAAAATAGAGTAGATGAGATTAAGGGGTTGGTCCCAGAAGCTCGGTTACATTACATCGTTACTGGGGATAATCCTAGTGACCTGCTTACTAGAGTTATTACTGCGACAGCCTTAGTTCAGTCATCGTTGTGGTGTAAAGGACCTCAATGGTTGCCTCACAGGGATTCTTGGCCAGTATCAGCTAGGATCTCAGATGTTTTAGTAAGTGAACAGGTGGTCGTGTCTGCAGGTATAGCGCCCTCCGAGAAAAAAGTTGAGCTGACTCTACTTAATTGGGAGAGGTTTAGCAATTTCGGTAGACTAGTTAGAGTCATGGCGTGGATTCTCAGGTTTGTAACTAAATGTAAGAAAGTAAGTAATGTAACTACCTCATATTTAAATGTAAAGGAACTCAGAGTAGCAGAAATGAAAGTAACAGCCTTGGTGCAAGAATAAGTATTTCCTGTAGAGTACAAGCAACTAGACAGTAAGGATAAACAGAAACCTACACCTTTGATGTATCGGTTGGGTTTGTACAAAGAGGGAGATGTAATAAGGTGTAGGAGTAGATTACAGAGAGCTCTAGTTAGCGAGCAGACAAAGAACCCTATTCTTCTTCCTAAAAAGCATAAAGTGACAGAGATGCTGGTAGAATACACTCATAGGATGTGTCCGCATTATGGAGTTGGATTCGTAATGGCTTATTTAAGGCATAAATACTGGATCCCTAAAATGAGACAGGTGGTAAAGGGGGTTCAGAGTAAATGCATGATATGCAAGAAGTTACAAGGTAAAAGGTATGCCGAAGTGCCTGATCCTTCCCTGCCTGATATTAGAGTTCAACACTTAGCACCATTCCAAGTAACTGGTATAGATTATACGGGTGCCATTAACATCAAAGATGAAAGGAACGTACTGAGCAAAATATACATTGTATTGTTCACCTGTGCAGTGACTCGAGCTATACATTTAGAATTGGTGAACAATCTGTCTTGTGACTCCTTCATACACCCCTTCAGGAGGTTTTGTAGTAGAAAAGGTTTTCCTTAACTCATGTTTAGTGACAACGCTTCTACCTTCAAAAGTGGGTCCAAGGTCTTGTTGGATTTAATCAAGGATGATAAGGTCATCACCAACTTGTCGGAAATGAAGTGCGAATGGCGATTTATTCCAGTACGGGCGCCGTGGTATGGAGCTATTTGGGAAAGATGTATAGGCATCATAAAGTCCGGCATGAAGAAAGTACTAGGTAGAGCTTTAGTAACTAAAGAGGAATTGAATACAGTTCTACTAGAGTTAGAGGCCGCAGTGAATGACCGGCCTTTAGGTTACGCCAGTGGGGACTTGGATGAACCCAAACCCATAGCTCCTTCTCAGTTGTTATATGGACGTCAATTGATACCATTTCCTGGACATGTAGTTGATGTGGAGGAGCTTAATGACCCAACCTTGTTTGACAATGCTCGTGTGACCCGGCGTATGCAATATGTTTCTAAGTTGTCTAACGACTTATGGAAACGATGGGCAAGTGAATATTTATTGTCTAAGATAATCTAACAAGAATAGATTGGCCAGATCGGGTAATGTATGGCCCAGCGTCGGAAACGTGGTACTCATGCATGATGAAGGCCCACGATTGTTTTGGCGTCTGGGTAAGGTCACCAAATTATTGAGAGGTAAAGATCCATTTTGCCGGGTAGTCGAAGTACAAACTGATAAAGGAACAACCATCCGTTCGATTAAGACCCTTTATCCGCTAGAGATTGATGTGGGTGAGGTCAGTTCGCTCGAGCAGGTTGATGCGTCATCGACATGTCCCGGAACAGGCCAGATGGACATAGCCGGTAACGTGGTTAAGTCACGTACGACTCGTCCCTCTGCCCTTCGGTCCTCTCAGTTGTGGCGAGCCTTGGCTCAAGAAGGTAGAATCTAACCTCTTCCTTTTTTTGGGGGGAGCATATCATAACTATACGTGCATAATCGTATAGGTATGATAGGTTGTACATATTGTATATAATAATGGTAAGAAGGGAATTGGCAATAGTGGTTAGTCAAATACCATAATTTATTAAAGGGTGAAACGGGTTCGACGCAGTGGGTTCTGCGTGTTCGTAAAATTTGAGAAGGGAGGCGCCCGATACCCACACGGTTTAAGACCTCTTCTATTTACAAGAATCCATTTTAGATCACTGATCTGGCCGGAGAACCCGTGTTCTATTTACCACCGAGATCTGGATTCTCGTGATCTGGTGGATCCGGATCCTGATCTGCCTGATCCAGACCCAGAGGTGGGTTGTAGCCAAGACCAAGACCAACGGGACTCTCCATCGGGTCACCAGTACAGCAAGAGCAAGAGCAAGAGCCCACAGTCCAGCTTCCACACGTGTACGTGCAGCATCTCCTCCGACCTTATTTCCAGTGTACTACCCAAGAGCGCCTCCCATAATGAATAGGCAGCATATAATAAGGTAAGATGATGTTGCAGAAATGGTTTTGTTGGCAGAAAAGATGTAAAAAGTATTAAACAACAAAATTGTGGGAGATATACAGGCCACACCAAGCCTCCCTGTTATGACTTGGGTTTAGTGACATTAGTATTACAATATTACTACTTATTGCGTCTTTTAATCTTCCATAGGTACGCATGTGGAGAGTGCAGCCTGGTTTTTGACCATTTTGACCAGTTGCTGGAGCATCACAACGCAGGTCATGCTGCAGCTCCAGAACAAGCTCCAGGTATATTATTTATTTATTTTTTTGGTTTATAGATTTTTATCAAAGTCAAGCATATAATTTTAAAGGATAGAATTTTTAGCTGGTCTATTCTGATCGGTTTTGAATGAATCTGACAATTGCTTTTCTTTAAAATATATTTTCCCCTACCCCCATCCACTGAAATGTAGTAATTTTTAAGGATAACTTATTCTAAAGTGATGTAAAACAAATCGACATCAATCATTTAAAAACTTTATCCTTGCAAATAACAAAGTGAATCAACAGAATGATTCAGGGTATGGAGATTGCAAGGGGGACCCTAGGCGCTGGCAGGCATGAGGCCAGGCAACTGTGTACATATGCCACATTGTGTTTACCTCTCTAAGGGACTGTAAACTAAGCTAAGGTACCCTAACGAAGCCTGATCTTCATAATGACGCGCTTTAATATGCTATTGCCAGCGGGGCACAGTTAGGGTAGTTTCGGTTTCTTACGGGATGAAGTGTTAGCTTTGTTTGGTTACTTTAGCTGAGCTTTAAAGAAATACACCAAAAATTAAATAAATTTCCAATTCATTATATGTAGTGCAGCGACTTGACTGATGGTCTAGCCTCCCACAGCGAGTCACCCGAGGAATTAGCACCATGATAGTATACGTCCTGATTAGTTTCGTATTATGTCTGAAATGAGTACTTTTTCCCTGGGCGAGGGGGTGTAAAATGCTGGTGGCCAAGAAACCAAATATCAGACTCAGTTAACTTGTATAAATTTACCAAGAAAAAACGGAGTCAAAATCTTTAGTAATTAGAATATCAAATATCTATTACAAGTAACATATCATTGTTGATACTGCCATGGTTTTCAATGCTACTTCTGAAGGAGAAATTTTCCTGCGAGTTATTAATGTAACCTGCATTCTTTCTTAACGGTATGTCTTTCATAGTTGTAATTCGACAGCTTTCCTCTCCCAGTGCTAGGCTTAAACAGGACCTGGAATGCAGACCTGAACAATCCTGCCAGTACCAACCCGGGGAAAGATGGAGTGTGGTTGCCCGCTGTGGTTGACCTTTTCCTTCAATTAGTTAATGCTAATTTTAAGAAATTGCAGGACAAAATAACCAAAAAAAAATGCATATGGAAAGCGATTGCATTAGAGTTAAATAGTAAGGTATAGTATCAGACCACTGCTTTACTGTGGAATCAATTTCTGTATGGTGTTTGACATATATTTAGTAGAGATATAATTTTAATTATCTATTTTTGTTCTTATGTTGATCCAGTTGTGTGACTAAAGTAACAATCTTTTGAAATTGGTAATGTGAAGGCTATTGGAGCTAAGTTTTAAGAAGTATAGGTCGGTAGAGTAGTCCAAAATTTATAGTCAGTGCTCTCTTAAGTTTCTTATTTAGGACTATTTAGTTACAGTTTTCAGTAACTTATCATTTCACAGAGAAATATGAGACCCCACAGCTCCGCAGCAACATTTCATGTGTGTAACTTAGATATACAGTTTCAGATGAACTTCACCCCAGACCAGTGAAACTCCAAGTGGAGGAATCTACTGAGGGCCTACACATTTTTTTTTTTTATACTAGTAAAACAACTGGTGCCGCAGCTCTGCCAATACCTCCCTACTATAATGAAATTCATGGATTGGTTCGTGACAGCCATTATGTGAATACGTCAAATACTCTGATCTTGGACAGCGGTGCACGTGAGGTACTGTAACATTTATTGCCACTCACTTATTACCTGCTACAATCCCCTTGCACTACTACTCTAATGCTGACACCCACTCTCCTTGATCATTAACTTCTAACAGTGATGTTTTCCTCTTTCTTCATGATTGTCCAAGATACTTCCTTTGTTGTTTGGCTAATTAGCTTCACCCTCTACAAAGCGATCAATTTTTCCCCTAACAGACTCCGACTGCTCAGAGGCTCAGCTCAGAGGCAACTGGTGGTATGCCGGCGCTACCTGAGGGGGTTCCTGGGCCCTCCAGCCGTGTACCAGAAGGTGAGGCAGCCGCAACCAGACCGACTGGGTGCCAAGTAGATGGCACTGAAGAAACGGTAGCAGGAAGAAGCACGCAGCGGCAGGATGTACAAGTCAGGCTAACACCAGCCTCACACAACGCCCAGACAAGGGCATTAATGCTGCGCCATGCTGAGGCACTCGAAGGGGTGCTGAAGTTAATGACGGAACAGGAAGAAAATCAGAAAGAATTTAGAAAAAGACAGCTTGTAAATGATCAAGCATTGATGAAAGAGCTGCAGCGATTTAACAACATTATGGATGCCAAAAGGTCGTCAAAGAGGCGTAGAGACAGTGATTCTGAATAAAGGCATAATGTTGAAATAATTGTTTTTTCCATTCCTTTCATATATTTTTAAGTCATGTACTAGTATCTAATTAATTCTGGTTAGATGTTAAAGGAGACCAACAGTGAATGAGACAATTATTTTATTTATAATGTATTCACAAGTAAAAAAGTAACTATTTGGACACCAACTCCTTGCTCGCATGAAAGCCAGGAATAAAAGAAAATATCAATTTTAAACTATCAACTAAACCTCTGGAAGTATGTACATAAAAGTCAGCATATACCCTTGTAAGACAATCCAGGCTTCTCTTTGTTTACACTATGGTATTTCCATTTGAAACAGGCAAGTTGGGTGTTGGCCACTGCGGGAATACTATAAGGGAACTTCATAGGAATGAGTCAACTAATAAAATCAATGGTTCCATTTTCATGCCCCTATAATACAAAGTTGAGACTATAAAACGCTTTCATTCGCCCAATGTAGAAGGTACCATGTATGATTATTAAGCCAAAAAGTTACCCCAAGTTGTTTAATGAGCAAAGGCTAGTGATCATCTGTGTATGGAATTATGAGAGCATGGAGCATATAGCTCTTTGTTTTGCGGCAGCATTTGGATTGGCATTGGAGTCAACTAGTATAGAGTCTGATGGAGATGCATTAGGTGAGTCCATGGTGCTTGCTTCTTGAAGGTAATCAGGAAATTTTAAAGCTACATTGTGTAGGATGCAGCACGCAGCAATGATAGGTGCAGCTTTCTCAAAGTTGACCTCTAATTTTGCAAGACACCTGAATCTGTTTTTCAAGAACCCAAATGTGTTTTCAATAAAACATTTAGTCTTTGAATGGTTATGGTTATAAATTACTTGTGCCTGGGTTAAATTTCCATGGTCCTTATATGGTACCATCAATCCAGCCTGCAAAGTGAAAGCTGAATCACCAACTATATGCAAACTATTTTGGGGGAAATACTGATTTGGTAAGGATGCCACTTTATCTGCCATTGAGCTTAAAGATAAACACCTTTGGTCATGAATGCTACCAGCAAAACATGTTGCAATCCAAGTGAACTTCTTCCTAGCATCACAAACAGCTAGTAACGTGACTGTATGTTGCATTGTCCTGTCAAGATACTCATTATGTCTGTTGGCCGGAGGACATATTTTAATGTGTGTGCCATCAATACTTCCCAAAACCCCAGGAAATCCAGCTATAGCCCTAAATTCTTGCTCTGTCATGTCAAAGTTGGTTGGCCACTCGATAAAGTGTGTTAACAAGGCACAACTTTTTTTTATCATGCTGAGTACAATTTTGTGTGTGACACTGATAGACAGGTTGAACTGAATTGAAGTCTCTCTGAATGTTGTCTTATTGGCCAAAAACCAAAGGGTAACTTGAAGCGACTCGTTCAGTGTGATGTTCTTCTTCCCTCTCTTGTGAACGACAACCTCTTGGTGTGGAAGGAGACTGCGCAGGTAGTTGAAGGCTGTTTTGGACAGTCTCAGCTGTTGAAAAAAGGCGAGATCGTCCATCTCTTCGAGCGTGGCAGAGAACGTGGAGTCGTGTCTTCCATGAAGTCTAAAAAGAGGAACAGAAAAGTGTCTTAGCATATTGTGGCTGGCAGGGTCGATAACATTACCTTTTCCGACAAGAGTGAGGATGACGATTTATCGGATATTGCAACTAATGCCATTAAAATAAACACTTTTATTAACATGGCATTATCTCATTTCCTACTTAACTAACTGTTCTTCTGTTACCATATTATAGTTTCTACAACTAATTATGCAGCAATAGGTTACCGAATTTAGCCTCCAAACCTAACCTAACAAACCTAACAAAACCCTGTCCCCTTCCCGCTTTGGCCATGCTTAACTAAAATTTTTAAGTTTCCTTAATTTTTTTTACCATCTCACTACTATTTTTTTTTGACCAACTCAGTAAACACTGGTGTCTACTTAAATTTTTTACCAACTCGCCGAGAATTTTTGACCAACTCAGAACAAACATTGGGGGCCCCCACCCCCCACCACCTGCTCGGGCCATCCCAGGTGGTAGCTATACTTATTTCCTATTTTCAACAATAAAAGAAATGGTCCTTGAATTTGCTTTAAAAAGCGTTTCAATGATTGCTGAACGTTTGTAGAAACGTTAAAAGAGCTAGTGATGTTTCATCAGGTCGATAATGAAATACTGGCAAGTTAATAAAACGAATCTTAACTCTTATATGAAAACAGAGGTGTACTTCGTGAGGTAGGAATTGAGCTACGGGGCCGTTAATATATCCAGTTTTCATATCTCCATCTGATAAATCATTTGAGAGCATCACACACACTCCTGATGATAAGTTTCTTACCTCCTTGTATCTGCCAGGACTTGCTGCATGCAGTTGACCGAGCCAAGGATTGCCGGTAGAACGTCCTTGTCACTATCTTGGCTTCTTCTATCTTTCATCCGGTCAAAGAAAGCTTGGAGCAGTCGCGGTATGCACGGATCCTGCCCTGCCATTGTGTGTGTGTGTGTGTGCGCGCACGCTTTGTTTTGATCTGTCGCTCTTCCAGAGGCGTTCTATTTACCCAGAGCGAATCCAGATCAGATTCAGATCCGGGCCAGTGATCCAGAGCTGATCAGTGTTCTAAATAGAAGAGGTCTTTAGTTATCCACTGACCACCATAAGTGATAAACACACCGCTCTCGCTGCTCGCGTCAACACACCATCCACTATCAACTACTATACACCAGCAGCATAGTCTGAGTCGCCGGCCAGCACACCAGCAGCCCATTAACTTAAGTATATATCTTACTAGGAGGCCTCTTTAGTTTGTGTATACTGGACAGGGTGGCCAGCTGCGGCATACTGTGGCATACAACATACCTACTGGTGAGTCGCCATCTATGTTTTTCTATTACACTTGTCTACCTGTAACACGGCTCCCTTAAGAGTATACAGTTACGACAGCAGCCTACCTCTGATAAACCAAAAACCCCATATGAAACTTTGGTTCCGATGATCCCCAGGGCACGATGCACTACATTTTGAGGTGTGACCCAACTGTAAGAGAGCTGATTCACAAGAATCACGACAAGCTAAAATTAGAATGGGGAATATACGCAGTGAGAGACAGATACCATGCAATTATATGCTATCACTTGAGGCCAACTGTACTGCCAAGACCAATGGAGATGCCCCAAATTGTTTCAAATGCGCTGGCAATCATAAATCACAGGAGTGCACCATGGCTGAGAAGAAATGCATAAATTGTGTGAGATACAAGAAGCCTGAAATCAACCACTCAGCGAATGACCAGTGTTGTGTAGTTCTCCAGATGAAATTGAGAGAATTCGTAACATGACCGATCATGGCTATTAATTAGTGTCTGTACTCAAAGATAAATTGTGTGTGATGAATGTTCAGTGTGCTGGAAATAATTGTTGAATATTTAATTGTGATACTGTAGGTAATGAAAATAGAGGACTTGAACACTGAACTAGTTGTTATATGTGATATTATTCGTAAAAGAAATTAAGACACTCACTCACTCACTACAATGTTTGAGAATAAGTGCATCGAAGACTATTATTGAGGCTAACGTTGAAATTGTTGACGGCCCTCGTAGAACGCTGCATCAGCGGCGGAGCAGGGCCTGAAACCTCATCAACAATAAACGGTAAACGGTAAGGTAAAACATTACCGCGAAAGGCCAGAAACATATCAGTCTCGTACTTTTAAAGGTAATTCAGCTACAACTACCATTTTCTCAGGGTTAGATGACCACATGACAACGATGACACCTACCAAATTCCATCGAGATACGTCTAATACTTTATGAGATATGGGATAATATTACGCTAATTTCTCAGGAATCTCCTTTTGGAGGTTTTATAAATTAATCGGAAATTTATTTATTTACCAAACTGCACATTTTTTCAATACTTCTTATTCAGCCTATTCCCTAACTCTTCCTTATTCTGAAATTTAAGATAAAGAATTTTAAGTATTTTATTTTTTAACTTATAAAAAAAATGTACCCCTTTTTTTCAAAAAAATATATATAAAAGATAGAAAAAAAACTGAAAATCTCACATTCTGAAATAAGAACATTATTAAAAATAGGTTGAATTTTAAAGCTAAGTAAAGTTGAACTGCATTATGCTCCATATTAAAAAGTAGTAGGCTTATACATTAACATGTGTTTCAATGAAGTGAGACGCCTATTAAGAGGATCAGATAGTGTTTAAGAGGCTCAGATAGGGTTAAGGGGATCACATTGTGTTTAAGGGAACCAGATTGTGTTAAGATAGCCAAATTTCATCTCATTCAGGTACATTAACTGACATATGGCTCTCCAAGTGTCTATACATAAGGACTTTTATGTGTTGCATGTAAATAACATTAATAATATTCAAAATAGTCTAACATAACATTCAACAGTTATTATTTACTCTTTCATGTTATCTTAAATAATAATTGTTATTTACATACAATACATTATTAAGATGCCCAAACACCCTCTCTCTCTCTCTCTCTCTCTCTCTCTCTCTCTCTCTCTCTCTCTCTCTCTCTCTCTCTCTCTCTCCGTGCGACGTCAGTGGCCTCAAAGGGCACACGACGTTGGGGTGTGTGTAAATAAGGACTGGTGAGGCGGTGTTAGGGGACTGGGAATGGAAAGGAAAGGAAAAACAGGGAAAATAAGAGGAATATAACTGGTGCCTCACGGTTTGTGTGGGGTCCTCTGTGAAGGTCTCCCTGCTGTGACTGGCTGTGGCTGTGGGTATCCTGCCTGTGTGGTGAGGCGCCCCTGGGCTGGTGTGTGTGTGGGGAAGAACAGCTGGTGGTAGTGGAGGTAAGGGTGGCCTTGCGCCCTGTGGGCTACGGTGGGGGCGTGGCGGGCAGCGTCTGCACAGCTCTGTCCTGAACAGGGGTGCTGTGCAGGGAGTCCAGCTGGTCCTGGCAGCTGGACAGCTGCAGCAGCAGGTGGTGGTTCTGCTGCAGCAGCGTCCGCCACTCAGCGGCCTACAGCGGCTGCTGGTGCTGCTGCTAGGCAGGTTGGTGGAAGCCATCAGCATCAGTCATAGACAAATGGAAGAGCTCACTGTGTCAGATAATAAGTGCGACTAGTAAGGAAGCATTTATGAATTTATTGACTGCATGTATTTAGTGACTGTTTGGGTTACAGTTAGGTAAGGTTAAGGATCTCTCCAAGCACACAACAGCCGGCGACCTAGGGTATAAATCAATAAAGAATGAGGTCACTTTGTTGTATAGAAAGTCTCATTAGTAAGGACGCAAATATGATTTTTCTGAGGCAAGATGTATGGTAGTTGTACAGGGTTTTGTTATGTTAGGTTAAGTTTAGGGCATCTTCAAACACATGACAGCAAGCAACTTCAGGTAAAATTCAACAAAGAAGGACTTGAGTGTGTTATATAGAGTCTCATTAGTAAGGGGGTATTTCTAGGTTAGGTTTCTATGGTATATTCAAACACAAGATAGCCAGAAACTCATAGCATAAATTAACTAAGAAAGACTTCCTTTTGTTAGATAATAAGTATCATTACTGAGGAAGCATATATGATTTTTCTGAGTAAATACGTATGGTAACTGTTCAGGGTTTTGTTAAGTTAGCATACGTTTAGAGAATTTTCAGACACATGATAGGCGGCAAAATTATGGCATAAGTTAACAAAGGAAGAACTCATTATGCTATAAAGAAAGTATCATTTAGTAAGGAAAAAATATGAGTTTTCCGAGTCAAGTCGTATGGCAACTGTTAAGGGTTTTGTTAGATTAGGTGGTTATGTTTAGGAAATTTTCAAACACATGATACCAGAAACCTATAGCAAAAGTTAAGAAAGAAAGCCTTCACTTTGCTAAATAGAAAGTCTCATATGTAAGGAAGCATAGGTGAGTTTTTTTTTTTCTGAGTAAAGACAAACGTTAACTTTTTTGTGGTTTTGTTGGGCCAACAACTTGTAGCATAGCATAAATCAACAAGGAAAGACCTCACTTTTTTTTCTGAGATCAATTTCGGGTGGACTTTCATTTCTTTATTAAAAATACTATAACAAAGTATGTGGCCAACCTGTCTGGCTGTGTTGGCGGGTTGTGTGGCTGGACACTACACGCACCCACCCCCGGCTGACTGGTCGGTGACGGCTTGGCGCGGTGTGTACCATACCGACCGGATCTGTGGGGACCAGTCAGGAAGGACTAAACACACACACACACACACACACACACACACACACACACACACACAAGAGTGACAAACAAAATACAGGAGAGGGACGGATGGGTTGGTTGGGTTTACTTGGACCTGGATAAGGCGTTCGGCAAAGTTCCACGTACAAGACTACTATGGAAGCTGGAGAATAAAGGAGGTTTGAAAGGGAAAATTATGAACTGGATGGAAAGCTAAGTAAGGGGAAGAGAGATGAGAACAGTGGTAAAGGACACGAAATCGGAATGGAGAACTGTAGAGTGTGGAGTGCCTCACGGATCGGTATTGGCACCTGTACTCTTCCTAGTATATTTAAATGATATGCCGGAGGGAGTAAACAGTTATATGAGCCTGTTTGCAGACGATGTAAAATTGATAAGACATATGAGAAACAGTAAAGACTGTGAAATTCTGCAAGATAACCTGAACAAGATTTGGAAATGGAGTATTAAATGGGAGATGGAATTCAATGTGAAGAAAAGTCATGCAATGGAAATAGGAAAGAGTAAAGGGAAACCAGCATGGACATATAAAATGGGAGATGGAGAAATAGTAAAGAAAATTCAGGAAGAGAGAGATCTGGGAGTGCCAATAAAATATAATCTACAGCTTGGGAGTCATCAAAATAGGATATTCTCTGATACGCATAAAATGGTGAGAAATATAGGATTAGCATTCAACTACATAGATAAGGATATGATGAAAAAGTTAATAATCACTATGATTTGACCAAAATTGGAATATGCGGAGGCGGTTTGGTCTTCCCATAAGAAGAAACACATAAAAAATAGAGAATACAAAGAATGTCAACAAAAATGGTTCCAGAACTGGAGGGATTGACATATGAAGAATAATTAAAGGAGATGGACCCACCGACACTGGAACAAAGGAGATAAAGGGGAGACCTAATACAAATTTATAAATTATTGAGCAAAATAGAAAATGTAAATTTTGTTTTGTACAGCAGATGAGTCAGTTCAAGGGCATAAAAAAGGAAACAAATGTGAAAAAAAGGCCCGCTACTCACTGCTCCTAAAAAGAGTTAAAGGAGTGGCCGAAAGATGGATCAATTTCGGGAGGAGAGGTGTCCTGATACCCTCCTCTTGAAAGAGTTTAAGTCGTAGGCAGGAGGGAATACTGGTGAAGGAAGGTTGCTCCAGAGTTTACCAGCGTGAAGGATGAAAGAGTGAAGATGCTGGTTAACTCTTGCGTAAGGGATTTGGACAGTAAAGGGATGAGCTTGAGTAGACAGTCGTGTGTGGCTAGGCCGCGGGAAGGGGGAGGCATGCAGATAGCAAGTTCAGAAGAGCAGTCAGCATGAAAATATCGATAGAAGATAGAAAGAGAGGCAACATAGCGGCGGAATTTAAGAGGTAGAAGACCATCAGTAAGAATACATAGGAATACATAGGAAGAACAGACACCAGAAGACCTATCGGTCTATGACGAGGGTGTCTGTTTACTACCGCTACTACTAGTAATCTACGTGTGGTAGGACAGGACAGTTGGGAGGAGAGTTGATGAGAGGAAGAGCTTTAGACTTAACTATGTCCAAGAGAGCTGTGTGAGTGGAGCTCCCCCCCCCACCCACCCCCACACACACACACACGTGAGATGCATACTCCTAAGAGGGCGGACAAGGCCCCTGAAAATGGATAGCAGCTGTATGGGGAGACGAACTGGCGGAGACGGTACAGAACGCTCAACCTCGAGGAAGCTGATTTAGTAAAAGAAGGGATATGAAGTTTCCAGTTGAGATTTTGAGTTAAGGATAGACCGATGATGTTTAGTGTTAAAGAAGGTGATAGCTGAGTGTTGTCAAAGAATAGGGGATAATTGTTTGGAAGCTTGTGTTGAGTGGATAGGTGGAGAAGCTGTGATTTTGAGGCGTTAAAGGACACCAGGTTCTTCTTGCCCCAATCGGAAATAATAGTAAGGTATAAGGCTAAGCGTTCTGCTGCCTCCAGCCTGGAATCGTTAAGTTCCCATTGGGTGGGTCTTCTATATAAAAACGTTGAATAATGAAAAGTAGAGTCATCGGCATAAGAATTAATAGGACAGTTAGTTTTGGGAAGAAGATCATCAATGAACAATATAAAGAGAGTGGGAGATAGGACAGAACCCTGTGGAACACCACTGTTAATAAGTTTAGGGGAAGAACAGTGACCGTCTACCACAGCAGAAATATAACGGTCAGAAAGGAAACTGGATATAAAGGTACAGCGAGAAGGATAGAAGCCGTAGGAGGGTAGTTTTGAAAACAAAGATTTGTGCCAGACCCTATCAAAGGCTTTTGATATGTCCAGGACAATAGCAAATGATTCACCGAAACGGCTAAGAGAGAATGACCAAGAGTCAGTTAGGAAGCCAAGGAGATCACCAGTAGAACGCCCCTTGCGAAACCCATACTGGCGATCAGATAAAAGATCAGAAGTGGAAAGGTGCTTTTGAATCTTCCGGGTAATGATTGATTCAAACACTTTAGATAGACAAGAAAGCAAAGCTATAGGACGGTAGTTTAAGGGATTGGAACGGTCACCCTTCTTAGGCACAGGCTGTATGAAGGCATACTTCCAGCAGGAAGGAAAGGTAGATGTTGACAGGCAGAGGCGAAAGAGTTTGACCAGTCAAGATGTAAGCACGGAAGCACAGTTTTTTTTTTTTTTTTAAGTACAATAGGAGGCACTCCATCAGGTCCATAAGCCTTCTGAGGATTGAGGCCAAAGATGGCATCGAAAACATCATTCTTAAGAATCTTAATAACAGGCATAAAGGAGTCAGAGGGGGATGAGTAGGAGGAATATGCCCAGAATCGTCCAGAGTGTAGTTTTTTAAATTATGAGCTACTACTAAATGAAGGAATAAGCGCCAGGAGCACAAAAGGACACAGTAAAAAAATGAGGAAAGGAAGATGCTTGAGAGACAAAGAAATATAGCCTCCCGCAAAAAAAATATAGAGGTTTGGAGAAGTGAATGTTATCGAGAGACCGTAGAGGAAACACTCGATGGGAAATATTGGCCGTGAAAACCAAACGGATCCGGAACGGGTACGTTGTTATGTTAGTGGAGCGGATATAGCATGCTTCCGCTATGGCATAGTGACCAGTAACCCGTTGATAAGTGGTACCCTCCGGGCAGATGACTGATACATAGAAGGACTGAGGGAAATAAAAATAATGCAGACCCTGAAAGTTCTTATGGAAAACAGGTGTTGGTGGTAGCTGCTTGTAAGGACACAGGGAAAGAGCGTCAGACGCGTTCACGCGGGTGAGGGCGATCTCGCATACCCCTCCCCGAACTGGTAGGAAGGCACAGAGAGACGCAGAGCAAAAGAATCGCCCGAAGACCGTCTCCTTACAATATTGCAAGAGTGAGTAGCTACACGTTGAATACAAAGCGAAATCCTTCGCGATTAGAACAAGAGACGGGGACGTGCCCAGGGCTAACACACTGTCCTTAGCTGAAAAAGGGAACGGGACAATTTCGTGTGCCTCAAACACGTCCGCCGTCTGAAAATATAACATGAATGATTATGGCATCGGGGGTGAGGCTGGACTCAATCAAGGGGTAAAAATATTGACTCATGTCTGGGTTGAATAAAGGTGTTAGGCTATAATTTTGATACCCGATATGGACAGTCGTTCTCAAATCGTGCAGAGGGAACAAGGCAGGTGTGACTCTACCATGCGCTGCATCAACCATGTTGCTAATAACCTAATGATTTGCCGTTGCGACAGAGTTAATGACGTTTTCCAATACATGCAAGGCCTGATCTAGGAGGAGAAACTGATTCACCCGGTTGATCTGTTTGACAACTATGTTGATAACCTCTACCACCTTATTTGTCTGCTCTAGCAGTTCCTCAATGTTAGTATGCAACCGCGCAAGTTTTCTACAATTGGCGTTGATCACCCTGCGATTTCGGGCAGCAAAGGAAAGTACATAAGCGTAGTGGTCCCGCAAATCGCGTACGTCCTCGTCGGTTGCCGTACCGAAGAGGAACTTTGAGGCGGACCCAACGATGTTGAGCAACCCCCTCTTTACCCGAGAGTGAACTGAGTGAAAACTATAATCCATGTCTACCTCATCAACATTTCCCCGTAAGAACAGAATCCTATCCTCCAGTAGTTGAAAAAGATTCAGAGAGTTGGTACTAGAAGGTGCCTTTGATTCCCTAGTCTTGGTAGCCCGTATGGCGTCCGCCATGCCGAGTAGTTTTTTCTGAGACTATCCTGATTGTGTCAGTGGTGTTGGTCAAGGAAGTATATGGATATTTTACGAGGAGCACATCTTCTATGAGGAAGACCTCTCCTATGTGTGCCGTGAGGGCACCAGGCTTCAGGTGGATGGGTATCGTTGCTTTTAGGGTTTATGGTTATGTGCAGGTCTTTCATGGCGTTTAATCCTAAGATCCCATCCACAGGTAAGGCAAACCTGCTAGAGACATAAAATAAATCTCGAAAGGGACATATTTATTTATGTAAGCTGATTGTTAGTGGTACTCGCCCAAGGATTCCCAAAGTGGTGCCCGTCACGCCTACCACATTCAGGTCGTTCGCTTGGAGCGGCCAATTTTCCCCACTCGCCTGTCGTGTCAGTGATATGACATTGACTGTCGCACCTGTGACTACCACTAAGGTGAGTGAAATTTTCCCCACCTTGCAAGGGAGGGCAATTATGCTTGTCCGTCCCAAGGCGGCAATGACGGAGTCAAGTTGCTCCCAATTAGTATTGTCCTTAAGGGACACTTGGATGTACGCCTTGGAGCTATCACGAAGTCATGTCTTTTTATTCTGAGAAGAGGAGTGTGGTTTACTGTCCGCCGAGGACTTTTACTTCTGTTCCTCCTTGGCTTTTTGTATTGCAGAACAACTGTCTGAATCATGAAAACAATTCCCGTGGACAAGGCAAAAGGCAGCCTTCCGCTGATGGGTTGGCCTAGGGTTCCTGTGTGATAAATGATGCCCGCCCCTGTAACCTCCTGATCTCCTATCTGAGCCCTGTCTTGAATGTGTTGATTTCCTACGTTTCGCGAAGCAAGAATGTTCAGAATGTCCTGATTGTTTGCAAAAACTACAGGTGAGAGATGCCTTACTTTGTGCCTGCAATGCTGCGGCTGTTGCGAGGGGTTGATGGTGAGGGTGTTCTTGAACCTTGACTTCTAACTCTGAGACGAGGTCAACCAACTTCCCGCTCGGTTTGAAGACCAAAAGAAGGGCAGAACGGCGGTTCTTCTCTGAAATATGAAATAAGTAAAAAAACAACTCGAAAGGTGTCTTCACCTGGTGCTTTTGCATACAGCTCCGTGGAAGCCAGAACGCATCTTCTAGGCTTTTGACACAGTCAACCGCCAGCTGATTTGCCTCAAGCATGGCGTCCCAAATCGGCTTTGTTGAGGAATTTTTTTGGAGGGACTCAACCGTGTGTGCCATCTGTCTAACGATGCTTGGTTCACTCCCGCCTCCGAAGATTTTTTATGAAATTCCTTTTAAAAACCTCATAGTTTACTCCAATGTCCCCCGAAGCGAACGCTGAGGACTGCATCAAATTCAGTGCCCGAGAGCCTGGAAGTAACCGTGACCGAATGAAAGCGATTTTATCATGATTTTCCGTAATGGAGGAATTTACGATGGCAGACTCACAAAGATCTAGGAACTATCTCCCTGAAAAGTCGGTCTCGTCGCCCGAGAATTGCCGAATACTGGCGTGAGTTGGAATGACCCGAATCGGGGGAGGGGGGAAGTGGGGTGGGGCCCCGGCTGGATGGGGGGGAGGTGGATCGTCAGGCATTTTGATCGGCTGAGTGGGGGTTAAGTATTTAGACGAACCCGGAGGTGAAGGGGCGCTTTCCCTTGGGAGGGAAGAGTACGTAGCCCCCAATCGCAAATTTACAACATTTAAATCACCGGTGTCCGCACCGTGCTCCAATTCCTCCTCACTTGAAGGACGAGCCAACTGTTTAAAGGTGTTGCTGAGTTTAGCGAGAGTGTCTTTGTTCATACTATGGTGTAAATTAGTTACAATATAGGAGCATATTTTGATAGCTGTAAATATTAACCAATAAACGGAACGTGTATGAATTAATAATTTGCGCCGAAACCCTAAAAAAAAAAAAGAATACCTAGCAAGGTGCCAGGTAGACGTAATAGAAGTTAAGGTTATAATGGAATGTCATAATGTTATGGGTAAATGAAAAAAAAAATAACTATAAATACTGCGGTATTTTGGGTAGGAGAAATTTAAGTGAGTATACCTTTGAAGCTCTCGTTTTCCCTCGAGCGGCGAAGAGAAAACGGAGGCAGGGCACACTGAGGAAGATTACCTTTGATCAGGTAACTCACAGTATACCCGCTGGCAAACAATAAGAAAGGATCAATATCGTATGCGAATGAACGTTACTCTCACAATTATGACTGATTAACAGTGTTAGGAACACAGAAATAAAAAGGTCGTGCCTCTGCACGAAACAAAACTGAAATAAGCCGAGCTGGCATATTTTGACAAGAAGGGAATATCCACAAATACCAAGATTAATCAGCTGATGTAGTGGAGAGGGCGAAGGATGGTGACGCCCTGGGGTACGTGCAATCGTTGGAGTCGCGTCGGGAAACCTCGGCCGCGGCAGCAGCGGCGGTGAGAGATGAGGTAAGGGCGGACATCGGAGGACTCGTAATGGCTGTTGGAAACTGCTGACCCAGCGATTTGACCGGCCGCGGAAGGGTGCCGGAACACTGCCGCCAGACGTAGGACGGTCTTGTTATATTGAGAGATGGGCCGCGGTGGCAGATAAGACGACTTGGGTGTGTAACCTCTTGAGAAGACGCCTTGCAGGAAACGGTAGTGGTAACTGCTTGCAGTCACCGGGAGATGTCCGCGGGTACCCTTGCTGACTGTTTGCCGGAAGAGGTTTGGGCCGGTGCTCCCGGCAGCGGCGGTGTTGCCGCCCGCTGTTGTGCGAGGGGCATGTGGGTTGTTCCTGCTGGTGTGAATTCTTCTGCGTATCATGGAGTGGCTTGCAGTGCTCGTAGCAGTGCTGGCTTGAAGCGGGGGAGCGGCTTGTAGATTGTGGCCCTCGCTTTCGGCTGCATAGGCCTGTTAGTGGCTCGAGGCTTGACGCCTGTATAGAGCTTGTAGCCGACGCCTGGTGAGTTGCTTGTAGCTGGCGCCTGGTGAGTTGCTTATAGCTGGCGCCTGGTGAGTTGCCGCGGACGGCTGACTTGTGACTCCTTCCTTCCTTCTACGCCTGTCCCCGGAGTTTGTTGGTGAGTTCTCGTGGCTTGGAGCTTGGAGGAGAACGAGGTAGCGAAGGCACAGGCGCGGTGGTGACCGCTGCCAACCAAATGTAACGGGCTTGCGGGGGGCGTTTAAAGAGCGTTGATTAAGACTTCAGCTTCCTTAAGACGAATATATTCGTAGCCTATGAACAAAGGAGCGTCGGAACGAGAGCGACTGTCGTTGTGTGTCAGTCGGACTCTCGTGAAGAAGTGACGAGTTACAGGTTGGAAAATAATTGTTACAATTGGTCACGTACGTCAAGGTGACCTCCACGCACTATGAAATGCGATGTATACAAAACTGAGCTGGTAAACACTGACAGACGACATTCCTATAAGGTGGCGTGATCTATCTGTCGTGGGTTTTTTCCATTGACACGTGTATGCCTAGTTCGTGGTGATATTATTAATAATAATAATACACTGATATCCTACTATAACAAAGATCAGATGCCAAAAAATGATAAAAAAATGTAACAAAAAAGATAATGATGATAAAAAAAAATTACGATAATAAAAAGATGATAGAAAAATGGTTACAAAAAATATAATCATGATAAGCAGATAAGATGGTAAAAAATGATAAAATGCAAAAAATAAAAGATGATGGAATAAAACACGCGAATAGTATAATAATAATAATAATAATAATAATAATAATAATAATAATAACAATAATAATAATAATAATAATAATAATAATAATAATAATAATAATAATAATAATAATAATAATAATAATAATAATAATAATAATAATAATAATAATAATAATAA